>NC_091679.1:42787368-43090399 GCF_030179915.1 Drosophila takahashii
GAAATAAACAAAATGTTATTGCAATGAGGAGCAATGCGCAATGCAGTGGCTGAGTTAAAGGGGGTCGAGAGGGGCTCAAAGTACTCTTACAGTTGGCATACAAAATTAACAACGTTTTTTGTGCTGCGCCAGTTGCAAAGACGAAACAAGGAGCGAAAGAAGAAGCAGAAGGCAGGCAGGGCAAGGGCATAGTTTTAATATGAATTTGCATGTAAGATTAACGATGGCAGCAGCGCAGGATTCTCGAGGGATTCCCCCAGCAGCCTTATCCTTGCGACTCCTTCTTTTTCTCCTAATTGAGTTCTTGAACTTGGCGCCTGCTGTTGTTGTTTTGCCCTGTTGTTTACGGCTTTACAAACCCACTTATTATGAAATTGAGTTGCTCGAAACAGCAGCCACACATGCGACAGCCCATGAATAATGCAATTATTGTTGCAGGTGCGCCGTTGATGTTGCAGCAACACCAAAACAGTCGACTAATTAACTATTAATGTGGCTGTGTGTGTGTACTGCCTGTTCCTGGCTTTGACAAATGGTCATGTCACTCGTCTGAGCCTGGAATCTGGCCAACTCCAGGATCAGGATCCTCGTCCTGCCATGAGAAATGGCAAATTCATTTACGCGACGCTGCATTTCCCACGCTGCTAAACGGAAAATTCAAAATGAAAGAATGCTGCACTGGGGAAAAAATTGTGTATAAATTTAACAACTAAATTCCTTTCATCTTAAATTTGGTACTTAAAATGAGAACTAACGTTCCTTAAATAAGAACAAACGTTATTGAATCAAGACAAAAATATTTTTAAATAAACACAAATTGTTCTTGATCAAGGAACATTGTTTGCTAACTTTAATTAGCAACTTTAGAATA
Organism: Drosophila takahashii; assembly: GCF_030179915.1. NCBI lineage: Eukaryota > Metazoa > Arthropoda > Insecta > Diptera > Drosophilidae > Drosophila > Drosophila takahashii. Next base: position 42,788,240 of record NC_091679.1, read on the forward strand.
AACTTTCTTAATTTTATACGGGTTTTTCTCTCTGTGTAGTGGCAGGGTTTTTGGTCCGCAGATTCTGGAGATGGGTGAGTTTCAGGGCGGCAAAAAGGCGGAAGTGCCTGGGCATGTACGTGAGGCAACAGCAGCTCTAACAAGTGACAACCTCCAACTCATTCCACTGGCTCCACCGAAAAGCAGAGGAAATGCCTGGAAAATTGCATTTTGAGTGCAAATATTAATTTCAGCTGCCGCCACAGCAACATACAAAGGCTGAAGCAACATCACCAGCAGCAACATCGCCACCAGCAACATCACACAGAGAAAATGCCCGTTGCAATACTTGCACCATCATCTCATTGCAGTTTTACCAAAATATTTGAAATACTAAAGAAAATGTCAAAAGAATTTCACATTGAAATAAAATAAAATCAATTTGAATGATTGTGAATATCGAAATGTAAAAAATACTAGAAAATCAAATATAAAAAATTATAAATATATTTGTAGTGATATCTTTTTAATGACACTTTTCTAAAAAAAAAAAATTTCCCAACTTCAGTAAAAGTCTTCCCGGTTTCAAGAAGAATAATTCTGGAATTAAAGCAAGGGCGCTCTCGTTCCAATAGTGAACATCTCTCTCTCTCCCTTGAAAAAGTGAAAAGAAAATATGCTAAGAGGGTTTGCTCTTGATTATTTCGTTTCCTAAATCTGTCAGTATGGGAATTTTCTTTAAGTGCACCTAAAAAAACTGTAGCACCATCAGCAGATTCGGAAGGAGTTGGTGTTTCTTTCAAAGCAATGTCCGGGCAGCAGCTTCATCTCCTTTACCATCTCCATCTCCTGGTATTTGTGTTATGTAATTTTGAAAGCGTGGCCAACATTTGCTAAAACGCATTCCGCAATGACAAATGCATTGCATATCCTGCAGCGAGCACAGGATCCTTCCTCTTCTTCGCACGGCACTTAGCTTAATGGAGCAGAGCTGCTCGGACATGTGGCACTATGAGGCGAGCACCCTCACTCGGTACTGCAAAACCCTTTTCCACATTTCCTCCGGGTGCGGCACGCATCTCCAGCTTAAACGAATTAAAATGGAAGGCGTAAAAAGCATAAGTCAAATGCAAAGCTTGACCAAATGTGGCGACATCTGAAGTGGGGGAAGAAGTGAATATGGCTCAAAAAATGGCTCAAGGACAGCTGGCCCAGCTAGCCAGATATATGACCTACTTGCCGACGCACTATTATAAAATTTCCAACTTGCATTCCCCGCTAGATTTCGTTTTTGGGTGTGATTTTTTTTATACATTTTCTAGTAAAAACCGTAGGAAACTTTTCTAATTCATTTAAATCATTTGATTTAAAAATATTGATACTTGTTTTAAATTTCAAAAATATATATATTTCTTCGGTAAAAACTAAAAAGTTTTCCAGTTCTTTAACATTTATTTGAACTTTGTTTCTCTTGATCGGGAAAAATTCCACCCACACTTCCATGGACTATTATCTGGATTTCATTAGTTGAACTCCGTTTCGTTGGGACTCCGTTTTATTCGTTGTCGCGACCTGCTCGTATTTGGCGCATCTGGCGTCATCTTGGCTGGGATTCAATTAAAGTCGACTTAAACCACACGCACTCTCAATCGCACTCGCAATGGCACTCGCACCCACTTGGAGTAGGAGTCCCTTTTGGAGGACATGTGGAGTGTTGCCGGGCATGTTGCAAATTGCATGTTGGTCGCCTTGCAACAGATTTGCGCGGCACAAAACAATTTCGCTTCTCCAGCGAGCGAGCTCAATGTTGCGCATACGCAATGTATGCCAGATGCTGCTCGAAAAGTTTACGGGGGGAAGTTCTCGTTCTCGTTAGACGTTGACACAAAATGTTATTTCACTTCAATTAAATGGATGCGAGGGTCTGAGAGGATGGCGCCTAGGCCATTATGCGAACTTTGCGTGGATGCTCTTGTGTGGATGCATTGTCAGTCAATTTGGCAAGTGCCGGAACCGCGAAACTTTCTTAACGCGTTTGCTTGCAGCTTGTTGCTGCACGTCGCTATACATAGACTTTTCGAGTTTCATTGTTGTTATTCTATCTTATAAAACCACCCCCATCCCCACTCCGTTTGTAATTACGTAAGCTAGGGGAAGTTTCCTCGCAGCATGCGCTTTCAATTTCCGCATTCCGAAATTGTTTGCCAAAATCAAATTCAAATTACAAAACGATTTTCGCTTCTGCTGCTGGCATTTCGGTCGCCTTCTTCTACACCTGACTCCTTCATTGATTTTGCTATAGACATCCGGCGGATGTGTTTGTCTCCGATTTCCTATTCGAAAACTGGCAGCGAATTTGGCGCTTTAAATTATGGCCAAAGGCTGCCGATTTTGGGAGGCAATTTAAAGAGCAGCGCGCCTGTCAGGGCGGCAAAATGCGGTCCCGACTTTGGATTGCAATCGAATTAGCGTCGCTGACTTGTCGCTTTGTCGACTGTGATCGCATTTTGTGCGAAACACGCATGACAAACTGCAATGCCAATTGCTGGACATTGGGACGACACCAAGAGAAATTGGGTAATAGGTACACAATTTAAAAAAAAAAAGTAAAACAAACAGAAAACTTTAAAATTGGTTAAAACTAATACGAACCCGAATATATTAATTTTATATACTTTACTAATATACTTATTAACATTTTAAACTTTTGTTATTTTTTAGGAACATCTAATAAAATAACTTTTTTTATTTATACTAATGTTTAAAATTTTTATATTAAATATTGTATCCATTATTCCTGCGGACTTTTTTTGTCATAATGAACATACATATATTTTTTTTTAAATTTGTATTAATTTTTATTTTTTTATCCCAAACTTTTTTTTTCCTCAATGTGCAAACGAGGCTAATGCCAGGATTTGCGTGCCCATATGCGATGGCGATAGGCTGCAGCTGGACGCGGATTCCGCCGGGTGTAAATAGTATATGGTAGCATGCATTCTGATTTCTGGCCATTTACACTGAATTTTTGGCCGATGGCTTTGTTTGGTCCCCTCGTTTGGTTTAAGCGGGTTCGAATTGGTTTGGCCGCCACACTAAGCCAACTGATTTCTATGGTCCATGGTCGATGGTACGTGTGCACTATGTATGAATTTGGCTTGCAAGGAAACCAATTGGCAAATCAAAATATTGGCATTTGAATTAATGCAAAGCTTTCGACTCTGCTGGGGCTCCAAAGCATTAAATCAATGCCTAATTGATTGCTGATTGGGTTTGCCGTTTTTCACACTCGTACGAAAAATGTGAAATAAAAACGAGTGGCAGATAATCTTTGAAAATATTTGCTCTGCTTTTTTCACAGTTTCAAATAATAAATTAAATGTCTCTTGGATTGAAAACAATAAAATGCATATTATATATTGCTCAATGGCAGATCTTAACAGTGAAATGATAAAGCAAAATAGATTTATGTCAAGGAGAAACGGCACAAAGTGTTTCGATTCGAGTGAAAATCAAATAAATATAGTTTTACTCCCAGATAGGTCTATAAATCAATATATATTAGCCAACTAGCGAAGGATTTAAAGCAGGGTACTTGGCCTATAAACATTCCAAGACACTAACCAAGCCTGCGGTCACACGCCTAACTTGCATTAAGCACACGTCGATTCTTTTTTGTAACATGCAGTTTTGAGCTCTTCAGACTTAAAGCCAGAATTTTCTGTTCCTAAATTTCAGCTAAGCTGCTGACATAATGGCTGGCCCAAACTGGCCTTAACCCTTAACCTTTCTTACCTTTTTCGCTAAGCAGCCAGCACAAAATGCTCATAATTTGCTTGTTTCTTTGCACTCGAATTAGACGTGTGCATGTGAGTTTGCATTTTTTGAGCCATGTCCTTGCAGCTGCGACCCTTGAGAAGTCGTTTGCTTGGACTGGGCAAACAAAATGAGCGAGCAAATGCATTAATGGATGGATGGCGTAGCTACCCAAAAGGCCAGGACCTGAATCACCTGTGCTCCTTGGCTCCTCCGCTTTTCTCCTTATCTCCTCAGCACGTGTGAGTGGGCCAGGTGCTCTTGACATTGCCCCGAGTGAAAGGAGGCTTCAGTGTTTACGCTGCGACATGGCGAATGCTTCAGCCTGGAGAGTTTTCGCCGTCGTCTTTGATTGCGTGCTCGTCTCGCTGGGATGCCATTCCGTGTATATACCATATATATGCCATACTATAGACTCGTCTTGGGCTCGTTAAGTGTCGCCTCCTTATGGCATTTCATGCTATTTTAAATGCATTTGAATAAATAAACACTCGCACACACACGGGGGGTCGTAAAATGTTTATTACGTGGGCAAATGTTTGTGTCTGGCCTCATTAGGAATGGAAGCTTTGCACAATGCAACTACATTTCGCACTTAATGCATTTTTAATTTAAAGCCCGGACTCCATTGAGACCTTTAAAATTGCATCGAAATTGCTTTAATTGAGTGGATTTGCATGCGGGATTCAAGATGGTTTGCATCTTCAATTCAGTGGCCCTGAAGCGATAGCACTACTATTTTTTTTATCTCATGAGTGAGTGACTGTGTTTTAATTGATTGCCCATCAATTATGCACATTTCGCGGCGCACGTGTCGAATGCGTGATATTTCATTGGCTCCTTTGATTAACTCACTGGCTGCAAATATTTGGCCTGCAAAATCTGTTTAAATGTTCATCAGCCCCCTGAAACTATTATATTTCCATTTCAATCCCCCCACTTCGCCTGTCAAATGAGCTGAGCAAACAACTTGGCCAAGATTCATGTATCTCAACTTTAGCTTGACACTTTAAGTGGAAGTTATGCAAATAAATAAATGTAGATTGACTTGACATATATGTATTTGCCATCAGAGATAGAAAGACACTTGGAGTGAGGGCAAACATACAAAGCTAATTAAAGTATATGTGTGTGCAAAGTGAGTTATTGACAAACGCCTTGGAGATTCCCTTTATAAAGTCAGTGCAGCCAGTGCCAACTCAGTGGGCCGCATAATTATAATGAATCCCTTTTGTCAGCCAACTTAACCCTAATTTGTGCCGAGCAGCTCTCGCTTTATCCACTATTATCCCTGGGTGTAAACACATTGCGTTTGCCATTTATGCCATTGTATTCCGCATGCAGGTGCGAAAACGTTTTCAGACAAAAAGTCTACGTCTGCTAATTAAGCTCCAAAATGCTAAATGCAAAATGCAGAATGCCAAGGAGCCGAGGTGAAAAACTCAACTATTTCAGCATTGTTGGCTGCGACTTTTGTGCATGAAACCGAAGCAGATGCTGCCGCCTGAGCCTCAGATTCATCCTAATTTCGAGCCAACCATCCACCCATCCACCCCTTCCCATCACCATCCCCTTTTTTCTACCCAGCTGATGCGGGCAGCTCGCGAGTTGCAAAAGCTTCAGCCCTGACCACATTTTAATTGGGCTAAGCACACGCCATGTGTGCATGTGTGACGTGCTATTAGTGAAACTTTTAAATGAGTTAGTTAAGTAAAGCGGGTTACGTTATTATGAGTTTTTGGCTTGGACATTACAAAAGCTTGTCAGCTCTGCTGCCGAGCAGGGGCTTCCCTCCTGCACTCTTTCATTCTTCGTTTCTAACAATGTGTGTGGAGAAGGGTCCTTGCGAGGGGGAAAAAAGAAAATTTAGTAGGGTTGTGATGGGTTTTTACACACACACCTCAAAGTTTTATGGCTTCTACATAGCACAATCCAGGGATTTCGCTTTGCTATGCAAGTAAAACATCAAGTAGCATATGTAATTCTTGAAAATAATTTATTTAGCATATCCTTTTTAAAATTGAGCATTTTCAAAAATACTAAATATTTAAATTTAGTTAGGAAACAAAATTAAATCAACTATGTTACAGTTTCCACAATCTTATCTCTTATACTCTACAACTCGAAAAATGTATATTAGCATTTAGTATGTAAGTTTAAATTAAGGACAGCAACTTCGACTCAAAGCAAACTGATATTTTTATTTTCCTTACGTTAGGCGCCAAAAATCGTTTGCTAATATTGTTGAAATCAAATAATTTCTTAATGCATATTTTGCCTTGTAAATGGGGTTCCCTCCACAAAAAATCGAATGGCAGTCTGAAAATAATGCTATTCGATATTTTATTGGAGCAAATATTATTGTGGTAATTATTCGTGCAAAGTGGGCGCAATCAATTTTCAATTAGTCGCGTGCAATAATTTCGCGCACATTTCTTGAAAGGCAAAAACGGAGCGGATTGCCGTTGGTAATTATTGCAAATTATATGGCGCTGCGAGCATTTGTGTATAAATGCGAATGCGTATATATACGAGGATTGCAGTCATGCCAATCGAAAATACTTGAATACGGGCAAAGGAATGCGGCGAAAAGAGCGAATTGCGATGGAGGGCGAAAAAATATTATTCAATTACGCGTCATATCCAGGACAATGGTTACGACGGGCATAAAAGCCGCCTTCCCATAAATATACACAAAGTCCCCGCTTTCAGGCCGCCCATAAATTAAGGTAATAACATTCGAGCATACTCATAATAGTTTCGCCCCCTTATGCGAATGTTTCAACTTTGATTTTCGAAATTAAATCAGTGCATAAATGGCTGGCAATCGGATGGCATTCCGTTGCGGTACAGAAAGAAACAGAATTCCACGACATTTCCGAAAACTCTTTGATTTATTTCCGCCTTGCCACATTCCTGATTGACTAGAAAAATCAATAGAAACCATATGCCCCTCCTTCTTTCCCTGCACAATTAGCTGGCAGACCTTTCTTCCTTTTCCCCCCGAGACTTTCACCTGGGGTTGGACTGCATTGATAAAACAGCCGCCGCCCACTCGGGTCATCCCCTGAAGAAAATTTACATAAAATTCAAATAAAATAAAACGACAAACGTAATAATCATTAGTCGGCTCTCCTGGGTGCAGTGGACGTAGGAAGGTGGACACTGGACACAAGGTGCCTGCAACTGGGGAGTTTCAGAGGAGGCGGCTGACTTATTTATGGAGTTTCCATGTTAACGAGCCACTCGCAGTAAATTAATTTAGGCCCTGATAAATATTACCTATGGCCCCCATAAATTGGAGACTCTTTAAGATGCCTAAAGGTCATTTCCGCTTTTTTTAGGCATTGTCGCAAAAATATTTGCTAGTTTCAGTTTTATAAAAACCTGTACTTATTTTTTTGGAAATGTTAATACTTACTAAACTAAACTGTGAGCATATTTATATCATTATTATTTCAAGTAACTTAAAGTTTAAAAATGTATAAAATTATCTTCGAAACATGTAGAATTTTTGATTTCCGAAAGAATAGTTAAAATAATAAAAAAAAACGAATTTTGAATTTATAATATTGTATTCAATATTTGATTTACTTAAATACAAAACATAATACATTTTAAACATTTTAATTAAGTTGAAAAATATTAAATACGAACTCATTTCTTAATTTTAGGAAATATAACTTTCCATATTTAAAATGAATAAAACACAAACTATATATATTAATTTATTATTATACTAAGTGTATCTTATTTAAGATCTATTTCCTTTTTAGTATCCAATCCACTCCTGGAGTGCAATCTTCTGCTGTTCGATTTGCTCGCCCATCTTCTGGGTCATGGCGAACTGGATGAGGATGAGCAGATAGTTGACCAGAATGGAGGTGAACTGATGGGAGAATGTTAAGTAATTAAATCGAAAGATTGAATATTCTTCACTTTTAACCCACCAGACCGATGACCTTGCGGTTAAGGACGACATCCAGGCCACTGGTGAACTGAATCTTGGCCTGCATTCGCCAGGACATCAGGGATTCTACCATTGGCCGCAGGGAGTTCTTTTCAGGAAACCAAATGTCCAGCTGCTCGACGAGACGAAGGCATCTTCTGGCCTCGCAAATGGTGCGATCGCAGTAGAAGGGGGCAATCAGGAGCTTGTAGAGCGGCGGCATCATGCAAAGGGCCACATAGCCGATCATTTGGTATCTACTGATCTGCTCGTCCTCATTATCCTCTTGCTGACCACTAATGCCAACAGATTGGCCAAACAGGATATACAGCTCACTGGTGCTCATGGCCAGATCGTGGGCCATGGCTGACCAAAGGCTGAAGGCGTAGACCTCGTTGATCTCCTGGACGAGGTAGTGCAGCTCTTGGACCATCGACACCACCTGGCGTATACGCAATTCCCGTATCTGCAACTGCGGGAAGCGCCACTTCAGAAATTCTGGATTGAGCATTTGCTGCAACAAACGGAATCGAATGCCCAGCATTTCGGCAAGGGTCATATGTACATATCCCGAGAAATGAGGTCCTCCGGTTACAATCGTATAGCACAAGGCGAAAAGCAGGAAGAGAGCTCGATGACCACTGGCCACTTGGAAGGCAGCACAATTGATGGCCACCAGATAAATTATAGTAACCAATCCCAATACGACTATATTCTTTCTCAGCATTTTCCTGTAATTCAGATTAGCTCCAAAGTCGCTGATAAGCCGATAATCTAAGGCAGCCAGTCTCACATAGATGCCCAAATGACGATCTGCGCATATTTGCAGCGATATCACAGTGGCCACAAAGACCAAGGTGGAGATGACCAGTTCCTGCACTGAAATACTCAGCACTAAACCATCGGCCTTCTTTAGCCTTTCCTTTACATCCTCGGCGGATAAAAGGAGGCTCAGGGAACCAAAAAGTCCAAATAACGCAAAAATGGCCACTGAAACTGAGTAAATCCTTCTCCAGCGACTGATCTTAAAGTGCGATCCTCGTATGCCGAATCCATTGCAGCCTAGTAAAAACTGCAGGCTGCAAATGAATCCGGCACAATCAAAAACCGTTTTGGGTTCGCGAAAGAAAAATAAAACGGCCATTGTAAACGATTTCTGGAAACCAACTAATGGCTTTTTCATTGGATACAACTCAGATATTAGCCTTTAGATTATTTACAAAAATCCAAGCAGTCATTAAAAAAGAAAGATACATCAGTGCACTTAAAATAAAATTTGTGAATTTAATGAAATAATTATAAAAAATGCTAAGGCATAAAAACTATTTTAAATCAGAAAAACAATAGTAAATTGAAATTATTTATTAAATTTATTAAGTTCCTTTTTTTATCGAACTGTCCAAAGTTTTTAATGTTTATTTTTTGTAAGCCTTACAAATGGCCAATGAACATTAAAGCCAATATAGTAATTAACTTGATTACTTTTGTGATACATTTTGACAAGAGCTTGGCCCAATTTATGAACAATTTCTTTTTCCAATTGCCTGCGGTATGCAATCTCGGTAAACGCGGTAAACACAATAAACATGTTTTGAGCATAAACAAGAAATAATGTTAAAATCAAATGTTACGACCACAATATTTCTCATTAACCTAATTGGTTTGTGCTAGGAAAAAAGCTCATGAACTTGGTTTGATTTATTTAGCTTGTATATCAATCAATATTATTTATGATTTTTACCAGTAAATTTATTAAATTTAAAGAAACACAAAAACAATACTCCCTATTACACAAAAATTTAAAGGTGAAAAACATTTTGTAGAATAAACTGAAAGTAGCATAAACTGTCTAACAATTTAATCGAAAAGTTGAATTTCAATTAAATTGGTTTTGTGGTCGGTCGGTGAATAGTTTTGTAAATTTGGAAAAATTACATAAACTAGTGAAAATACGAGTAATTTAATTTCTGCATCCTGGGCGAAGGCACTGTAAAAGCTGTCAGATTAAATACCATAATCCCCTGGATTATGGCCAAGCTGGGAAAAGTTGTTAATGCCCGGTGACAGAGCTCAACCCTTCGAATTTTCCCAGTTCAGTGATATATATATGGCATGATTTACAGCTTTCCAAGCAGAAGGTGAAACGAACAGGGGGGCATTTTGTTGCCTTTAATTAATAAAACTTGATTAACGGAAATTTTATGATTGTCCAAACGGTAGCAGGTGGCAATCAATCATCGCCTTCGCACGGCCACTCTCACTTCTGTTAATTATTTTGCATTAAATATTTATGAAATTCCCCAAAAGAAAGTCGCGTCGAGGGACAATTTCATTCGGCGAAGAAGAAGTGTAAAATTAATTAGGCTCTGTCCGGATGGGAAAAAAGCATCAAATGCGTTGCAAATGACAACCAAACGGAATGGAGCATGGAGTCACAGTCAGTTAATAAATTTTTTGCTGCACATTTGTGGTTCAGTGCACAAGGACATTGGACAGTGGACACACTGGGACATAAATAAATTCGAACACGGAATTATTTATGCGCAACTGTTGATTTTCTGGCTGATTAACCTCTGGGAGCTTAACTAGGAAATAAATGTTACAAATGAAATGCATATCAACCGAAGGGCCAAATGAATACTCTGCATGGACTGCCTTCGAAATCAGTTAATGGTTAGTTAAATCTTTTCCAGCTGTCGGAGAGTCATTTTATTTCATTCATTAAAGTTGGTAACGATTAATAGCACTGTCGATACTTTCGGTTGTTTCTAAAGGTAACATCGATGGTTTGGGCTTATCGTCTGTTAGGTATATTTCTAAGAAATCAATAGGTATTTAAATTGCGGTATATGATTAATTGGTTTATGATTCTTTGTTTTTGAAATTTGTCTTTTATAAATATAAATTTCGATAATATCGATATGTTGATATATTCGAAAAATTTGTTTCTAATTTTAGATAGATATTTAGATAGAAAGATCTTCTATTTATCAAATTTTCGATAGTATCGATAATATCGATTTACCTATTTTTCGCAGCCCTACCATGAATAGAGTATACTTTTGTAATTAGTTTTTTTTTTCGTTTGTAAATTTATTTATTATTTATCGCCTTTCGCCTCAGCGAACAGGCAGTAACATATGCATCCACATTTGCATTAACAATGTCAATTACCAAATCCAATCGGATCCCATTGAATTAAATTGACTTGGGCTAGTACTTTTTAGGGTTTTCCCCCTTCCACTTTTCCGGCCATTTGTCCTTGTCACTCGACACCTCCTCATCATTCCCTTCCCACACACACATTGAAACACATTCTGACATCCTGGCTGACTGACTGATGGACCGCCTGATTGACTCACTGAAATGTCCGAAAGTAAAACAACACCGAGTCACAAAAAAGGAAATCAAATCTCCGCCCATATGGATTCAATTAACGCTAATTTAAAATGCCAACATATCGGAAAAGGCCTGCGGAAAATGGGAAAAATAGAAAATTTCCAGTCAGTTTTCCACATGACCCCCATCAAAATTTCGTTGTCAGCGGTTCGGCTTTGACACTCCAAAGGGCAAAATCGGCAACAACAGAAGGGACAACCTTTCCCTGTCAGCCGAACACGCTTTGATTGAGGGCTTTAAGTGAGCCAAATCAAATTTAGAACTTCGAATGTGTTAGAAATGTATTCTTGGAAATTATCATGCTCTTAATGTTTTTCGATCTATAAAAAAAAATCTTAAAATTACATTTCTTACTCAAGTTTCATTAAATATCACTTATTTGTTATATATTATAAACTGTTTACATATATATAAAATAAATTTAAATTTAATTTTTTTAATTTCATTATCATTTAAAATTAATATAGAATTTCATAGACTTTTTTCTCAAACTGAATTCGTTTCTGCCAACAGTTTAAAAGATGGCGGCTAAGTGGGCTTGGGGCGAGGAACCCATTTGTAGGCACTTGCTCGACTGAGTGCGTCCTAATGCCGCTCACAATTAAATTAAATAACACCATAATTAATTACTGGCCACGCACACACACTCACGCAGGTTCGCAGGACTTGATTTGCTGGCCAAGAAGGTGCTAATGTCCTGGCCCATTCATTCTAGATGCGGTGTGCGTGAGTGAAATAAAGAATGATTTATGGCGGTAAGCTAACTAACGTTCTGTTCGAGCTTCGAGCGGACCACGCATGTTTCTGTTCTCACAATTAGACGGTGACCCCCAGTGGAGGCTTCCCCCTTTTCCGGAGCAGCCATAAATCGCATCGTAAATAAAGGAGCAACAGCGGCAGCACAATGGAGCCATCAACTTTTGATGCAACTTATAACCGTATTTGGCCATAACGGCGCCAATGGGCCTGCATTGATTGGATATATCGACGAAGCATCCTTAAGCGGCGGCCCATCAACAGCCAGAATGATGTCCGCCCATCAAGGAGCACCGAGCAGTGATAACGGGAGAGTCCTTAGTCCTTACACTGGGAAAACTACAAATTTGGCAAAAATTAAGAGCAAATCTTCTTGATTTTGAAATTTTTTCTTCTCCCCTTTTTAAGAACAATTGATCTTAAAATTCTCAAGAATGCCTCTTGAAAACGAGAATAGTTTCGTTTTAAAGTCGGGAATGATTTCTCTTGAAAACGAGAACGCTTATGCATGAATCTGAGAATTATTCTTCTTGAAATCGAGAACAATTTTGTTGAAATTTAATATTTTATTCCTGATTTAATTAAAACTGAAATTGAGACTGCAGAGAACTTTTTTATTTCAGTGTAGTCCTTAGTCTCCCACTGCACAAAGGCGTTTAATGTTAACGAGCAAATGGCCCTGGAATAAGTGCACTCCTTTCCTGACGCTTTTATAAATTGTGTTATGCATAAAGTTTATGCGAACATAATACGTATGGAGATATACAAAGAAATATATGTATTTATAGTCAAGGGTTATCATCGCGGCTGCTTTATCTCCGTGGCAGCGTGGCTGCTGAAATATGCGCCTCTTCCCTTGGAAGATATTCCGCTATCTCTGGCCCATCTTTTTCGCGCTGCATGTTCATTTGACGCGGTCCTCCTTCTCCTCTGCACAGCATTAAATCCACTCAGCCATGCCACATAAAACCAGCTGAAAAAAAGAAGCGATGAAATTATGGTGCCTGCTCATTGTGTTGCAACTTCTCACCTCTTGCAGTGAATCCGCAGCGCCTCGAAGTTGCACAGATGCCCTGCATTCCATTCCATTCCAGAGGGGCTGCCCTCAGTTGGGTGTATTAGTTTGCATTACCAGGAATTTTCCCACCAGGCCTTCGACTTGGCCTGTAAAATTTAATAATGGTGGTGCATAAGCACACGGAAAAAAAACAGTAATATGTCCATCAATCTCTTAAAGAAACTAGTTACTTTTCGCATTGATCATCTTTAAATTTTTAGCGTTCATTATACATATATTGAATATTTTGTAAAACAACTGATTTACTAAGGAAAGGATTATAACCTTCCTTGTTAAATTGTAAAAATAACTAAAAAAAAATCATTAATATTAATACTAATACTCAACATGTGTAATTTAATTAACTAATTTAAAATATTAATATTATTTGAACTATATCTACTTTGGTTATCTTTCTCTGGAAATATATAAAACTAAGTAATTTCTCTGTTGAGCTACGTACGTAATTATCTAAATAAAAGGGATGAAAGAAATATTATAATAAATAATAACAAAAGAGAAAAAGTATTCAAATCATTTCTAATGGTTGCAGAATCGTAAACTAATCCCCATGAATAAAATTAAACTTAACCGAGTAAAAAGAGATTTTAATTAAATGAAACAAAATACTCGGCACATGCAGTGGCAGTATCAAAAGATCGTAATATTACTTACCGATGGCGCTCTGTTCTCCGTTCTCGAAGAGTTGCCTTCGGGGGCCGACAATCCGATTATGTTGCACGTTCCCAGGGCAACTTTCCTTGCCACATGACGACTTGTCGGTTGGGCTGCTGGTTTTTCGCAGCCGGATCCCAAGCCCGACGTGCGTCAGAACTGATTAATGAGCTGCAAATGATGTTATGCGCAACGCCCGCTGCCAGTGCGTAAATCTGAAATAATCGGGCGTGCCCAAAAGGAGTGGAGAGCTACTGCAGCACTACTCTATATATATAGAAGACCTTCTTGCAGGCCCTCTGATAATAATGATGCTAATGATGGCGTTGATATGGCATTGTGTGGCATTGTTCGCGTGCGCAGACAGCTTGGCATTCATTCTGGGGTTGCATTTCACTTGTTGCCCAGCAGCTGTTTTGTAACGACACATTTAGAGTCTGCCTAAAATAAAGAGAAGCGGGTGGAAAGAGTAGGGCACTTCCATTATATCTTCGGCAGCTAAACGCCCCCCGAGGTCCAGAAAGCCAGAAACTTCCCCGACAATTGGCAGATGTCAGCTTTAAGCCATTTTAAAAAGCAAATGTCTGACAAAGCTGCAACTAAAACTTTTTATGCCCCACTTTGCCCGGCCATTCACAACTTGTACGTGGCAAATAAAAGTGCACCCGGGGACCAGCGGCTGCGTATCGCTTGCCAAATGGGATAGACAACACTGAAACCCGGATGAATCTGAATCTGTATCTGGTTTTGGCCCAGGCAGCAGGAGCAGATTTAAGTATGCAGTTGTAAGCCATAAAATCAGCTTAATACTTCCGTCGAGCCACGAAATCTGAATTTATAGTCCACGCAAGGAGAGCACACAAAAAAGGGGAAGTTCTGTGAAAGAAGTCGATTTATGGCATATTTTCTTAGTTAACCTAAGGGGATTATTTAAAGATCATTTCAGTTACAAAATAAATGTAATAATAAAGTAAAAAGTAAATAAAGACAATAAATAAAATACCAGATAAATTGAAATAAATTATCAGAACCTTTATGATGTCTTGAGTTAGAATATGTGGTCACAACTCTAAACTTTTGAGTTTACTAATAAATATTTTATATTTATTTTATAAAATGTAAAGGTATTTTCCACTCTCCATTTTTTACTTAGCTTTACGATTTTTAAAACGATACATTTACTTACATTTCTTTTTGGGAAATATTCCTTAAAATACAAAAACCCCCCGTAAGCGTATTAAGAGGAAAAGATACAAGTCAGATTCTAACGAGGAAGAATGTCGTTGGCTGGGTTACATAAGAGCTCTTTCGTGGGTTTTCATCTGGTAGAGAGGGAGAGCATCTTGTGACATGGTTCGATTAGCAGGTCAGCTGGTCACAAGAATCTCGGTTGTTGTTTTATTTAATACCTCTTATTAATGCAAAGCCCGGCGACCTCACATCAAGTTTGCTTTCGCCTTCTTTGCTGCTGCTCATTTGCCAAGTTTCCATATTCATATCAAAACCAAAGTGAAAGTGCTTGATTAGCCAAATAGGAAAAATAAAGAAATCTGCCTGCTTACGGGAGTATCGAGGCATAAACATGAATGACTGATTGCCTGTCTTGTCGGTGATTAGTGATTAGTGTTCATGCAAATGAGTTCTAAAGACTTGGCCCCGGCACAAATATAAATCAATGGCTGAGGTCGGGCCAAGTCAAGTTCCCTGGAGCAAGATGATGAGCAGCAGCCACAAGTGGACGAGGTTGCTCTTGATAGGCCTGATTGTTCTTTCGAATTACTCGTATAGTAAAAGTCCCTTGGGTAGATATGATGATCTGTGCAAAAGGAAGCCCATCAACTAATGAATTTTCTCTCTTTTTATTTAGCGAGGCATCTGAGATTGCGACCCCTGAGACCCGCAGAGATTCGGGAACTAGAGAACTCTCTACCCAAAGGTCGATCAGTATCCAGTGGTCTTGCTGCCGTCACTGGTTTCGCTCTGGGTTTGGGAAAAGCCCTCACTGGGGTCTTCATCTACGACGTCATTACTGCCAATATAACCGAAGATGCCATAGATAATAATGTTTCAGCAAACAACGGTTCGGTCAGGGAGGTTTGCTTCAATACTGGCACTTCTAATTCAGATATAACTTGCCTGGTTTACTATACTAATAATTAAAAATCTTAAAAACACATTTTTTATTTATCATTAAAAATTAAAAAATATTTTTAAACATATATTTTGTGTGCGCAAAAAGTAGTCAAATAGTTTGTTTTCCAAACAAATTAAATCACTATGCTTCCAGATTGGCAGCTATATTTAAATGAAGTAGACACGGGTTGTATTACAAATTATTCTTATAAATGTATCTACTAAAACCAGTTTTGGGGTCGCAGATCGTTCAGGGGTCAAAATGTTTTTTTTCAGCGGAATTTGATTATTTGCATATGCAAAACTGGGAACTTTCTTTGGCCTCTCGTCACAGATAAAAGTGAAGCAGAACCCGTCGGCTGTTTCAGTTAAGTTTCTACGCGATTACGCGAAAGATCGTCGAGAAGATGAAGTCGTTCGGGAATCTGACCTTTGGTCTGCTCATCATCCTAATCGCGGGTATCAGTGCCGGTGCAGAAGGTGAGTTGTGAAAGTGAACCTGCTTAGAAAAATGGGTACAATTCCCGAAAGTAAATTTTTCATATCAAATAAATTGTGCAGTAATTAAATTGAAAAATCGCAATTTAATCTCAAAAATATTATTATATATTATTGGAGCTATTAACTTATTTTTCGTAATAAATCTTCAGCTCGTCGCCTGGTACTTCGTCCGCTGACGGGAAGGGAACTGCGCAGGGCTCTGAGGGAATCCGGAATTGGTGACGATTCTGCAGCTGGAAAATCGGTTGCCTCGGCCTTGCACGGACTGACTGGATTCGCTCTGGGCATCACGAAGGGAATTGGTGGCTCCATTCTGTTCGACGTGGTCACCTCAAATGCGACCATCGATTATATCACCAGTCTGCTGAACTCCACCGCCACCTCGACGACCAGCAATGGAACCGCCCAGGAGATCTGCTTCAACAGTCGCAGTGTCGACGGAGAGATCATCAACGGCAGGAGCAATCGCTATGATGACCTGGATGATGGGGCAGAACCAAGCGGAGAGTGGAGGCAGACTTCCACTGGAGGCACTAGCACTGGCACTGGCACTGGCACTGTCACTGGAACCACCCCTACTGTTTCTAGTCCTACTACTTCCACTTCCAACAGCAATGGAGTCACCTGCATTGTCCTGAGTTCAAAGGGTCGTCGGAGGCGTCAGTTGCAAATTCAAGCAGGAACCCTAAGATCTTTAGCCTTAAATCAACGTACACCCCATCGCCAGACATTAAAGAAATACCGCAGGCGTAGGTTTTAAAGAGAACCCTTTGCCTCTACTTTAAGTTAACTTATTTATTGATTTCGATTAGTTTATTAAATTTTAATTGTTCCGCATTTCGTGTATTTTGGCTGGGCTGGCTTTATTAATGGTCGGATGACTGGGCGAAAATCTTGGATTGACACATTTTATGATTTGCTGACATGCACTCTGGGTTTCGCCCAAAAACATTTTACAGGGAAAGTGGACTCACCAGCGAGAAACAGACATTCATGTGTGACACACACGCCGGCACTGAGAGAAAACGGGCCTCATAAAGTTATTTATAGACTTTGAGAAAAAATGATTATTACAAAATTATTCCTATTAAAAGTAAACTGCATCTCAAAAGTATTCGAGAAATGTTATATTTAAATTTACTAGCGTATATGTCACAAATGAAATTATACCTGTATTCTTTTTATTTCGGCATTCATTTTTCGATCCTTCCAAAGGCAGCTATAGTCGTCCAATTTTAGTCCAATTTATTTCAAAATCCTGATATCTTATAAGAAAGTTATAATCAGAGTAGGAACAAATAAGATCAAAAGTAACGAAGCTATAATTTTTTTCCTATAAACTTCTTATTGTATATTAATATATTTTGTTGTAGAGATACACTTTTTCCAGTTGCCTTGCAATTAATATTTTTTTTACATTTTCCCCAAGTGTACCCATTTGCAGCGTCACGCATATCGCGGTGGGTGAATGGTTATTAATACAAACAGAAAGGCACGCAGCCTGCCACTCGCACTTCCCACTTCCAATCAGAATCCCAGCCCCTTGTCCTTTCACCCCTTCACCCTCTTCACTCCACCTCACTTCACTTCGCCTTCGGTCCTTATGTAAACATTGAAATGTCATTGCCGTCGAGGCCAGCGGCCCGGCCACATAAATCCTCCTTGGCCACAATTTATTAACTTTAACACTAGCCAATGTCAACGGCATCCCCTCTCTCAGCATTTTCCTCGGCTTCGGTTATTGATTTGGATGCGAAATTTATGTGGTCAAAGGACCTCAACCCTGGACTCTGTGTCCAGCGAACTATTAACTTTGAATCTCCTTTCACGTGAGACCAAATTGCAGTGTTTATGTTATTGTCTGATCCCTGAATCGGGACTCGTGTCTGTCACTGCCTAAGCAGGAATTGCATTAGGGAACATTTATTATTTATGTTAATGCCTGGAAAGTTCTGTCTCGGTCGTGAAAAGTGTTCGGTGATTAAAGTGCGGCAAATAGGCGACGACGCAAACTATTCCTTGAAGAAAATCAAACTCTAATTACCATATCTCCGCCTCTTCAAACGGCCATTGAGAAAAGCTCTGGGGTGTACATATTGTGCAGACAGTCGAACGTCTTTAAGGAAAACTGAAGTGTTACAAGGAAACTCTTTTAAAACTGTCAAAAACCTTAAACAATTTTTTTTAAAAATTAATCTACATTTTACTAATATTAATAAAATATTTATAATTGTTTGGCCTTTGAGAAAGCTCTACGAAATATCTTAAAATTTATACAATTTCTTTTCATATTCTTCATAAAGTGTGGGTTTATACAGTTTTTCCTAATTTTCACTGTAAGTTATATTGCGTGTAAAAACGTAGGTGTATTATTTACTCTCCCTCTACTTTTTTCTTCTGAAAACTCGGCTTAAAGGACCACTACTGTGTGTTTGTATATTCATGAGCGAATCAGCAGCAAAACTACAATTATTGTGCACTTTAGGAGCGCAGAGAAAGCCGGCTTAATGACCGGGGCCTTGACCCCAGAAGGGCAGTTGTTTGCCCCTCTGCAAGCCTTCGGCACGAATTGCGTACTAAATGCGCTAAATTACTAACTAAATGCCGCAAGTGCCGCCCCTGGGCATGGCTAGAATTTCACAAATGAACGCCTTTTCCAGGGGGGCGGGGGGCAGGGGATGGAAAATTGCCAGAGGGGTGTGTTTTCCTTTTGGTAATAGCCGAAGCCAAAGCCAAAGCCGAAAAACTGAAGTCAAAGCGAAAGCGAAAGCCAAAAACTGCCGACAGTCGATGACATTTGAGCGATAAGAGAAACTGTTGTGTGGCTTACTTGGGGGGAGCTACCCCAGTGATTTTCTATATGCCTTGAAAGGAGAGGGGGAGGGTGAGGGGGGTCAGAGGTCGAGGTTGTTGTTGCTGTTGGCATTAAGTATGCAGGCGTGTGAATTGTGAAGGAGGCAAATACAAATAGTAAATGCTCGCCGTCTTTTGCAGGCATTTTTACAGTTGCTTTTTACAGCATTGAAAATTGTTTTAAATGTTAATGTTGATGCTGTTGGGCTGATAATAAAATTGGGAGGGTCGGGAAAGTCGGAAAAGTGTGTGGTAGCGGCGTGGCAAAGTCAACAAATAATTGAGATGTTTTGCAAACGGTGGGGTGACATACGCCGCCCTCAATTTTCACCCATTTGCCACCCACTTTACCACCCACTTTTTTTTGTCTGCTCCCCGGTGGTTGAGAGTCAGCTGCAAAGAGTGCGAGTCGCGCACTTGTGTTAAATTATGCGGGTTTGATTTTTATTGCACTGCCGCTCATTTCTTTTTTCCCTTTTTCCGTTTGTTTTCCCTGCTTTGGTTTCCTTTGTTTTATAGGTTTTCCCTGAAGAGTGGGTGGGGGAGTGGGAATCCCCATACCCCAAAAATCAAAATCATCTCGAAAGTATAAACAAGTTGGAGGACCGAGGTGGAGTGATGGGGACGCGTGTGTGTGCGGCTGTAATTTGGTCATGCCTCGTTGCCCCAACGAGCTGTTGCTTGGCATTTCAATTAATGGCACTTGCCACCCTCGTTGTGTCTACCATTCCACCCCATCCCATCCCTTTCCACTCCCGCCCTCCAAGGGGTCATCTCTTCCGCCGCTGCACTCCTAATGAAGCCATCCCAGCTCCAGTTTCAGCTGAGATTCAACCACAGCCCGACCAAAAAGAAGGTCTTGCCAGGTCTTTTGGTTCGTTGTCAACAGGAGTCGACAAATATATCACTACACTAAAATAAAAATCGTTTTCCACAAATAAGATATTTTAATGTTATGTTTTTCACTCAATTGTAAATTAATAAAGATTTTTAAAAAATAAATGGCATATGATAATCTTGTATGATGATGAAAATGTTATTGTTGAACTTAGAGAGTTTTAAAGATTAAAGAGAAATATATTTAAAAATATTTTAGAGACATATATATTTTTTTAATCTGATAGATTTATTTTTTAAATTATCAACACTCACAGTTTTCATTAAATCTTAAGCTTTTCCAAATGTTTACGTAGACACAGACCATTTTATAATTTACCGACATTATTTCAAGTAATTTGATTTACAAATGTGAAAATAATCAATTAAATGTTTTTGTTCATTTTTTTTTAAGGTGTATTTATTTTTTTTCTTAATCATAAACTTATTTTTATCTTAAATGAAAAACTTTATTACAATCTTCAATATTTTAGTATTTGAGCAGTTCTTACACCGATTAAAACTAGATTTTTTTCCAGTGCACGATTGCAACTCCGCGGTGACACGTGACCACAGGGACATTTGTTGAGCCTGAATATGCCGCATCGCACGTCTTAATAGATTTTTGATTTGTTTGCTCACCCTCGAACTCAACCCCCCAGGCAACCTCCCCCTTTTCCGTACCCATACCCGTATCCATATCCTCATCCAAAACCAAATCCAATTGTGAGCCGCGCGTGCGTCTCTGATTGGAATAATGATTTCGCCAACGAGGCCAGAACATAAACCGGGCCAGATTTTTCGAATTTTTTGGGGAGTAACTTGTTTTTGTCTATATAGAAAATCAATACGCGGCATTTTCCCATTGTTTAAGCAGCCGGGTAATTCAATAAAGAAATCACGCTAAAAACGGTAGGAACTAGGTGAAATTGAACGCTCAAGGCCCCGAAAAGGAAGATTAAAAGCGAGACCTGAAAGTTTGTCTGTTCTTTATTTCGGGCGATGAAAATGTTACAAAGGAATGGGATGGTATTGGGTATTGGGCAACATTTTACAAATTGTTTCAATTAAAAAGTTTACTGATTTTGCTTTTTCGCCTTTTACTTTATCTATAATCGGCTTGCGATTGACACGTGCCCCCAAAACCTCCAACTCCCCAACCCCCCCACCCTAGCCCCCAAGATCTATCGGCTATCGAATGGAAGTAATCGCTTTCGGGGGCGCTAATTGCGGAGACCTTGGTTTCTGTTTATAAGTCCGAAAGTTGATTGCATAATACTTTGGGCAGTGGGCCAGTCGTAAGCTGGGAAAGCCAAAAGCTGGGGCCAATTAATTAAATATAATCAGCTGGAAAAAAGTTCCGGCCAATCTGCAAAAATATATTTCACAGTCGCTAATTAATTTAATTGATTTAAACGCTTCGGCCGACCAATCGCTTGGTGGCTGGGGGTCAGTTTGTAATTATCGAGTGCATTTGATCTGTTTGTTTGTTCAAAATTAAATTGACTTGTAATTAAAAGTTTCGCAATTGATTGAAATTCTCGTGTGTGCTTTTCCTTTGTCTACGTGGGTGGGGGTGTGAAAGTTGAAACCCAACACAAAAAAAGAATTCGCCAAATGGAAGTGGCAGAAAAAAAGCGGCTAATTACGAGCATTAATTAAAAATGAATTTTTTGTTTGGTCAATTGAACTGCAGGCAACTTAGGACTGAAACAATTTCTACTCTTGAGGGACATTTTCTCTTTAGTTTAGGTTCGTATAAGAGAGGCAAAAGTCTTATACGCCGTCTTAACTGACCTACGCCAGGATATTTTCGCTTGCTTTTACTCATTCTAAGATGGTTGAGGATTCTCTAAAGAAATATTGAAACAAAACATAAATTTAAAACCAATTTTTATAGATTTTTTTGTTTTTAATCTAAAAAAAATTGTAAATAAACTTCTGGAAAAAGAAACAAAGATTACAAAGGTATCCAAACCATCTTCATTTTTAAAAGTATTCTAAAATATAAAAATTTTAAATGTTAATTTAAGAAATCTTTCAACATTGTGGAACACATTGTGTTTATTTATTTTTACCATTTGACACGTTATTTTTTATTTTTCAAAATATTTGAATAAACGGCAAAGACTAAAGTAAACCCACTCACAGGAATAAACACAAATCGTATAAATTTTAGCCTAAGCGAGAATGTGTAAAATAAATCTATCACCAAATTCAAAAAGTAATATAATATCTGGGTGGGTAATTCAAACACAAAGTTTATATAAAAATTCACTTGATATAAGTGGCACAGCACATGTGGAAATTAGCCAGCGAAAATAAAGAATTATTTACAAATATTTCAATGCAGATGCAATATCGAGTGAATGCACTTGCCATAAACAAACAAAGAGTCTTAATAGCTCCACTCCAAAGTTGCTTGGCAATTTCGTGCTCCAATAACCCGGCTGAAGAGAAAGGCCCTTGGATGTGCGAGCTCTCTGTTCTGTTCTCTTAGCCCTAAAAAGCCGAACCGTGACGAATACGACGAAGTCAGCCCGAAAGCGAGGCATTTCACGACCTCCGATTGCCCGTCCATCCAGTTCCATCCTGCGACTCGAAAGCGAAGCACGCGTTTCTTGATTTATGTGCGCGAGTTCCCACTTCACAGTTCCCAGATATTTTTGTGAGCCTCCTCCGCAGAGAAAAACCGAAAACCGGGCCTAATGAGTCCACCGCAGGCCTGCGTGTTAATGGCGAATTAATGACGGGCGATTAAAATGCAATAGCCACATGCATAGGCGCCGTAATGAGCTGAACCCACTAACCAACCGACGACTCAGTACAGTGGAGCAGTGCCATAAATTAGAGTGTGCCCTGTGTGCAGTAAGTGTTGCCTACTTAGCGGCTTTTGGGCTTACGATCTGTGTGAAGTAACCTTTTTTGCCCACGACGCCCACCAAAAAAAAAGGAAGCAATGGTTGTTGTGTAAAACAGATTAAAAAGAAGGGAAACTCTCAGTGAAAACGAACGAAAACACTTTCATTGCTCCCCAGGCAAAGCTTAACTTGGCCGAGAGTTGTTGTGCCCGGCTCTAATTTGACGGAATCGTTAGTTGACCAAGTGAAGTCCATCCCCCGGAATCCCGGAATCCGCAATCCGGGGATCGCGTGCCGACTACAAGCGTAATAACAATAAACTTGCGGATAACAACCACAGATACAGATACAAAGCAGCAGCAAAAGCAAAATGTCCCTGCCATCCAGAGCCAATTTCGGATTACTCAACTGGCTCATCGGCTGGCTTCTGCTGCTGTCGATGGTCCTGCTCAGAGGTGAGTTTCCCTTCGTCGCGTCGGGCTTTTTAATTAAATAATCCAATTTATTTTCATTTAATTTCTAATTAAATTTAAATTGTTTGTCTGGGGACCTTCTAATTGCCCCCGCATCCCAACTGTAAACCCCCCTTCAAAGGCTTTCCTTTGTCGCCTAGAATTTCCCTTCTAATTTCCGGAAAACAAGAGGGTTGGGTGAGCTGAATGCGAATTGAAATTCTTTAATTTTTGTGCCAAGAATTTTAATTCCGCTACAGAGTCGAGTCGGAAAAGTTTCCCCTTTTGTCTCTCTGTTTGCTTTGCCTTGGCGCAAGTCAAAAGGTGAAAGCATTTAATGTCCATCTGTGTGTGACCCCCGAAATGTGTAGAACCCGCAAACGTTCTAGCAAAATGAAAGCGTATACAGACGAAGAAAAACGAATTGCTCTTAGTTTATTTTTAAGTTTGCTTTGGAATTTACTTATTTAAATTTGAATTTTTGTTTATGCTTGCATACGATTTGCTATTCTAAAATGCATTTGCTGGCATAGGGGGAAACAAAGCCATGCAAATATGTGATTATTTTATATGTTATACTAAAACTGAATTAATTACAAATGAAAAAAATTTTAAAAATATAATAAGTTTGCGGTGATGGGTAAAAATTTAAACTAGAATTTTATAGAAATAGTACTCATATTAATTACCTGTTCTTATTTTTATACATTTTTTATCAATAGTATCAAAATTTGAAGTGTTTTATTTAATTCGAGATTATGCATGACTACGGTTTTAGAATTTCAACACAACTAGGGCTTCCTATGATTTGCAAATTTTGTTTCTTCATTAGCAGTTCGAATGTTAGGAATATTAAATTCAGAATTAATTATTTAACTAAGTAAAATCCTAAAGTAAACAAAAAGAACAAACCATGAACTTAAGATCACTAAAATGTGATTTAAAATTTTACAGAGCCATGAAAATACAATCCTAAAAATGCCTTTTTCAATAAAACACTTTAAAGATCCAAGAGTTCTTCAATCGAGAGTTATTAACTTAAATACAGATATGACCATATTTTCCGTGCAGTCATGACCCAGTCCGCTGGTCAGGATCCTAGTCCTAGTTTCGCAGCCATCAAGGTTGGACCAGAGACCATTTGAAGGGCCGGAGGATGAATGGCGAACCGCAGAGTGCGGCTGCCACATGCAACGTGTGAGTTAGCGAGCGTGTGTGTTTGGTGTGGGCTGGGCAAACAGTTTTATATAATAGTTTGCAACACTGGGGCACAAGTCTCACTTTCAATGCATCAAATGAGAGGAGCACGCACATGGCAGATAGAATTGTGGGAAAATAAAAAGTAAAAAGTAAATGTAGAAAAATAACAAATACTAACGAGCGGCAGACACTTGGAAAATGCTGTTGAAGCTTGGTCAGGGCCAAAACGCTGCTGGCTGCAGTTGCTGTTGCAGTTGTTGCTGCAGTTGTTGCTGCTGTTGATGTTGCTGCTACAACTGCTGTGTTGCATGTGGCATGTTGCCGTTGACACACGAAACTATTGCCTGTGGGCTTGGGTTTTCGGTTTTCAGTTTCTGGTTTTAGCCGTCTAGCGTTCAGCTTTTCATTTTCTACTCTCCGCTTTCACTTCGCCGTTTGTCATCTTTGTAAAACAGTAAATTGCATTTTTATACAATTTTCCATCATTTGCCCTGGCAGTTGTTCGTCTGGGCTTTGTAATTTTCAAATGAAATACTTTCCGAATGCAATTCACTTTTGCGCAAATTGTTTCCTTCGCCTCGCTTTCCTTTGACTTTGCCTTCGCCAGCGCCTCCTTCTGCCCTTTTTGGCATCTGTCTGGCCATTTCATTTGGCTAAAAGCTACTTGAAGTTGGTTAAGCACAGACAAACAGAAATTACTCATCTTGGCAATTGCAAAACCTGCGAAAAGGCATAGCAATCATGGCAAATTCCTATCGAATTACTGGGCAAAGGATATGCCCAAGGATTTCGTTTGGTCTTTTGTTCTAGCTGAATTATTATAATAATTGAAATTGTAATGTGTTTAAAACTTTGAGAATTGCAAAGTTCGTTATATGGATAAAATTTATGTTAGCCAAGATAATATAATAATGAAAAAATCGTAGAAATGTCAGTATCCCATTTAATGAAATCCCATAATGAGTGTCTAAAAGTATGCAGGGAATAAAATATAGTCGTCTTCCTAAATGAATTCGACGCTCTTTTGAGTTTAAAATATATTGTTGCATACTTTTAGACACCTTTTTTTAAGTGATTTCAAAAAACCAGCTATTTTTAATTCTAGTGAAACAGTCTTTGTAATTTATGGAATATATTAAAATGATAGAAGCTCTGTTAGGATTTTTCAACGATTTTATCATTGACAATTAGGCTTTAGACACTGTTTTTTAATACAAAAAATGTAATTTACATATTCCTAGATTGTTGTTATAAAAAATATGCCAATTGAAATTTTTTGTTGCATTTTTTCGGTACCCAGATGGGTTTTTCGAGTCTTTTTCTCAAATTAATTGACAGCGAAAAACTCGATAAATGCATGCGCATATTTCCATAATGAATTCATAAAACTTTCGATCGTGTCCTTTCGCGGTCTCGTGTTATTTGGTTTGCTGGTTTATTAATAAATAAATTCTGCCCTTGTGGTTTGGCCGTTTTTGTGTGTTTGTCCTGTGTGCGTGTCACGCTGTATGCTGAAAATTGCAGTTATTTGCACAGCTGTTTGCCATTTAAGGCAAACAAACGGTTTTGCCCTTTTTGACCACGGATTTTCCCCCACCCACTATTAAGTATTTTTGTAAATATTTCTCGTGTCGCTAAAAAGGAAAAATGAATGATTAAATGAACAAAAAACGATAATAGCCGACGTGATTTTCCGTTGAGTCCAGTTAATGCAGAAGTTATGCGGATTGCGGGCAGGCAACAGAAAATAAAAGTAATTGATTGGGGAAGCACATCCTTCAGCGGTGTCAGACTGATGAATGAACCCACGCATTGGCCCAGACAAATGCCTAGCAGCACGCAATGGCGAATGCCCAAATCCAACCATAACCATTCATTTTCATCCGATGAGTTTTTTCGCCAAGGCGCCTCAAAGTATGCAAAGCACATACTCAAGGGTTCGCAGGATCTATTTGCCGGCGGGTTCAGGTTATTCACACAGGCTTTTTGGGGTAGCAAAACCCTGCGGCGGCTTCTTCAAGGCCAACACCCGTTATCAATGGGGCTGTTCATATTTTTTTTACATATTCCTGTATGCGTACGAAAATACACATTTATTTTTTTGATCCGCAAAAGCTGCTTGAAGAAACAAACTTTGTCTGTTGTTGATTTTAATGGCAGATGGCTTCACAGGAATTTGTGATGAATGTGTGGTTAAAAGTTCAACCGGAAGGGCTCCAGACTATGTTTTGCATAAGGAGTTTTGCGGCGGAGCTCAAAGGGTGTCATTAATCATTTAATTGACAATGGGTATTATTTTAGGATGGTCAAGAAGTCTTACAAGAGGATTTAAAGCTAAGGAAGTCAGTTACTTAAGTTAAAAATCAAAATCAAATCATTTTTCTTAAATTTCGACAGCTATTACACGACTTTGGTTATAAAACTCAACCAATATTAAAATAGGTGTCTAAAAGTATGCAACAATATATTTGTAGTCTGAAAGTTATATGAATTTATACAGGAAGACGACTATCCTTTATTCACTGCATACTTTTAGACACATATTTTGACATTTAAAAGTTAACAGTTATTTTTAAAGTGTACTGACTTGATAAAGCCTAATAAATGCTTTGATAAATTTTGAAAATTGATAAGTGCTTTACTTACTATTTATTTTCAATCCATATACTTTTAAAAGTATACCTTATCTACCTTCATACTCCAAGATTATCTTTCGTTGCCAAGAAAGTTTCCGTAGTTAGGCGAAGACATTAAGTACTGTCGAATAGTTTCTTAATTAAACTGCTGCCTCCAAGTTTTTCTCCACTTAAAAGATGAAAAGTTTCACAAGTTGCTGACAAGGAAACAAAAAATATATATTTTTTTAGGCAAATCCACACAGCTTTTCTGGCTATAATTCCGTTTCTAGGCAGGTCAAACCGCCAACATTATTTTTTTACCGTTGCCTTCGTAACACTTATGGATTTGACATTTATATGACAGCCAAGGTTTTTGTGTAATATGTGTGCTAGCAAGGTTGTTGTTTCCATTTCTTATTCTTGCGGCCCCTTGAGAGTGTGTGCTTTGTTGTTTTTAGGTTTTCGTCAGGAAAAATATATAAATGAAAATTGTTTTTATTCCGCCTCAAAAGGGGAGTGGGGGTTTTGAGTCTGCACATGTGTGTGTGTGGCAGTGCGTAAATACATATATGAGCATTATTTTTTGATTCACTTGGCAAACTCAACTATTTCGGTCACGTAACTTTGGAGCAGAATGGAGCTGAGCTGAGCTGGGAAAACTGAATCAGCCAAGAAAGAAAGAGAAAATTTATGCATTTGATTTCGACTAATTTTCAGAGTCCGAACATGGCTGCGAATTGTTTTGTTTATTGTTGGCCAAATTAAATGCTGACATAAATTAGCTGAAACTAGAGTGGTTTTTTGCCCCCTCCCCCTTTCTTTTCAACATGTTTTTACGACCGCCGACCGAACAGCCTTGAGCCAAAAGAGAAGACGTGGCTATTAAAAAGCACTCCACCATTGGAAACTCTTTTGGCAGCTGCGCTTTCTCCCAGCTCTCAGCTCTCAGCCTCGATTTTAAAGCCTTTAGCCAAAGTGCCAGCCCAAATTGAACCAAAACACTCGCAGACAGACAGACAAGTGTCGTAAAAAGGATATGCCCGCTATAAGTTTGGGTCTGAAGTTGTCGATAAATCCACGGGAGCAGCATAAACCAGTTGCGCGGCTCTAAAAATCGTGTAGGCCCATAGGCCGCCTCCCCCAATGATTTCCCAAGTAAAATTCGTTTTATTAACACCGGGACACGTCACACGTGCTGGGGACAAAGTTTTGCCATTGCTGTTTTTGCCCTGTTTTTCCCGGGGCGTGCCAGTAACCTACATGAGATGTTGCTTTGCTTTGAGCCTCGAGCCTGTCTGAGCCGCTTTTATTAAAAATTCCTCACACAATCGAGCGGGAGGATGAGGGGATGCCGAAATAAGCATGTTTAAGGCAACCAACTAGCAGGAAACAACCAACAATTGTCTATGTTGCCGTCGGTGTTGCTTCTGGTGTTGCTGTTGCTTCTACTGCTGATGCTGCTGCTACTTCGTGCTTCCTCCGATGTAGCAGTTTTATTGCTTTGTCATTCCAACATATTTCACACAGACACATCGGCAGCGGCAACAAAAGACGGTGGCGGCGGCTTCGTCGGCATTTCACAGAACTGAGCCGCATTGGTTGCTTATCCTTTCGCCGCTGTATTTTCGACGTTATCCTGCAGATGCGATGGGATATCTGTGGGTATATCCAG
Source organism: Drosophila takahashii (assembly GCF_030179915.1). NCBI lineage: Eukaryota > Metazoa > Arthropoda > Insecta > Diptera > Drosophilidae > Drosophila > Drosophila takahashii. The sequence continues at coordinate 42,817,037 of NC_091679.1, forward strand.
GAGAAGGATATTTAGTAACACAAATAGTTGGTAAACGCTTGGGGATTTTTAATAAATTATCTGCACTATAAGTTATGGGTACATTTTTTTAGAAATTATTTTCATTCATATTCATATTCATTAATTTTTTTTAAAATAAATTCATAAAAATTTACAACAATTCAAAAATAGTGTTTAGATTAATAATTTTGGCTTTTAAACTTTTGTATAGATTCTTGGATTCTTTAGTTGTTATTCAAAATATATATATATTTTATAATGAATCCGAATAAAATGTATTTATTCTGTTTTATATAAATTTTAACATTAAAATAAAATGTATCTGTACTTTTCATTTACTGAGTTCTATTACTCTAAATTCTGATAAAGTGCTAGCAATAAATTTCGTAATGCATTTACAAAATAATTAGTTAGCATTTGCATAAGTAACGATTTTTGCGTGTTCGTACAATTTATGACTTTTTAAGTTTATCGTTTACTGCAGATCAAATAAATCAAAATAGTTATTAATTTGCAGAGCACAAATATAACTTAATTGAGTTGAATTTATGTGTGGTATAAAATAAAGTCGATTCATTCAGAAAGCCAATTTACCAGTTATTTGTGATATATTATTTGATTTAAAAATATATATATAATAATTTAATTACAAATTTAATTTTATCTTAGGCGAACTTCAAGGGGTATCAAGAAGGCAACTGTTTTGAAGTGGGTCCGCTCTACTTGGCCCTTATTTATTTGTCGTACATGTCCGCCTCAGTGGATTGTTATTGTTGCTGCAGCCCACAGTATTGTTGGTATTGTCAACAACGTTTGGCGCCCGCGGAGGGACTGACGCATTTCTCATGCGCTCGCGCGTGTCATATTTATTTATTTCGCCTTGAATCGTCCCTTCGCCCAGTCCCTTCTCCCAGTCCCGTTTTTATATTTTTTTTTCGCCCCACATACGAACAGTTCGCAATTGTGTTGATGTGTCATTTCCTTTTTTGAGCTCTTATATAGTCAAAGCGTTTTTCATTTCCCGTTTCCTTAGCCATTGTTGGCCAAAAGTTTGCCACGCCTCTCCAGTTGATTTGGAGTCCTTCGATATGCAGAGAGAGTGAGTGGGGGGCATCCGCTTCGAATTGATTTGCCCCACTCAAGGGATTCGGAGTGGTGTTATACGAGGGGTGGGTAAACACAGCCCACTTAATTAAACCAGCCGAAAAACGGCAAACACTTCCACTCCCGGCCAAAAACTTCACCCGTTTATCCAGCTGCGAACACGAATTGACAGCCAACTAACATTTATGGGCGCTTGTCATGTTCTACATTTCTATGGCTCGGTCTCGACAATTATGCGCATTTGCTTTTCCTGAAAAGCGGAGCACTCACACACGCTTACTCCGAAAAATAAAAAATATATAAAAAAGAATTAATGAAAATACAAGCAAGCAGCCAACCAACAACTGTTCCATATTTGGTTCACTGAACTCAAGCATTTGCCTTAATTTTGTGGTGTCCTTTGGCGAAAAAGAGCAGCACAACGGTAGGCGTCACTGGGAAAACTTAAGTCGAATATTAAAATTCACTAAAATAAGAAAAAAATCAAAACAATTATACATTTGAACTTCAAACTATAATTAGTTTTATATTTTGCTTGCGTTTATATTTTCAATTGAACTGCGTTATCCAATAAGAAGCACAAAAATATCTATTACTTTTTTTGCTGCTTTTATTAGCGTTTTAAAAAAATTGTTCTTTATTAAACATTTATGTTTAATGCTGAACAAATTTTGAAAATAATAGATGCAGACTTCTTCACCTCACTATATCACTATATTTTTTAGTAGTAATATTTTGACTTAAAAAGGTGCATAAAAGAAGGCAATGAAAAAAACTGTGGAATCTTGAAACTAATGGAAAAATATTGTTAAATACTTTTATGCAGCTTTATTTATTATTTTTGTGATTTCTTTTAATTTGACAATTATTATTGAAAATTACACTTTTTCATGAAAATAACCCTTTTTTAGGGTATCGACTTGCAGTGCTTGTGAATATGCAACAGCGGCTGCATTGCAACTGCGTGCAGCTGTGTGAATTCGAGTGCATTGGCAAGTGGCCAACAGCAACAGCAACAAACAAGGACAACAAAAACAAAAGTAGCAATTGGGTGGGCCGTTAAAAACAGCAGAAAGCAATTAAACTTGGTAACGAAAAAAAGGCGAGCGGAAGACGCTGCGTATACGTAATAAATGATGCCGAAAAGTAGGCAAAGGTTGCCACTTCCCTCCGAAAATGCTGAGTTATTAGACGAGAGGATTTTCGGCAGTCTAGTCTAGGGCAATTACAACTTTTGTTTGCAACTTTCTGCACTGCCTGGCTCGATGACCCCGAAAATTCGTCTATAAACATTTGAATTTCATTTCATACTCCTCGGGGCAATATAGGTTATATGGCGGGGCTTCTGCTCCTCATTCATTGACATTCATGGCCGCCCATCTATTGAACTTTTTACGCTCGCTCGCAAAATGTCCTTTTATGTTATGCGTTCTCTTGGCCATTTTGTTTGCCTGGTCTTTTGGGCCATCACGGGTGTTTTCGGCCCGGTCGCAGTAATTAAGCCGCCTCAATGGCTGATCAAAATGGCATCGCTCGCAGACATTTTCAGTCCCGCGTCTGAAAACGCGCGACAATTTGTTTGTATTTTTTTGGTGGAGCGTTTTGGGGCAATGTTTGTTTTTGGCCGAATTCCCATAACGGCATACCATTTTTCGGGCTTTTTGTTCTCTTTTTTGGCTGGTTCTGCGGTTCCCGTGGAATATTAAGCTACAATACGTGGCAGTTTTGGCGGCTTTGTTATCTGAGAGCGCTGCGCTTTGACAGCTCTCTGAATTATACCGAAAAAATGGAGCTAACCATTTAAAAAAAAGGTGAAGAGCCCTGCGGCGTACAGCGATGACTGCGTGTAATTAAAGCGAGCCTGCGAAAGGAAATGGCTTTTATCTGGACTGTGTGCCCAATGTCTGCGGCCGAGTCTGCAAATTATTCGTACAAATATTGGCAACCTTGCGCAAATATTCATTCCATACTGCCGCCTGACTTTTGATATTAATTGCACAAACAGCTAATGACCTAGGCGAGCGATTGGCCGTAGGCGGCTGGTCCTGTTGGCCAGGACCTCAATTCGGTTTCAATTTGTTGCCACGCATTCCGGCTGCCTCACAATAAATTGCGGCATTAAATAAAGTTTCTGTCCTTAAGGAGCAGCTACACTGAAATAAAAAAGGTAGAGTAATAAGAAACAGAATGCGAAGATAATGTAAAAATAACATTTAATACTTATCTTAGGTATTTTCAGTCATTAAAAATTAGAATTGTTATTCAAATACAATTTTAAGATATTTAAATAAACTATAATGTGAATATTTTCACATTTAAAATTACTAAAAATTAAAAGATAGTAGTGAAAAATATTTTAATTTATTACGAAATCCCTATATATACACTACGTGTTTTTAACAGCGTAGCTCAACCTCCGCCCTCCCAGCTGGTCTCAATCTGATTATCCCTTGGGCTCGATGGGCGTTTCTGTGTGCGTGTGGCCTGAAAAATTGCACAATTCTCAAATACACAGGACTCGCACACACTTACAAATTGGGGCACATATGTTAAATTTCACAGGGCGCCGGGGGAGAAAGGCAGGACAATCGGGACAAACGGGACAGCAGGACAACGGCTACGTGCGGACATTAGATGGCTCTCCCAGGACGGCCGATCCCCCCGAAAGACCAGGACAGAGTGCGTAGGATGGATTTGATAATTTGCTGGCCGGGTCATAAGCAAAGCTTAGCTAAAAGCCGAGCGAATGGGGCCTATGATGTACAGCCAACAGCCAGCACAGCCCATGTGCCAGCCCTTCTGTCCAAACTTTGAGCGACAATCTAAAATAATTTCAGCTGAAGCTGCCCCTTTTGCTAAATGGTTGTCCTTGTCGCATGTAGCACTTAAGCCACATCCCACTTTCGGAGCCAGAGAATTGTCTACACGTGTTCGAAACTCAGAGACTCAAACCACCCGAAGGAATTGGGGGTCCGGAATCCCATTGGATCTGGTTTTAATTATATTTTGGTTTGATTTCGGAATGTGTGATATCCGGAAAGCAAAAGTCATAGACTGCAACCTGAATTGGTGTAAAATTCCAGAATCTGATGAAATACTCAACACATCGTAACGTACTCATGACTTTGTTACGTACCACATGGCGTATACTTAATGTGTGGCCTTAGTACTTTTGCGAAGAGAAAAAGGAAAAGCAACCGCATGCAATTGCTGTTATTACGCATCTGCTGGAGTTCTGGATGCAACACAATTCATGCACTGACAGAAAATTACTTAAGAACTCGATGAAACTACTATAGTTTTAAAATATATGCAACAATTATTTAAGAGGATTAAGGGGATTCAAAAAAAATATGTTTAAAAGTATGCAACAATATATTTAAAAATCATAGACTTATCAAATTAATTTTAAAAAACTTTATTTAATTCTTGTTTGAGTTAGATAGGTGTTTAAAAGTATTTATTTAAAGTCTAAACAATTATTTTTTATCATTATAATTTCTTAATGGTAAAATTTAACCCAGAAATTGTTTTTTTGTTGTTTCATTAATTAAAATTTGAGTTGTTAGAGCCGAGAATTTTGAATGACATCCTAGCTATCCTAATCAAGATCTAAGCCTTAATACCTTCGTTTTTCTACTACCTTTTGCTCGGTGCATATTTCACAATAGCTGCTGAGAAGAAAATCTGCAAAGAAATGACAGGGCTGGGATAGCAACTCTGTGCTCTGCTCTGCTGCTTTTTGGCTCGCATGTGCAGTTATTAATTTTACTGCAACGACAACGACAACTGCCATTGGGCAGCTCAGACTGAGACTCAGGAAAGGAGAGACTTTAGACGCAATTCCAGTTCCAGGGATATGAGTCCCAGTAGCTCCTGTTTGCTGCCATGCTCGTAATTATTTTTAATTATTTCTGCTGGCAACCACAAGCTTGCTGCAGGTGCAGCCGGCTGCAGCTGCTCTGATGTATGCTGCGAAAGTTGTCAGGCAGTTAATAAGCTGACTCTTTTGTGGTTGTTGGCTCTGTAGTTGCTGTTTCAGTAGTTGCAGCCGAGAGGCAATTTGCAGTTGGCTTAACATGCCTCGATGGCTGTTGGTTTTATGTTCTCCTCTGCTTAAAGTTGATTTGTGTGTGCTAAAGTTGCTAAGCAAATGTTGACAGTCTCTTGATTTCTCTTTATTTCGTTCGTATATTCGTTTTTTTCTGCTTTTTTCCAAGGCTCAGACGAGTCACACTCATGGGTGGATCATTTAATAACCTTCTGGAATAAAAATCCAATATGGGACCGCAGTCTAATCCCACTTTGGCTTTTAGCTGCCACAAAAGTCGCTTAATGTGCGGGCAGGGATACGAGTGAAGTGAACTCCAGTCTGTTGACAGCTTTTGCAGAAAAAGTTTTGCATACTTTTTGGCGCATTATATATTAATGATACATTTGCCAACTGTCTGGGTCCGCGGGGGGTTCCCAAAAAGAGAAAAAAAGCGAGAAAAACCGACCATAGCTGCGCTGACTTGTCTCTTTCGCCGGCTCATTTCGCAGTCCTGCATCAGTCAGTCACTGGCACATTTTATAATCCACAATGATTGATATCTCAGTGTGTTTTTGGAGGGGAGAGGAGAGGGGCTCAGAGGACATGGTATATGGGATGGCATCGCATTATGTGCACTCACTTGACGGAAGCTGCGAGACAAACGAGAAAACAAAGAGCCAGCGCCTAAAAGCCAGCAGCACGAAAAATATCGCCACAGTTAAAATGTCACAGTAAATTCATATTCATTCATTATGTTAAAATCCCCCACGGGACAAACACAAAAGGTCCATGGAAAGTGCACAAAAACACAGGCACAGGACCCCACACACACCAACCTACACCAGCACACACACATGTGCATAACATAGATTGTATATGACAAAAGTGTTGAGCCAGAGTCGGAAGAGCTGCGAGTGTCGCATTCATTTTCATTAACCCGTTTTTAGGCCTGACTCAGGCTCAGAACCCAGGCCACTCCCCTTGCGGGCTCATCCCGCCCCCTACGCCCCAAATGTGCCACGCCCACTGCCGCCCCCTTTCCGCCCCGGCAGCTGATGTATCACTTGCCTAAATCTCCGGCATTCCTGGCAGCATTTTGTAGCCGCTTTTGTCATGTAGATGCATACTTAAATACACATTGAGAGCAAAGTACGTATATAAATTCGGAACATTTTTATTTGGCGTTCCACGGAAATTAGCATAAGGTATTGAAATCACCTAAAAAAGGAGTCTTGACAGGAAAAATAAAAGGTAGTTTTTGAGCCTTTAACCATCTAATTTTCAAATTCCAACTATTTATTGCATACTTTTGGGCACTATTTTTAAATGATTTTAAAACTCGATTTTAAACCTTGAGTTCTCTTGGGTATTTAATGCAAAAACTTTACTATTATTAAAAAAAAAAAAAAAATATAAATTGAAATAAAACTTAACAAGAACAAGGAACTCCTATTAATTAAAATACTTTGAACTATGAAGTCGCATTTGGAACATATTTTCCTACAATACAATTAATTCTCTTTATCCTTTGAGTATATTTTTTAAAAATATATTAAACACATTTTTCCGTGTGTAAACAAGAAAGCAGCTAGGGAACACGTCAGCAGGCCAGTGACTTTCTCCAACGAACGAGTTTTTGCCATGGCCGAGGGTGTTCCATAGTAGACCCATTTTGCATGCCTGAGAGTGTGACAAGTGTGCCATGTTGCTGATAATTGCTGGCTGTGTGGGTGCGTGTGACACGATTCTTTGAATTCCATATTCAAATAGTGAGCGAATCGATTTATTGATCCCCCTTAAAGCGACTCTCAATTGGTTTTTCCCCTAGGCTCGAGGCCCAAATAATTGAAATGCAGTGAAGCAGTGAAACGTCTATTTGTGTGAATGTTTGCTTAGCTTAATCATCTGACAGGCATCCGTGTGTGCGAATCTGTATCCGTGTGTACTTATGGCTTAGGCACACACGTAATTGCTTAGCAGATACAGACACAGATACAGATACACACAGACGGAGAAAGTCGCAGCTGCCATTAACCAATCAAGCGCAAATTGGAGATCCCTCGCTGAGCTGTGTGCGGATGTCAGGTGGTTGCTGGCGTTAATTAAATCGCTCAGATAGAAAATTAAAGCAACAGATGGAGGGCAAAAATATGATGTACAAAAACAAATCAGAATTGTATGCGACATTGCAGCTAATTAACATTTTATACGGCAAACAAGAAACGAATGAATCTCTGTTTATTTGGCAGCCGAAGGGGCGTATACGTGATGTGGCCACAGTCCACAATCCAAAGTTTCTTCCCCCATCTGTCAGCGTAAATATTTAATATGCTAATAAACAACCATATGGCATTTCATTAAATACATTATCATAAAAAAATTCCACACGCACTCTCATAATTTCATTAGCACTCTTCGCTGAGTTTGTGCTCGAGAAATTGCGTTTAAAACGGAGAAAGCTGGGCGAAAAGAAATGAAAGCTGTGCAAACAGTTGAGAGGGCAGGGAAAAGTAAGATGGAGGCGCAAGATGGTGGAGACCTGAACCCAGGACCCCCTTTTTGGCCACATCAGAGGCGTGCTGGAATTTAATTCCACTTAATGTTGTTGAGCGGGTAAAGGAGAAAAAGGAACCCCTGAATATATGGTGAATATTTCATTTTTGGGTTAGCCTTTTGTATTGAATTAGCATAGATTGTTCATTGCGGAACAAGAAAAACGACTGACCCAACTGTAGTGGATTCAGAAATCCACCACTCACACGCGCTATCCACTCTTTTATTTCCCCGGAAATATGCAAATAATAAGCTGGCAACGGCAGCGGAAAAAAGAAAAAGAAAAGCCTCTCAGCGGCGGCTTTAAACAGCATTTACAAATAATTTCCGAGGGATGAGGAACGAGGAAACCTCGGCAACCGAACGACGGCGACAAAGGAAGATCCGTTTTACACATCCTACACTTGTAATCATTTTTTTTCTTTATAACTCGCCCTTCCTTTGCGCTTAAAAAGGATTTATTCTCGTGCTTAACTTGGCTTAGCTGACGGTTTTAAATGTAATTAGTATGCATGTTTGCATTTCGTTAGCGCCACCAAGCGGCGACTGTGAACTTTTCATTATAAATCACGCTCGCACAGCCACGAGCAAAGGAAAACTTGAGCGTATCCTCGCGTATCCTTGCAGGCATAATGATTGCCCAAAAAAAGGGAATTTATTTAAATAAATTTTAATTAAAGCCCGTACGCAATATAAAATAAATAAATAAAACGAAAGCGAAAGCAACTTTCCTGGTTTTTCCCTAAGAGGCGTAGGATCCTCAGGGAGAGGGGGCGTGGCACTGGCAGTTGCTCTGTTGTTCTACTTACTTTGACTGATGAAGATTTATGCGGCAAAGTCGAGGTTATTGCTGTGGTTGCCAAGGTGCACAAACCCCAGACGAGTCGAGAGTCGAGAGACGAGACACCCAGGATGTGGCAATTTGTTTCGAGTGCCAGTGTCTCTTCTTCTTGTCTCATTGGCAACCAGGTGGGTGGTTGGCCGATGAGAATTCACCAGCAGAGCTGTCAGCCACTTACTGCCAACAAACCGCGACAGTGACAAATTCAAAATAATTTCATTTTCTCTTTATTTGCACTCGATTATTCATGGGCCCGACCGAAAGTGGCGTTTAATTAAATTTGACAGCATCTACAAATTTCCATTTGCCAGTTATGAGTTTGCAGCCATGAATGTGTTTCTGCTCACATAGTTTATTGTTCTGAACTTAAAAGCTTTGTTTCACGATCATAAGTAGTTGCAATTTGTGGCTGGCAAAAAAAATTAAATATTGTTTAAGTGGTTTAAATAGGCATAATGAAGTTAACGATACTCTCAGTGGTCTTATTTGTTAATTAGTATAAATACCGATTACTTTTTTAACATGATAACTTTTTCTGCATTTGTTAGGTGCTTCAAAGTGCGAATTTTTTTCCGTGTACTTATTTTGTAATAAATAAATGTTTTTAAATACACAAACTATAATTAAATTCCAGTATTATATTAATTAAAAAATTTTTTTATTGACTTTTCTTATATTTTGGATAAGTCCTTTGTGACTAGCCCTTTTTCTATTTATGGTTTTAAATTTGTTTTTTTGCTACAAACATTTATTTTTAAATAATAATTAATATTTTCCATCTATTTTTATTTTATTTATTTATGCATTTCATTTTATATTAATATTAATAAATTTTATTTTTTAAGTTACACATTCTGAAATTTTGTAAATAATTATTTAATATACATTACTTATTTAATTTGAAAATTTTAAATATAGTTTCTATTTAATATACATTTTTATCATCAATTTCGCTTTCCTAATTTGGAATCTTCTTAAAATTTTGTTTCTGTACTCCGATTTCAATGGTTTCACTGCTTAACCCGTTGTTATGTAACATTAGCGAAAAGCGCACTAAAGTCCGGAAAAGTGTTGGCCAAGCAATTTGCCATTTGGCATCGGCTATTTCCACCCTTTTTTTCTCGTTCTGCCCTTTTCTTCGTTTTCTTCGCCTTTCTTGATTTTTGCTTGCCCGCTGCAATTTGCAATTTGTTTGTTTTGCCTGTTTTGCTATATATCTGCCGACTCTCTGGGGCTTCGCCCTAATGAATCTGGATTATTAATGTGCTCTCGTATTTCTTCACTTGATTATACATGTAATTTGCGCCCAGCTTTGGGTTCTTTTGCCGCCTTTCCTTTGCTGTTTGCTGATGTTTTCCTTCGGTTTACATTTCATGATTTCCCATTGTCAGTATCCGCATCCTGTTGGTCCTGTTGGATCCCCTTTCACCGTCGTCCTGTCCTGTCCCGTCCTGTTTGCCAGAATGTAAATAAAAACTCGGCATCAGAAACAAAGTGGACACCGACAGCAGCTTATAAATTAGTGACTGACTCAATTAATGAATGGGCCCAAATTAATGGAACTTCTGCTCCGCTGAGGCGGCCTGAAATACTGAAATCCTGAACAGGCAAAAAAAAAATAAATATGAAACTGAAACGTCTGGGATGGCAGGTAAAAACCGGCTTAAAGGCGTCCCAGTTTTTCGTCGAGAACCATTTAATTGACTTTCGAGGAGTGGCTGGCCCTTCATTTCCACGCAGTTTGAATGAGATTTCATGGAAATTTTAAATCACTTCTCGCTTAGCCTTCCGGCGAAAGTCTGCTGCAAGTCGTTGCTTCATTTTTGCAGCAAAAAAATAGGAAAAGAAAAATACTTAATCATTTAAATTGCATCAAGAGCCAGCCAGCCGGGCAATCCAAATGTATTTAGCCACAGAAAGTATGCCACAGCGAATTCCCTCCGTTGGCCATAAAAAAACAAAGTGCAATTCAAATGGCCGCAGGGAGGAAGGAGCCAAAACCGAAACCAAAGCCGAGAGCCAAGGAAGCGGAGTCAGAGAGATAAGTAAATCAGGCAACCGGAGGCAGCTGAAAAAAGAGGAGGGGCGAAGGAAAACAAGGATAAAGGCAGAAATGTATATAAATAAGTTTTGTATTAATCATAGAAATAGCCGGCAACAATGTGCCAGCTAATGGCGTAAATTTTATGGCTTCGCCCTTAAAAGTATGCAACATTTACCATTTCCATTTACCAGAGGAGCGGAGCGCAGGACTCGAAGGTGTTTTAACTGCATTGCGCTGCTGGCTAAAAATGTTATTACATTCTGCGCTCAAAAAGCCAAGTAATTAGTTTGGTTATTCAACCCCAGGGCAGCCAGAGACTCTACTCGTGTTTCCTGGACGCTATCCTTTGGCCCGAAGAGTGTCCTTTTAGTGCTCGGACCTCGGGCTAATGAATAAGAATGTGTCTGGACCTGCGAAGGCGATAAACGTTTGCTGTGATTATTTGATTGGAAAGCCATAAAAACCCGAAGACAAGGAAACATCCATTACAAACACAAGCAGACGCTCGCTAGGGATGGAAGAAAATATCGATATATCGATACTGTAAAGATATTATACGCAAATTAATCATTGTATAATACTATTATAATTGTATCGAAATTCTGTTTTATGTATAGGATCCGTTTTTATTTTCAAAGAAAGAAAGAAGAGGTTTAGCTTAGTTAGCATATCTTATCATTATTACAAATTAATAGAAGGAAGGAAAAAATTAAACTGCCAAAAAGGCAACAAAATAATATTTTTGGAAAATTTTTTATCGATACAATCAAAATTTTAACATTGTATTTAAAATTTTGATATATAAGACAACGATATGTTCAATATTTTCGTCGATATATCATATTGGTCTTTACCTCTCGATATCTTCTCTAACACACACTGGCCTTTAATGGTCGCTTTTATGGATACGCACTGCAATGCATAATACTGCCTGCCATTGATCGTCCTTTTCGTCAGCCATTAAAATGTTTATGCCCCTGTCCGTCCATCGGGGCCTAATTGAAGAACTCTTCAGATGGTTCAGTTCCGTTCGGTTTGGTTCGCTGGCCTTAATTAGGTTGTAAAACTTTAATTACGACTCGGCGCAATCAGCGCAAATCATTTGGAATTTATACATACCTACGGCCCAGCTCTCTGCTCCCAGATCTAATTTGAATGGCCGTGGACTGAGTGACAATCATCAGTCCCTGTCGACGCATTAATGAAATATTCAATTCCATGGTCAGTTTCTACGGGGTTTGAGTGATGATGGGCAGTGCTTAAAGCTGCCAAAATTCCCTTAAAGCCTGCTGAATGATATGGAATGCTCTTCAGCAGGGCGTAAAATCGATTTCGTTATATATGAGAGACACACACTCACCCATTAATGTTGTAGAAAATGCCGCTCCGATAGTCAGTAGTCAGACGGAAAAAGCCGTGGGCATAAATTGGATGTGGATGTGCGCCCGATACTCGGCGAAACTCATCAAAATGCAAAACAAAATACGCAAAAGTAATTCCCATCTACATCTAGTTATTTATTTTCTCATATTGCCACAAGATGTTTCATCATTTACTTTAATTGTGTGTGTGAGGAGGGTAAATCTACCGGATTCGAATAGGTTTTGATGGACCAACTTTACTGGTTCCATATCGCGGGTATTAGTGGGGATTTAAATGGCGAATTCCACAATCCGCACAGCTTTCATGTGGCATTCGAGTGCTTGACAGCAGTTACAGTGGCGTTTGTGGACCGCAAAACGTTTTTGCATTACATATAATTAAGCAAACTATTCAAATATGACGCATACGCCATGTGGTCACGCATCAATTAGCGCCAGCGGACATAAATCAGGCATTGCACATACGCCACGTTGTCGAGAGTTGTAATTCGAGTTCCTTGCTCAACCGCCAAACAATAAAAACGGTCGAGTTGACAACACGAAATGGCATTCCTCTACTTTTTTTCGGCCAAGGACAGTGTTCGCGTAAATTGACTGGGTTTGACTTTAATCCCCCGTTTACGCTCAATTACTTTGGCCAACTTAAATTGGCTTTTGTGTCACGAAAGCTAAGAAAAACTTAAAGTGGCTTTTGCTTTAGCGGCCTCATTTAATATCGACTTTAGCACTTTGCAGGGGGCAAATTGTCTATGCAAAGCACTCACTCATTTGATCAATTATTTAATGTTTTCATGAATGCCTGCTCATTTAAATTGATTATCTCATAATTAGTGCACTTTGCATGCATTCGATGAGCATTAAAATAAACAAAGCATTTAATTATGATCACAATTTATAAATTATTGAACTAATTGATAGAGGATGTGCTCATATTTTGGCAACAAAAAGTAAATAAAAGTGATGGAAAGTTTATGGTTGAACGGGAAAATGTATGTCGAAAAGTAAGATTAAAAGTTTTAGGGAACAAAGGAGCCATAAGGATGTAAACACTACTGTAGTTGTAAGTAGAAAATCAGGTTTTGGTAAATGAGCCTGAGTGAACTGGGTAAGCAGTTCAATTAGTGGCCCAAACAAATGAGTTGCACTCGCCCTTAGATGTTGTTCCTGTCCCAGTTTGTTGTTGTGGCTTGCGGGGTTACACAATACACATAAGTTTTGTGAAGATGAAGGGCGGATTTTAGGGGAGGTGGCGGGTTGGCTCACAGTGCTAATTTCCAACTCCCGTGGCATATTATCGTCGTTTCCTTGGGAAATGATGTGGAAAATTATGCGGAGCATGCCTCATGCAAATTATGATTGTGTTGATTATGACGCATTAAAGCTAAACGAAGCAGCGACTTTGTTTTGCAGCCCCGGCAACAGGAATTAGCATACAGATTCCCGTTGGCGACACGTAGTCCCATTTGAAGACTTAAAGTTTTCCATTCCCTACCATTTTGCTTTCCTTTTCCTTTGTCGCTCCGCTCAACTGGCTGTTTTTGGTGTTGATGTCGCAGGCCAGGCATAAAATTACAAAGGCCTCCTGGAATGGCACACTTTCAGGCGCTTTTATGGGTGCTAACAAGCTCATAGAGCAGACCATTCCATTCCCGGCCAGACGATAGACGGACCGACCCGTGCCCACACCAAAGTGAAGACATTAGCAGTGAGCCGGGCAAAGTAACCCAAAAATGAAGTAGATCCCCGCTACAAAGGAATCAAGGGGCGAGCTCTGAAATGAAAGCAAAAAAAAATAACAGGAGTTATGCAGAGGAAAAAAATATATGGGAATGCTAAAAGATTAATCAGTGGGTAAAGGGCTAAAAAAATGAATTTTTTTTATATTTAGAATTTTTTTTACTAATATATTAAATAAATAATTATTCGATTGGGTATATACAAATCTCTTATAAAGGTGTCTAAAAGTATGCTACACTTCAAGACATCAACACCATTGCCAAAAAGTATGCTACACTTTTTGACATCAATATGGGTAATTTTACAATCCTCGTGTTTTCTTTGCCACCCTCTAAATACCGAATTTCTTTGAGTTCCCCAAATCGGAGGCAACATTTTTAGTAGCATATTTTTAGATACCCATTCAAGCGAGCCAAAAAGTGGGATTCACATTCTTTATATTTTTCCCTGTGCAGACAGCTAAAACACACCCCTCATTCCATTTGCCGGGATGGGGAAAAAATGCCGTCATTTGCATGCATTGTCAGGCACAGGTTTCTGGGGGTGGTGGTGGCATCTAAGGGCAAAAAAAAAGGTCAACTTAGGTCCCCAAATTGGCACAATAGTTGCGTAGGTGTTGAATTTGTGACCGGACTATGAATAAGCTCCCTGCTTGACAGTTTGCCTGCTCCTATTTTTTCCTGGCTCTCCTCCAGCAAACATATTTATTTGCACACTTTCGTTCGTCCGAGTCGTTATGCGTTCATTGTGTAGTATATGTATCGTATATATCCCGTCTATATAGTGCGTTGTGTGTGACCCAGGGACAGAACAACAATGACACTCAATGCAAATTGAATAGAAAACAGGACCGAGACCCTTCGGACGTGGCGGGATGAACGGTGGCCAACTTGTTGACTTTTAAGCCCAATAGAGTCGGCCATTAACTTGAGAGTTTTGTAAGTAGATATATTTACGTGGCATTTCGCCTGTCTTGGCCTTAAAGTGCCGGCTCATTGTGGCGGAATATTTAAGGGGAGAGATTTCCCCATTTTCCACACCGAATGACAAGGCAATCCGTGTCGAAATCAATTCCAGAGAACACGAGCACGAGCTCTCAGCCATTAAAAAAACACACGAATATGTAAAGTAGCTGCGGCGGAAGATGAAGTACAAATCAATTTGCATTTACATTCGACTGATTTCCATGGAAGGCTTAACATCACGATGGTTTTCCACGAATCATCACAAGAATCATTCGGCGTAAGTTCAGAGTTAATGAACAAGAATTGAATAAAATATTTCCGAGAATACAAATAAAAGGCAGTTGGGTTAATTTGGGCTAAAAAAAATATTTTATGAATTAATTTTCATTATTTTTGGTACAATCAAATCTTTCTTATAGCAGATTTTACGATTGTCATTGCAATTAAGAAGTAATTTATTACTGGTATTACCCAGAATTGAAAATCTTTTATAAAGCTGTCTAAAAGTATGCTATACTTTCGGATTTAAATTGTTTCTGTGTCACCCTTGATAATTAAATAATTTATATTTTTCTGACAGTTGCCGTTTCAAAGACGTCTTGTCCACTAATTGCTTTACACTTTTTCCTACGATCTTATCGTTGCAATTTAATTATATCGCTCGACATTTGCGCCTATGCCAAACCATTAAATGTAAAATTATGGCTGTCATTTACAAGCACTTTCCTCCCGGCTCCACGACAATTTCGCCATAATCCCGCCAGCCTTGGAAATTTATTTCGCTTTCATGCTGGCCAAAACGCCGGTAACATTTTCAATAAACGCCTGGGCCATTCATTACAATTTATTCGCGGGGATTTTGTTATTATTTTTGCACGCAAAAAGGAATTTTTTAGAAGAATCTGCTGGTTTGTATTTGCTTTCTTTTTAAAAGAAGTGACAGCATGTGCAAATTCAAGCCGCACAGTAAACGAATCAGCTACGTGGCCGCAGGAATCCTTCAGGGAATCCGAATCAGAATCCTTCGAGCTGTCTTAAGTCGGGCTGAGTCTATTGTCTCGCAAAAGAGGATGTCAGCGACAGAGAAGCCGCAATGCGATGCAAACTGCAAACGCAGTAAATCCATTTTAAGGCGCATGTAAGACGCGGAAAGAGTGCGGAGAAAGGCGAAAGAAGGACAGAAGTCAAGTCAAGAGAGAGGGAAAGAAAAAACTACCGGTTTTCCCTCACTCTTTTCCCTGCCAGTTGCAGTTGAATATTTTACGCACTGATTAAAGCAAACGAAAGTTTGGCATTGCCATTTGCATTCCCCCATTCGCAGTTCGCCATCCGCGAATCGCAAGAGACTTTTCCCTGCGCATGCATATTAAATGAGATTTTTTCCCCTTTCTGCTTTTCTTTCGCCGATGCAGCATTTTCGTTGTAAGTTGTTTACTTTGTCGGCGAAAAGTTTTGCAGTGTTAATGTGCTTAACAGTTCGGGGGGCGACAAAGGCTTCATAAACATCGCGGGCTAATAAGGAGCAGCAGCATCGGCATCAAAGGATCTGAAGGCTGCCCAAGGACGTCTAGACGGGGCTTAGTGGGCGGCAGGCCAATAGGCAGCGAACGAACCTCAATCCCTCGGCCCAAATAAAAATGCCATAAAAATCACTCATACGCAGCGATCAACCCTCGGGCGAGAGATGTGTGGCCTAATTTTATGTGGGAGCCTGCAAGGCGAGACTAACAACGACCACGACCTACGTCAGATGTCCTGGCAGTGGGCAAGGATGCTACACATGAAGGAATTTAATGAAGTGGAAGTAAACTTAGGCTCATTGTTCGTAAATAAATGTATATTAATTATAATAAACAATTATTTATCATTAAAATTGTTTAAGATGAGTAGATTTTCGATTTGAAGAGACTTCTGAAAATACTAGAGATTCTGGCATTTATATGAAATAATTATAATATCAAGATAGTTATAAAAAATGATTTTTATATTTAAATAATTTTAATAATAATTAATAAAATTACGGTTTTATAATAACATTTTTAAAGAATTAAATGGGCGTCGAAGTCGTATTTGCAAATAGCGATTTATCATTTAAATTTTAAACAACCAATTATTTTAGTTCAATCATTTAAAGCTATATATAGTAATTATTTTGACTATCAATTAATTCTATTATTCAACATTTTATTGTTAGTCAAACAATAGGGGGAATAATGTGTATAATTATATCAGTTGGATCATTTAATTTGCCAGATTTAAAGGACATATTAGCCGAATTCCCATTGACTAATATATTGTTTCTGTGCACGACTGACTGGTCTTATCGAGCCAGCAAAAACGGCTAATAAAATGTGCTAAATTATGACAGGACACTGCCGCAGCGAGTGAGATAGAGGGAAATGGAGGCCCGCCGAGGAGATACAGCACTCGCATAGGAATTGACCAAATGACGATGGCCCAAAGGCCAGAGTTCCTTGCTGGCGGCATTTTGTTAAATTAAATCAGAGCGGCTAGCAAAAACTCCCGCTCTATATGTGTAGTATCTCCCCTTCCCCCTCTCGAAATGAGGCACATAATCATGAAAAAGTCAGCCATGGCAAGGACAACAACAAGCGAGCAGAGATAACCATAAAAGCGTCGCCCAAAAGTCTGCAGTACTTTTTGTGTTTTCTGTGTCCTGCCGCCTCCTTTAACTTTTGCCCCCCGAAAAAACACACAGGATCTCTCACACAGATTCGTAGTAGTGGCCCCGCATTGTATTGTTTCCTCGTTGGCAGTTTCACTTGGGGAAAACTCGGCAAAGTTCAATGCCTGCATACAATACAATTCGGTATTGGCCATCAAAGGAGAAGGAGAAGAAACCTCTCAGCCACTGGTTGTGAATGTCATTTTTGCATTTCTGCTTTGAAGTCAACCGGAAAATTTTCAAGGCAAACTCGTACTAGTACTTTTGGCCAACTTAAAGGCAGGCAGCGAAAACAAAGCGCCAGAGAGGGAAATGGAAAGTCTGCCAAGATAGAAATCAATGCCAGGACTTGTTTATTGTTCAGTCGGAACACTTTGTTCAGCTGACTTGATTTCTCATTGGGGTTTGGGCTGTTGGCAAAGGACCGAAACTATGTCATTGCCGGGCTATTTTAAAGTGGTCTACTCTACCATAGAACTCGGCAAACGGCTTCATATTGCCACCACTCAGCAGTGCTGATTGCTTTGAGCCCGATCTGCCGATTCAATCAGTACGCAATTAGCTGCAATGTAACCAAACCTGTCACTGCCGCCGACTGAGCAGCCAGTTGTGTGTTAGCATATCAGCGGGTAATTAATCAACACGATATCGGAAGGGTCGGTTCGAAAGTTTGCTGTTTGTATGCCCTAACTCAACGAACAAAAAGTAAAGGTCTTCTTTGGAATGCATATAATTTTCTGAAAAAATATACGTTCAAAGGAGCAACCATTTAAATAATACATTGTTAATCCGGAATTCATAAGAAATAAAAGGGAGAAACATAATTCTTTACTTTTTCTGCCATAATAAATAAATAATCTTGTGTATTTTTAAAGAATTGTTAGATACATTGAGGAAACAACGAATTGAAAACGCAATAAAAGATTTGGAAATCTCTTAAATAAGTGCCTAAAAGTATGCTTCAATAAACATGAAATCTTTAAATTTTCTACTGCATACTTTTGGCCACCTTTAAATCTAATTTTCATAATCATAGCCGGAGATACCAGTATGTTTTATACTTTATATCTCCATTTTCTTTGTGATTGCGCAACATTCGTGTGTATCAACTCTCGTTACTCATACGCCACGTTGTTCAATTATGGCGACCAGCCGGCATCGCTCCGATTTCCACTCGCTTTCCCCCGTCTCATTGGCATTCGCAGGCATAATTTATGGCTTGGCAAAGCGTCTAGGCCATAAATTAATTGTCGCGCCTAAGTGCGCACACTGTCGTCTGAGCACTCGGATCGACATGGAATGGAGGCAAACTTAATAGAAAATTGCCGGCATTGGAGAACCGAAACCAGGAGGTTCCGTTGCAGGGCCAAAGTGAAATATGGCCAAGAGCAAAATATGGCCACTAGCGATGGCCAACTGCAATATGCCAATGATAATTGCCCGAACATTACACATACGCCGTGTGGTCAGGCTTTACGGTTTTATCTTCGCCATTAAGTGTAATCAATTTTACGAAAGTCGAATGGTGAGTGGGAAACTTTTATTCCTTGTCGGTTAACCAATATAGGATTTCACTCACAAACAATAAAGCAGCTGAAATTGTTTTTACAATTGCATTCCGTTTCGCTTGTGGAAAAGGAAGCCGAATGGAGTCAAATCGATTCAGATCATAAAGTATGTGCCCTGAAGTGGCGCATGTAAACACATACAGAGAGCTCAAGGAGGAGGAGATCCCGAGCTCCCGGTCTCCGATTAATGTCTGTATTTAAGTGAAGCACAAGCACACTTTGAGGCGAAACTTGCTGAGCTCAGCTGGTGGGTTGCCAACTTGCCAACGCCAGCAGTTGTGGCCCTAGAAAATGATTATGTGTGCTGCTTCTGGTGGCTGCTGGTTGTCAACACGCTCGAGGGTGCAGCATGTGGTCCGCTCAAGGATTTCGATTGCGATTGCGAGCTGTAAGGACATTCCCTCCCATTCCTCATTCTCCATTCTCACCTTAAACCGATTTCAGATAATTTCTGACTTTTATTTTTCATTTGCTCAACGATATCGCCTCTCGACGAAGCATTTACGAGACACATCCGTCACTTGTCGGCGCTTTCAGCGGGCGTTATCTGATTTCGTTTCCGATTTTTTGTTCAATTTTGTGTTCTTTTTTGCCTTGGTTGTTTCCAGATTTTTTGGGTTTTTCTGCGTGACATGTGATGCGCATGCAAATGCGAAAACGGGCGGTTTTTAAATGAGGCACGCAGCTCTGTCTTTTTGGGTTCATCTTTGCAACATTTTCATGGGATTTTATGCTCATTGAAATGCGACATCGTTGGCATCGCTGTCTAACGAAGTTTTCTAGGGGAAAAGCTGCCAAGAGTCACAGTTTTTGGCCTAAAATGTCGCCGCGCTCACTTATCGTGGCTCATTGTGAGTCATGACCGCCTGTTTTTATAGTTTGCCCCGATTTGTATGCGTATTTGTATTTAAGCATTCATATGAGAGCACATTAGCTGGGGAAAACTGGGGGAAAGCGAAAGAAAAATAATCATAAATTCCAAATGCGGCACTTATAATGCCGGCTGAGTGATGAAATGGCCGGGCCAAGCAGACATTGTCAGCCATAAAAATGGCGACACACGACAAAAAAGTTTGCTTGGAATTTATTTAAAAGGAAAAAAAGAGATACGCAAAGAAAAAACCCAATGACTTCTTTGCCTTTGACTTTCGGATCTACTTTCTGCATATCCAAACAGAACTTCTCTGATTTTCTACCCAATATTTTTCTGTCAAATTTCATTTTGATTTAATTTGTCCTGGCAAATAGAGTGGCAAAGTGTCGGGTGCAATTTGCTGCACAAATATTTAGCTCCATCCACTGCGCTCGGAGTGAAAAGCGGAAACACTCAGCCAGCATAATCGATAGTTGGGAATATTTAAAGGAGCTCTCCCCTCTCTCTAAAGTCTAGACATTTGTGGGCCAAGTTAGGGGTGGTAAGGGTAGTAATGCCACTCAAGGCGTCATTGCGATGTCAGTGCAACTTAACCTTAAGTGCCCGGGATCATGGACAATCCAAGGCTTCCTCGCTTCTCGTCGTCAAGGAGTCTTGCCTTCCTATCCTATCGCCTTCTATACACTTTGGCACACATGCTGATATTGAGTTGCAATTGAGATTAACTAGGCCAAAGACATCCGCCTGCCAGTTCAATAATGCCAATTTATTTGTATCTCTGCATTATAGATATGAGTTCTTGTCCATTGCAAATATTATAGAAGAATGTCATTAAATAGGAGCAAAATTAATGAAATCTTGAAGTCTTTTTAAATGTCAAAATAGCCGTCTAAAAGTATGCAATACAATTTTTCTAATCCAAAAGTGATGTGAATTCGTTCAAGAAGACGACGATTCTATATTCACTGCATACTTTAAGACACCTAGTTTTAAGAATTCGTTAATACTCGACCCATTGGTATTCAAGTTTTAAGAAGATCATAGTTTATTTTGCCTAAACATTTCAAGACATTCTCCACGGCAATACCGCAATCTAGTATCACACCTCCACTAAATTTCACGCTCCATTAAGGCGGCTTTGATTTAATAGTTGGCCAATCGATTTTGGGTAATTTCGATTTATGTTCCGAGGCAAATCGCCGCCATAAATATGCATATGTGTTATGCGACGCGAACCCCACGCAACCGCAAACATTTTCCACCACATTTGCTAATTTTCGGGTTGAAAAGTCGGCAAATATTTTTGGTCCTTTTAACCGCAGCTCAGGGGTTTCGGTATTTCGGGATGACAGCTTTGAGGGGTCGAGCCCCTTGGCCACGAACCATGCATCATGTTAATTTGCGCGAGGCGAGCGCTTTTGATTTTGATTAAGCGCACGCTTAAAGCCAAAGCCCAAATCTGACAGCCGCCAGCTGCCGTTTGGCTCGTTTTGGCCGTTTCGGTTATCGATAGCCAAAGTGGGCCGAAATGACGGGGCAAACAAACTGGCTAACAACAAATTGGAGCCTTCGACAAGTTGGGCCAGGCGTTTCACATTTCCTCGCATTTCCTGGCAGCCGCATCGTTAATTTTCACAGCGTGAGCAAATTTTCCATGCATAAACTTAAAATTAGCACAAGGCTCCACAGAATTTGTGGGCGGGGTTTTTAGGGGGAACCAAAAATTTGTATGAAAATCTTTTCACTGCTGCCCATAAATTGCATGCTCGCTGATAAACAATAAATTAAGTTCTGTTCCCTCGCCGGCTTCCCTGTCTCGCATTTTCCGCTTTTCGAATTTCCCACGCTTTTCCACGCCGTTTATGCGCCACGCACGCATACGTGCAACATTTCTAAGCTAATTTTCGCTCGCTTTTGATACCCTGTTACCTATCTGTGTGAATTGCGGTTGGTGGAGGGTGGAGGGGGCGTGACGTAGGGTATCAGAGGGTAGATTGCCGGGGAAATAGCCTTTAAACTGGGAGAAACATTTACAGTAACATTGTAATGCTTTTGGGTAAAACCAAAAATACCATTTAATTTTAAATGCTGATATATTTTTTGTAAAAATTATTTTGATATAAAATAATTTTCAAAAAGTTTAATAAAGCAAAGTTAAAGAAAAATACCCAGTGCATTTGCTCCTAATGACTTTAAAAAGGGTACAAAGTTTCGATATTATCGAAAAATCGATACTATTACGTATCGATTATTATCAACAAACTCTATTACAAATGGCTAAAGTTAAGAACCCTATCTTGATTGTATATCTTGCAATTATTATTCCAACAGAATGAGAAAATGGTTTAGGAAATTAAATGCTTCAAATCTGAATAATTTGATTAGCTTTCCTTACACTGAATTATCGTTTTCTTCAAAAGAGCAACTCCGCTTCGATTAACGAACCAAACTTTTTCCCAATGGTCCCCTTACATTATTATCTATTCGAAAATGTTTTGCATATTGCCCGAAGATGGAAAGCCGCACGTACGCAAATGTTGCGGGTGCGCATTAAATTTAACTTTGTGTTCGAAATTTTTCAAAAAGTAAATCGTAAAATTTGTCATGTCCCGACAGGCAGGGAAAACCACCCAAAAACCACCCAAACCACTGAACCACCGTGGATGTGGTGGAGTCGATTCATGTTTTCACGTTGCTACGCATGTGAAAAGTTTGCGTATGTCTTCCAGCTGCCTTTGGTGAAAGTGTGTGCGTGCCCCGGCGAAAGTTCTCACTTTTTTCCTGCTTTGGTTTGGTTTTTTTCTTGCGCGTGCGGAAACGGAAATGTGCAACAGCAGTTTTGCTCCGTCTTCGGGGCGATGGATGGAGGAGGTCCTTGGTCCTTGATTCCTGGCTGCCAGTTAGGAGTTCAGAGCGAAGAGTTCGATAAACTGACGCCGCCAGCGGGAGCTCGACTCGTATCGCCTCATTCAATTATTCCTATTCCAGTTGGCTGCCTCTGCGATCTGCGCCGATTTGTACCAGGCTTTGATGTGCGAAAACTTTTGCACCAGCTCTTTTTTCCCACCGATTCCCTTTGAGTTCCAGCTGCCTCCTTCTACTTATTGATGAACTTAGTTCAACCGTTTCCTGGTTATCTAACTTGCTGCTCAGCGACTGCCGGACACAACTTTTCCCCGAAGCTTTGACATATTTAGTGGGCCAACTTTTTCGTGGCCATAAACTTGCCAAAGTGCGCTGATGACCGAAAAACATTTCTGCCATCATAATTAGCATCTTTTCGGCTGGCGGAGAACAAAGGCACACATAATTGCGCATATATACATATCTGCCCGATTGCTATTTTATGTTGGGAGGAAGTGGTCTTCTGATTTCTTACTCAGGTCAACAAAATAAAAATAACTGGTTTATTATGATCTGCAATTAGGGCTGATACGCACAGGATTTATCTTTGAAGCTATAGATTTTGGGAAATTAATAACCAAAAAGTTTTTTGAGTCTTGCTAAGGAAAATTACAATAAATTAAACCTCTTATTATTTTAGTAGAAAAAACTTTTTATAAAATTTAATTAGATCACATAACTTTTTACAATTTTAAAAATATTAAATTGATTTTTCTTGGTGGCATTATTTCATTTAATATTTAAAATAAGACTATTTTCTACTTACTTTTTTTATTGTTGCCCTTTAATTCGTATATTTTGGGCTGAATAATTTTGCTTTGAAATGCAACGTCGGCTGAACCATGTCTATGATTTAGTAAGGGAGATAATCGATTCCTCGAAACAGCTAGGTTTGAAGTCCCCAAGCACTTCGCCAAAAACACTCACGCACCAGCAAACAAATGCCGAAAGAAATAAAAAAGAAAGTATAATTGTTTGTTGAGGATTTTCTCGTATAGCCCATACACATATCCCCATTCTCTCGCTTTCCGTTCATTTATTTGTTTTTCTGCCTCGTTTTTGAGCAGAATTTTTATGCGAATTTTATTACTTTTCAGTTGCAGTTAGGGCTTTGGCAGCCACCAAAAGTTGCGGCCACGCAACCGAACACTCGGGGCATTCGAATGCCCCGCTAAAACCAACAATACGTCGCTACGTATGTGCAAATGAAAATGAAAATAAATTTCCATTTGGCACAAGTTTTTATGCCGCTGCGTTCGCACCATTCCACGCTGTCCTCCATCCCTGAATTTTTGTTTTCATTTTTATTTCTAGGCTACAGCGCTGCGATGGCGCCCACGCCGCCCACAACGACGACGACCACGATCTCGCCCTCCAATCTGCTGCCCTACTTCGACTTTGATGTGCCGCGCAACTTGACCGTAACCGTCGGCCAGACCGGCTTCCTCCACTGCCGCGTGGAGCGGCTCGGCGATAAGGATGTAAGTATTACAGAAAGTAGAAAGTTTGCAAAAATCTCAGAATCTGATGGAGTTTTTGGGGGGAAAACGCACTGTGAATACCCTTTTGGGGAAATTCGAAATACTCATATAATTGTAACTGCTAAAACAGGATTAATTTTTTAGCTTTTACAAACATAAATTTTAAAAATGTGCGCCTAAAAGTATGCTGTCAATTAAGGACAGTCGTCTTTCTGTTTGAATTCATCTCACCTTTTCGCTAAAAATATATTGTTGCATACTTTTAGACTGCTATTTTGAGATTTAAAAGTGAAAAGCACCCCCAATTAATTTCTATTGTTTAAGTATGAAAAAATGTTCATGACCCTTTGTTTTCATTTAAATTAATAACTAAACGAATTAAATGAGTCGATAATAGTTAATTAAAAACCATGTGAGTATTCGTACACATATCGCTTATATTAATATTTAGGTATAATCGATGTGTATACAACACGTTAAATAATATATTTAAATTACACCCACAGAACCACTACTGATTAAATATACCGTTTGTAATTAAACAAAAACATGGGCAATGAAAAAATTGTTTATTGAAAATGTAAAAGAAATGTATTTATTGTTTCAAGCCTCTGGCATTTTTGATGAAAAACCGACTGTTTAGTATTGAAAAACTCTTCAAAAGGCAGGGTACTAAAGTCAATGGCTTAACATATGGAAATTGTGGAAAATAAATGAAAATTCCGCTTGGGATTTGCAGGCACTCAATCATTCCGGCCGTGATTGCCAAACCATTGGGGTCCGGTTCGTCTCGTTTCGTTGGGCTTTTTTTTCGTTTTGGTCTAGTCCAAAGCCAAATGATTGAAGGTCGCAGTGGGTTGTTAACCCCTTGCCAAAAATGGCCTGTTGTAGGAGGGCTGGCCTAATATGTCAACATCACTGGCACATTAGGTGGGCGGCCAGCTGCACAGAGAGAAATACTTAAGCAGATTGTTTTTGAGTTGAGAGTATTCGTTCTTGAAATGAGAGAAATTGTTCTTGAATTGAAAGAAATCGTTCTATTTTTAGAAACTTTTCTACTCAGATGAGATCGTCAGAATTTTCTCTGTGTAGCATCTCTTAGCCGGGATTAGCCCTTTTGGCCAGGACGAGACAAGCCCTACACACACATTGCTCCGGAGTGGTGACAGATAGTCCAATCATTCAAAATTCAGGCACTTCGTCCGGGTCCTCGAACCAGTGTGCATTAACAGCCAGGACTCGTGCTGTTATTAAATGGCATGCGGATGGAAAAAGGGGAAGAGTAGGGATAAGGAGATACGCAGAGCCTAGGCCAAATTACCGGGTGATTTGGAGGCTGCACTCGAGAGGCTGGTAGAGAAATGGCCCAACAAGACAGGCGACAACCGAGCAACGTCCTGTGGGAGTTGCCCTCCTCCCTCCGCCCTCAACACCACCCACTCACAAATAGACTTTGGTGCTGTGCCCTACCAAAATGACTAATTTATGAGCCATCAATCACGTGACTGGCTCAGCCATCAACCTTGTGCGCCCGTGTTATCAGCTTTAATTTGCCCGCTTTAAGGAGTCGCAGGGGGGAAAAGGGAGAAGGGGGAAAACATGGCCGGAAACCGGAAGTTGTGCGCCTTGAAGGAAGCAGCCAAAGTGTAGGCACGAAGCGAGCAAGAGGAAGAGCAACCGGAAAAGGAAGAGCAACTAGAACAGGAGTAGCTCGAAAGGCAGACAGGCTCAAGTTTACCCATTTAATGCGAGCTCTCCTCATTGGGAAAGTTCATTAAAAGCATTGAAACTACATTAAACAAATGACACGCAAACAAGCGAGAGCCCAGCGAAATCCTTGCCCTTGAGCCTTAATTACTTGGGTGGACTACCTTCTCTCTCTAGAATCCTCATCCCCTGGAGTCCACTATTCGACATTGCCCTTTCAGTTGCCGCCTTCCGGTGGCTGATGTTGCTGTTGCTGCTGTTGTTGCTCTTCTTGATGTTGCTGCTGCTGCTTGTCACTCTCGCGGGCACTTGCGTCAGCAATCGATTCCACGGTCGCCGCCACCACAGCGGCAAGGACATCGCTGTCCAGCCGAGTGCCCCACTTCTGGCCCCCCGACCCCACCGCCTCCTCCTCGCTGGAACTGATCAAAATGGCCGCCGGCGCTCGGCTGGGGGTGGGTCCCTCCAGCTGATCGTGGTGGGTGAACATGGAGGGCGAAGTCGAGGCCGTCTCCAGTTGAAAGGGTCGCAGGAAGCGACTCGGGTTGGGAAAGGGGCGGCGGTTCTCCAGGATGAGCTTAATATCCCGCGCCGACTGCCACCATCTATATAGATTAAAAGTAAAGTATTTAGTTTAACTTTATAAAATTACCTGAATTTTCTATAAATATTTTAAAAGCACTATTTCAAGCAATTTGGATCACTTAAATCTTTTAAAATCATTCTCGTTTTCGAAATTGCGTGTGTATAAGAAAAGGATATAAATTATTTGTGGCCTACACATTTAAGAAGTTTAATTGTTAGCCTTATAAACTTCAAAATAAATTAGTAGATGGGAACACATGAGAATTATGGGTTAAATAATTAAAAAACGGTATAATATATAGGTTGAATACAAGAAAATAGCCACATAAATATATTATTATTTAGTAATTTACCCTTCTTTTATCGACAAGTTTTTGGCTTTTAGTTTGAACAAAATAGAACAAAAGGAAAAATTTGCACTGGAATATAGTTACTATAATGTTATTTTATAAAGTTAATACACTAGGTTTAAATTATCTTACCGATACCACGGCGTCAGCTGTGACTTGATCAGCATGTAGATGTTGGCAAAGTAAACAGTAATCTAAGGGCAATGACATTAGAAATGGGTTGGCCGATAAAGGACGAATCACCCTGGCTACCGTCATGAACAGGAAGAAGAGCATCCAGGACTTGGTCCACAGTTTGCTCAGTCCCCAGGAGTGGGTGTGCAGGGCGTAGTACTGGATGCCGACTAAAAGCGTCCCAATGATTCCAAAGGCCACCAAGGTGAGCAGCGAGAACATCTGGCAGTCCTCCTGCAGCGCCCTGCGACTCATGGCCCGCGAATACCACAGACGCAGCGACTGCAGACAGGTGTACCTGCAACGGAAGCTGGAGAAGTGCAACCAAACCCGCCCCACAACAACACAAAGCCGCTAACAAAGCCTCACTAGCAATTAGAAGGAGTTTCGCCGCCACAGAAACGGGAGCAGAGGCAAAAAGAGCCACAAAGTCAACTCAGCTGATTAAAAAGATCTGAGCCGCAGGCGTCTTTTATCTGCTGCCGCTTCGAGTGGCACCTGCCAACTGCCAGCTGCTTAGTGCACTGGGAAAAAAGTCACTATTACTAGTTCACTAGGGTGACAAAAGTGGTCTCAGTAATTAACTTTGGATATCATGTTGGGAGTTTTAAATATTTTGTTGAATTAAAAGAAAATATTTTTAAGTCTTACATAGTTTGGACTAAATTGTCCCTTTTTTTGCATAGCACTATTCAAATAATTACAATTTTTTGTTTGCTACTAATTCCTACAAATTCGACATATTTAAGTTTGCTTTTTTGTTTTCTAAAATCTTTAATAGCTATTAAGAGCAAAACAAAGAAGAATCAACGTGTGCCCAATGCAAGATAGGCGTGTGACTGCAGGCCTCCTGTGTGACTTTACAAAAACCAACTTTTCCTAATTGCCGGTGGGACTTTTTTTCCAGTGTGCCTCTTAACTTACCGCAGCGTCTGCTCCGTGTTGTACTGAAACTGGCACAGCTCGCAGGTGGTGCAGCGCGAGGTGCTAATCCAACGCTCCAGGCAGTGCACATGGACATATGTCAGCGAGCCCTTGCACAAACACGGCGACACGAGTCTGCAAACAAATCGGTGGGGAGAAGGAAGTTTCAGTGGGCGTGGCGTGGGTGGGTAAACAGCGGCAACAATGAGAAATCAGGGGATTAAAAAGACAGCCAACCGGATAATCAGGGATAAAGTGCTCGATGGGGAAAGGGGGGTGAAGCATCACAAAACTGGGAGGATATTCTGTGTGGGTTCGCTGTCTGCAGTGTTAATTTTAATAATTAAAATAAATAAATGCATTCGCTCGCGGGCCCTGCACTAAATACATTAAATGCCGTGCAATTAATTTCTTGCACAATTTGCGGCTGCACGTTCGTAATTAAATGGAAGTTACAGCACCCTTTGTCGGGATATTTCAAAAAGGGGAATATTCGGGCTTGATTGGGGATTATTTAACAGGGGATGATGACTTTACTGATACGAAAATTAAGAAGTAAAAATAAATGTATGATTATTAAATTTAAAATGTCACAAAATCATAATATTTAATACAAATTAATAATTGATTTGCTGAGTATTTGAACCGAGTTAGTTAAATTTAAGTAATTTAAGGATGAAGACTAAAAACAAAGTCTAAAATCCTAAAATCTATAATTGTTAAACTTATAATTTCAATATTTTAAATTAACAAAAGCCGCAATAACAGAGTTACTACTGTTTTTTATCTGTAAAGGTTCATAAATAATACAAATTTTTTAAGAGAATGCATTTTTAAAGCGTTTCTTCTTTAACCCTAGATAGTATTAAAATAAATTCTTCGGGGGTAACGCAAATTCTGTATCAATTAATACCTGATAAATCATACTCACTGTTCGGGATTATCGGCGTTGTGACAAATGCGGCAGACAAGCGATCCCACCGAGGGCATGGAGTCATCGGAAACGGACTCGTAGCCCAGGTTGTTGCACTGGGTGGCTCCATCGATGCAGTGACGCAATGTGGCAATGGACTCCGTGGTCGTGGGTTTGGGTGATGGTGATGCAGACGCATAGGCGGAGCAGGTGGCGGCGGCCAGGGCTGCCTCGGTGCTGACCAGGTGAGGATTGGGAGGATGCGGCAGCTTCTGGAACTGGACATTTGGCTTAAGGCCCAGGGAAACGGAGCAGGCCGGTAGCTCTGGAACCTCCGTATCCTCTATAGATTCCTCCTTCTTAAAGGACTCCACCTTTTCCCAGGAACTGATGCGGGTCTCCACCACGATCATTCCGGGAGGAGTATCATCGGCGCTACTAGAGGACAGAGCCTCCTCAATCTCCATCTCCAGCGTGGTTTCCACCTTAAGATCTTCGACATTCACCGTCGGATCGATCCTGTGGTCACCGGCATTGCTTGTGGTGTCTGGGGAGAGGGAAATTTAAAATAGATTTTCAGTTAAGACCTTCAAACTAACCACGTTTCTCGCAGTCCATTCTTCAATCGGCTTCGAGGTCTTTTAGACAGTTGGGTACCGAAATTAACCAAAAATTTTAATACATCTTCTG
The DNA here is from genome assembly GCF_030179915.1 of Drosophila takahashii. Classification (NCBI taxonomy): domain Eukaryota; kingdom Metazoa; phylum Arthropoda; class Insecta; order Diptera; family Drosophilidae; genus Drosophila; species Drosophila takahashii. The sequence continues at coordinate 42,846,552 of NC_091679.1, forward strand.
TGTTATATTAAGGTTGCTTTTGCTTTCCTTTTGTTTCGGCTGAAAATCGTATTTATGAGGTATTTCAGGATGTCACTTAACTCAGGGAGTACTTGCTTGAAAACAGATAATAATTTAAATTTGTATTTAAATGAAAAAACTTTTTTGAAATTTTAAAAACAATTTGTTCAATAATAGCCCAAAATATAACCAAAATATAATAAAGTTCTTTAACTCTTCTACTTTATCGATCTTCTCCTTGTTTAAAAATCCTAGACCATTTTTCCAGGGGAAGGTGCATGCCCCTAATGGAGGCAGTTAAGCATGCGCTGGCTGGAAAACAAACTTGTCCCGCAGCCAAGTCGCCCACATTAATTGTAATTGACAGACTGGAACCGCGCTGTCAGTGCCCACGCAAAAACTGGCTTCTAGGGGCATTCCTCCCCTAGACATTCAACCCCCTTAAGGCTCCTCCGCCGCCACTGCACCCATAAACTCAAAATTGAAAGTGTAACAGTTACGGCAAATAACTTTGCCGGCGCTTGGCTTCCATTATGCGCCACTCCACGCGGAGCAGGCTTCCTCGGGTAATTTATGCCCGTGCCGTTAGTTCGTTAGCCGTGAGTTTTCCGCGCGGGAAAAGCGGGATGGGTGCCATTTCCATATCAGCTGACACTGCCAGCGGTGCTCAGCTATCGATGCGTGCCTTTTTATACCCTCTCGGAGGATCTTACCTCATTAAATTAAAGGAAGTTCATTTAATTCGATCAAAGAAGAAAAAAGTGTATTTAAAAATGTAACTTAAAGATGCAATTTATCATATAACTTAAACCAACTAAATCTGTTTTTAAAATTTTTTTTTTAACCAACACTAAAGAGTTTTTGAAAATTATAAATTATAGAAAAAATTAAAAATGTTGATTTCAAATAGTATCTTTTAACATAATGGAATTTTATAATTTTGTAGTAATTAATAATATGTTTTTACTGACATCCTACACATATTTCTTAAAAAAAATGCAACTAAATTGTACGATTTCCCTGATTTTTGACTTTGATTGATTTTTCGATTTTATAATCGATTTCTTAAAGAATTTTAAAAATATTTAATGACATTTTGCAGTACGCTATTGATCCCATTTCCCTTTGTTTTCCCAGAAAATACAATTTAATTAGACGACTTTCCTGCAGAGTATTTTAATCCTCGCTCCTCGAAGCCCAACTTCTGTTGTTGTTTTCGACCGCCCTTGCCGGAAGCTGGCGTTGAATCCGCTTGTTCAACTTGACTTCACAGGATTGTCCGTTCACTGTTGATTTATTACGCGCCGAGTGCCGCCAACGTTTTCATAAACGCAGCTCCTCCTCCTCAGCGAACACGAGAGCACAAGCAATTTACTCGTGTAATACCAGCGGAAAAAGCGGCTGAAAAAAAGTATATTAAACAAAGTTTTAGGCTTTGTGAAAAGGCAGCGAACCCTTTTTAATGCCGACAGGACAACCTTCGTTCGCAGAATTCGTGGCGAAAAAAGAAGGGAAACAAAAATCAAAATCTGTTTACAACTTTGTTTACAAAACGTTGCCATTGAAGTCTTCATTTGTTTATTGTCATGCTCTCAGGAACAACAATTTAATTTGGATCAACTTCATTAACGAATTTGCGAATTGCGAACCGCTTTCCGCAGAGCTTAATGCAACTTTTCACGCCATTTCCTTTCCTAAGCTCGGACAAAACAAAGCCACTGTGGCAACAAACTAACAACTGCAACTGCAACTATTTTTTGGCTCTGTCGAGTTTCGACCCAAGTCTAAAGTCTCTCTTGGTTAGAGACGCAGAAAATGCGTCAGCAAAGTTTTTAATGTATTTTCGCCAAGTTTTCCACACGCTCGCACAAACACGCTCACACACACACACACACACACACAGCCAACCTCAACTGAAACTTCTTTCATTTGGCATTTTCCTGCGAGATGACAGAAAAACAAAAAGGGAAAGCAAGTGGGCTGCTGCAAGTAGAGCGAAAGAGCGAAAGTTTCCGGCCGCAGCGAACACAAAGTGTTAAATAATATAAAACTATGCTTGTGGTATTTATTTAAACCTAAAGACATTACGAAAATTATACCCCGAGCAAAAGTTTTCGCCACTCACGGGACAACCTGCAACCTGTCTGTCCCCCAAGGATTCGAATGGGATGGGATGGGGGATGGCTTGGTTTAAAGGCTGAGATTGGGACAACTTCTTGACAGGGGATATGGCTGAGCTGGTGTTGTAAAACTTTTCACTTTTGATTTTCGCCTTTTGCCAGCTGAAGAGAATTAAATATTTAACGGCTAACCGGGTGGAATATCTAATTGAGGAACTTGATAAAGTGGCCAATCCAATAGTTTTTTCGTTTGCAGTGCACTTTCTTTTTTAAATATTTGTTTAAATAAAAATTGATATTTTGATTTTAGAACATTTTGTTATGGGTATGTGTCTTTTTTAGGTAATAGATTAGTTTTCAAATTATTAATTCCTTTAATTGTATGTCCTTACACTAAATATTTTATTTTATTTTTTACGAATTTAATTTTTATCAAAGAGAAATAAATATTTAACGGCTGTCCTAGTGAAAAATATATTTGAGGGACGCATTTAAGTTATTTAGTTTGCAATGCAATTTAAATTATTTTTAAAATATTTTCTTAAATATAGGAATAAATTTTTCTCAGTGTGAAGAGAATGAAATATTTAAGGAACGCGATAAAGTTGGCAATCCGATAGTTATTTAGTTAGCAGTACATTCGCTTACTCGCTTTACGGCCTGAGTAAGTCGCAATTGCCCAGTGCCCCCTGGCATTACTCATACGCACTGTGTGCCGGCGACAATAAATGAACGGGTAAATCGCCTTCAATGTTGCCGAGATTTGACCTTTTCCCCTCCTCCGGACCTCTGCCGTTTAATTTACATTTTTCGCCGAGACAATTCGCCTATGATCCTGGGGGGCGTAAAAAGAGGCAGTCGCTCATAAAAGTTTTACAAGCGAATGATTTTTATTTTTACGTATTACGTGACCGATTTCATTCGGCAGTGTGACCCCATTTTCAGCCCCCCCTGAATCGAATGAAATTATTAGATGGCCAATAGTTGGTGCAAATAGTAGAATGGCCGACTCAACTCAAAAGGCCCAAGGGAAGCGAGCAATTAAATTTATTAATGAGCTGGCATATTTTCAACTTTAATGTTGACAGTCGGCAGGCATTTAAAGTTTTCGTCCAGGAGGATGGCAGCTTAAGGGGAAAACTTTTTCCATGTAATTAAAATTGAGTATCACAATGGCCGGAAACAACAACAGAAACTAAGGTCATCAAATAAATTGGAAACAATGTGCCAAAAAGGGCACAAAGTGTGTGGGCTGAAATCACGGGGAAATGGAGAATGGAGGGACACAGAATCATGGTTAATGGCTTTCCCCAAAAGATTTTCCCAGCTAAGGCAGAAGGCCAAGGCGCTGGGCAATCAAATGAAAATGTAATTCAAGCAATAATAAAAATGCTACCAAATAAAGGCTGAAAATGGCGTCAAAGCTGTCTCATTGCCTTCGTTTTTCGTATTCTCTTTTTGTTTTTTACCCATGGGTTCGAAAAGGATTGAAGGCTATTTGAAACAATTGGAAATCGCGCTGAGCAAGCAGCTTTGACAAAATTGGACATCGACCCACTGACAGACTGACCTTACGAGTTCAGTCTGTCTTCAGGCTTAAAGAGCTAAGCAATTGTCAAGGGCCATTTGCACGAGCATCTTTCATTTCCTCAGCAACGGGGCGTATACCTAACGTTGGCCTTTTCACGCTTAAACTCAAATGTATTTGGGCTTAAGCTCGGCAACTTTTTCTCCCTTTGTTTGTTTGCTGATTAAATGCCAGTAACAAAAAGCAAAATGTTAAAGATTAACCAACGCCGGAACACCAAGAAAAAAGAAACGAAAATAAAAGGAAAGTTAACTTTGCGCTTTGTTTTTCATTGTGCCACCTCATTCCCTTAACTCCAGCGGAGCAGCAGACAAAACACGTTTAACTCACTTGCGAGGGAAAAAAGTTTTAAGTGCGGAATTTGTAATGCTCGCCGAAAACTTTGCCAACTGAGAAAAGCACTTCATTCCGATCCCTTGTTTTTCCGTTGCAGGTCTCCTGGATACGCAAACGTGATCTGCATATCCTCACCGCCGGCGGCACAACCTACACATCCGATCAGCGTTTTCAGGTGAGTGGAGTGGAGGTGGAGTGTCCTTGGGGTAAACTTAAAGTTCTCCTCCTAATCGCCGCAGGTTCTGCGACCCGATGGCTCCGCCAATTGGACACTGCAAATCAAGTATCCGCAGCCACGTGACTCCGGCGTATACGAGTGCCAAATCAACACGGAGCCCAAGATGTCCCTGTCCTACACCTTCAACGTAGTGGGTGAGTAATGGCCATGTTTCCTCGGACAGAGTAAACAAGTTGGTGTTATTTCGACAAAGTTACGACCATATTTTAAAGACAAAGAGATTGATTGCTTACCGACTTAAGTTAACACTTTTAAATTGGTAATGCTAAAGGAACAAAAAGTTGGGATAGTATTTTTGGGATTATTACTTGTTTAAATTAAATTTAAATTAAATTCATAAAACTAGTTTTTTACAAAATAAACAAAAACAAAATAGAAATATTCAACATTATTAATTTTAACCAAATAAAAATTTAAAAGGATTAGTGTTATTTAATTGATTTTATATTTCTAAGTACTCCCTATGCCCGTATTATTGACTATTTTTCATAGTTTTTCTTATTTAAATAAGAGAAGTTCAAACTAACGAAGTTCAAGTGTAGGTTCAAACCTTTATACTTCTATTTATTTATTTAAATTTCGGAACCCCCACCTAAGAGGTATTCAACAGTTTGTGTTATACCATAACCATTACCGATGACTCATCACCGAGCCAGATAATCAAAAGTTCGACCATTATCCGGCACTGGGAAGTAGGCCAATCAAAATGGAAGGATGGAAAGATGGCAGAAAGGAGGCTGGGCTCAAAATTGGTCACAAACCACTGAAGTGATTACTTTTACGGGCTAAGCTCTTGGAGCTTCCGAGCAGTTTTGAGTTTTGAGCAAGCCATGCAGGTTTCAAGTGCTTAAGCAGGCCATACAATATGCATGTTATTTTCCCAGCATTTTCCCCCTTTTCCTTCGGAACATGTGAGCCCATTTTGGCCACCCGTCGAGCAGTTTAGAAGAAGCGAGCTGCTTGTGATTATAAAATTTTCAATTCGATTATGTGCAAATTGGCTTGCTGAGCAGTAGAAGTTGAGGGTTAAACGTGAGTTTAAGGCAAGTGCCTTTCCTTACCTCTTTGTCTTGCCAATTGGCCGGGTAATTAGTTTGCACTTGGCTTGCGGAGGTTGAAGCTTAAAGATTGTAGCTACGAAACCCTTGTCACACATCAGCACATCAATCCTTAGTCCTAAAACTCGAGCCCTGAAAGACGTTATCCTTGGGAGCACACTTTGCCCACAATTTGTGTGGGCCGTGTTTGTGGATTTTCGGTTTCGTTCCTGTTCGGTGCATTTTTATCGCATTTGATATTAGCAAAATGCATTTGGCTAAAAGCTTCTGGTGCGGAAGAGTGCTCTCAATGAGCTTATTTGATCTCTGATTTCCTTTCCTCCCGAAATGTTTGGCCAGTGTGTGTGGGCGATGTTGTTTTAGCCGCACGGACAAACGACTTTTGGCCAGTATAAAATGCTACGGTCAGCCACCCACCCACTCGGTTATGAATCTTTTAGTGCTTCTGGTATGAGCTTTGAATATAAGTTTACACGCATGCAGGAGCAGGAAACTAGTAGTGGTAGTAGAATGTATGGAAACTTGACAGGCTGACAAGTCGGCTTCAAACACTCACAGAGTCACAGAGACAGACACATAGAGTCATAAATATTACATTTGCGGAAATGCAAATGACTGCGAAACGGCTGCATATAACCGGCATCTACCACGCCCACTAATGTGGGCGGATATATGTATGTAACTCCCAGCCGGGGATGGAACTCATTTGAATGCCCAAAAAGAAATGTGCATATAAAATATTCGACATGCCACTCACGCGGAAACAGCAAACAGCAGGTCAGTGGAGAGACAGTGGTCAAAGAACTATCCAAACTATAGTTTTTATCTCTTTAAAATTACTTTAGTTTTGGTTTACAACTTGAAAAATAGATATAACAAATCCCTTAAATCAAAATAAAATAATTAAATATGAATTGACTGGCTCAATAATTATTTACATAAATGTATCTTTTTAAAGGGATATTAATCTTGGTCTTTCACTAAAAACAGTAGGGTAAAAAATCATTTAAATCGAAATATATTTACAATTAAATATTGATTGATTAATTATTTTAAACAAAGGTTTAGCTTTAAAAAAATTACATACATTTTAGTTATTTAAATAAAAATAAAATAATATTGTTAAATTTTTTATTTCGCACATGGTTGTAGGCTTTTAAAATATCATAATAAAAATATCAAAAAATGTCTTAAATGTAAGTAAAATAATAAAATATATGCCAAGTCATAAAAAAGTAAATATTTATATATTACTTATTTATCTATTATTTTTGGCCTATTAATTGTGTCTCCACTGTACCGAATATGCCGTCATTGTCGTTGCAAACAAGTTTGTTGTTATGCCAGAATTTTTATGCGCTTATGCAAATAAAAAATTGTGCACAAAAAATTCCATAAATTTGTGTTTTTTCCTCCGCTGCTGCTGTTTCTTTTCGACGGCAGTGAAAATTCTATTACACGCCATCCGAAACGAAAATAAAAGCAGAGGAGTGAAATAAGAACGCGGCAAATGATAAACAAAACAGCGCCAAGTTGACCAGAGCATCATAAACATAAATCGCCTTCAGTCTGGGCCGTTCCTTCCGCCTCCTCCGCCCCCTTGACATCACCCACTTGACACCACCCACCTAATACCACCCACCTAAAACCACCCAATGCCTTCCGCCTTGGCCGCAATATTTTTGACATTTTAATGCTGCAGCAGCCTCTCCAATTGCTTAAATTACCAACTTTATGTACTCGACTCGACTCGACTCCAGAAAAAATGGAGGAAGGTACTAAGGATGCCAACTAGGTGTCAGCGGCGGTGGAAGCATGTTTATATGCACATAGATAACTCCAGACCCGACTCGATTTAATTTTGAATTTAAGGCAAATTACCAAACACGCTGATAAAGCGAGCAAATTGTAAATTAAATTATGTGTCCCTGTCCCACTCAAACTGAGCGACAACAAGAGAACAGCAGAACAGGACCCAACTGACAGCCCAAGGACGAGGAACTCAGGGAGCAGGACAAGTGCTGGGACGAACAAAAATAAATCGAGAAAAAAGCTAAATGGGGGAGAACCGACATTGGTATACACTATAACAGTAGAACTAAAAATATTCGTAATTAAAAAATTGTAAAGTAATTTCTTAAATTAATTTGTAAGTTATTTTGAAATTTCTCAGCTATTATATTGTCATTATGAACTATTTGGTAGTAATTTCAAGGACCGTTTCTTCGTGGGAATCATAAAATAGAATAAACGAAGGTTTTAAACCTGAAAAGACCTCAACGTTGCTTCAAAATTGGCCAATCTAATTGTTATACAAAAAATTATAATTGTATAGGGTCTGTGATTACTCCTCCACTGCTTTACAAGAAAGTAACAAAATTTGTACTACCCTCTTTTAAGAGTATAATAAGAAAGGCGTTGTTGATGCTTCTGGAAAAATTTGTTTACCAGCGTGAATGTAATCAAGCGTAAGCGCTACCTTGCTTAGTTTAGTTGGAGGAATTGGAGGATGGGAAGGTAAGAAAAGGTGGAGTGAAAAACAAATTGCACAACCGGCGGAAGAGCTGCAGCCAGGAGCCGAAGGATCTAAAAGGAGCTGGAATGGAAGGCAATTTGAATGCGTAGCTGACAAGATGGAGATGCCAAGTAGATGGCTCATTTTGGGCTCCATAAACCAACACTTTGGCTGGAACGGAAGGTGCTGTTGACATTAGCAGCCAGCACGGCAAATTGCATGCAATCAAGCGAAAATAATAATCCCAAGCATAAGCAATAAATATCCTCGGGCTGCAGGACCTTCATCCCTTTCAGTAAAAATCACATTTGAAGTACTCAGCTATAAGTGTCAAAACTACCATAAGGGTAGATAAATCTTAACTCAAATTGACCAAGGAACATTACCCTGATTTTAAGGGTTTATAAAGTCCAATCAAGCTATCCATCAACCCCTTAAATATCCGAATCCAGTGAAATCCACGCCGTCACAGTGTTTAATTTTAATTCCCAGCAGCTTCTATATAAACTTGAACAAATCGTTCGATGGGAAATGCCATGAAAATTTGCCAACTTTTGAGTCTGAAGCTTCGAACGACTTAACCGATAATAACTTCCACTGGGACACTTTCTTTATTATTTCCCCTTTCCTTTTGCCGCACTAAATTAGTTTCAACTCGAGGGAGTGTTCGTTTCTTGGCAGCTTGAATGGAAAAATAATTGGGTGCCACAAAAATCCATTAACGTGGCCTTGCCGAAAAACAAAGAAATCGTTATGAGCCAGAATTTCGAAGAAGTTCGACAACGTCTTGTGTTTCCCGAGGTTAATAGATGAAAACCAGGAAAATGTTGGCAATTATGATGCACATTGAATGCTCAAGGAGCGAACACTTGAGCCAGCTTAAAAGTTAAGCGATTGCCATTGTCTTGCCAACTCAACTCAATTTGTTGCTGCAGTTGTTGTTTTTACCGCCTGACCCAATTCGCATGCAAATTGTGGGCAAACGTGAGCGAAAAGTTTACCTTTCGCTTAATATATACAACAAATGGCCAGGTGAAGCTGCCAGGGGGATAATGAATTTTTATAAATAAGTTGCAAGGCCGAAGGACTCGGGAAAAACTCAACTGAGCTGGGCCGCACAATTTGCCCGGCAATCAAATGTTTTACTTCCCATTTCGTTCATTTGCCGCTCAAATTACATTCTACGGCGAATGCCTAGACCAAAAAATGCCCCAATGATAAATTACTAAGATATTGCCGGGGAAAATGGGATAAGGAGCTGCTGCGGAGGAGGAAATGATTAATGTCTCGGCAGCAATGCCGAATTATTAATAATAATAATAATCACAACAATGGAGACTACTGAAAAGAGGCCGAAATTAAGGGAAACTCGGGCAATGATGATGTTTTCGGCATTTTCATTTCGCCATTTTCATTTCCCGGGATGGGCAACTAGGGATTGTGACAGGCAAATGGAGATGGCAGAAGGAGGAGGAGGAATACTTCATCAATTGTGCTGGCAGTGCGGCTGACTTTTACAAATTGAATTTGTTTATTTGATTTGACAATTAATTCCGAGCAATTGCACCTACCCATGTCCGATTAATTGTCGGCTTGGAATTTAAAGGGGCTTAAAGCAGGGTTGCTAAAACGATCTAACGAAACTATCTATACTGTCAAAATATAGACCACGTCGAAGGTTTATTATCGATAGTATCGCTCAGCCAATTAATTTAATTTTCCAATATAATCGCTGAAAATTAAGATCGATTTTTCATATAAGATTTAAGCATAAATGACCAATAACATTTTATTTAGTTTTTTTAAGTTTATGCAATTTGTGTTGATTTTCTCCAATTTTCTGTAGTGTTGATTATATCGACATAGCCCACTATCGGTAACCAAAACTATCGATGGCGCCCATTATCGTAGTTTACACAACCCTGCCACATCCGATTAATTGTCGGCCTGAAATTTAAAGAGGTCGTAGATTGAAGACCATTTTCAGCACGGCCCAGTTTGATATTGTTTTTCGGGGGCAATAAATACCGAGATGTTGTTACATGTGTGCAAACATGCATCAACACAGGCGAAGGGTAATAAATTTTTACAGCCGGGCTCCGCAACGAGCATAAGGATTCCGCTTTCCCAGCTTTCAGATCCCAGTTTCCCAGATGCACTGCGATGCCCCAAAAAGTGTGCCATGTTTTGTGCCCCTCCGCCTTTCGCTCGGCAAAGTTCATCGCTCCAAATGTTTATGGCCATATAGGCTTATGCGCATTTTATGCGCGAAATCAAGAAAAATGAAAATGCATTTTCCAGCCGGCTTTCTGCTGCGGCTGCACAAAAATCTCCTCCTCCTTCCTCCGCCGTCTGAGCTGCTTTTCCCTGTGTGTGTAAACAAGACTCGGCGAAGGACTTTGTTTGCCTGGGATAAAGGATGAAAGGATGTGGGGGGCGTTTTTTGACTTTGGCAGGCGGCCAGCCGTAGACTTTGCAACTTTTCGGCCTGGGTCAACTGCTTGCAGGTCTAATGAAAACTCCAAATAGCCGTGCTGAATACCTCATCCAAATTGCCCGGCCCACTTAATCTAATTACGCTTAAATAAGAAATTTTCCACGAGAGTTCGCACCGAAGTGGTTCGCATTTATTCCGCCTGTCATGCGGGTTTCGCACCTGGTGAACGAACCCCCATCCCCAAGGAAAACCCACGCCGCTTTTCCATTTTCCTGGGAACCACAGTCGCGTTGTCAGCTGCATGTGTGTGTGTTTGTTTTTTTTTTCCGTTTGATACTGGGAAGGCAATAATTTTCGCAACCACGGCTCCTTGCACAAAAGTCATAGACGGTTAGCTTTCGCTGCCACAATTGTTTTCCCAGGTATACTATATGGTACACAGTACAACAACGGCCATCAGCGACAACAACGTGCGGCATTCGGCGATTTTCCCGCTTTCCTCCTGCCTTTTTCCGCAGATATATGTGTGCGGGTCTATAAAACAGCCAGATAATCGCCCCAGCATGTTCGAATTCCACTCGGGCTTCTTTTCTTATCCCCCTTTGTTTTTTGGCCGGGATGTACATTACTTTTTCGGCTTGGCATTTCATTTAGATTAACATTTTTGGGACGCGAACCCAGAAACACCTGATTTAAAGACCAACTTAAAGTATGGAAAACTCATCAGCACTTCTGTGAGTTTCTGGAGCATTCAAAATTCGTTTCATTCGGTTTTAAGCCGCTCGATTGAATGGCATTGGGCACAAAAGCGAAAGCGAGTGTGTGTACTATATACTGTTGCTCCAGTTGCAATCTGCCTCCTTCGGATCCTTTGGCTGCAATTTATTCCACGGCTTTGCGGTTGTTTAGGGGGAAAGTTTTCCTTTTTTCGCAGTTTACGAGAGTGAAAGTGGAGCGAAAGGCGGAAGAGTTGCTGCTGGGGAAAAATGGGTTTTTAAGTTTGGCACATTTTCCATTAAGGCAAACTGTCAGCCTTCATAAGCTTCCAAGTACAAATCGCATTTCGCGGCTGCCCGCGATGATTTCTCTGATTTTTCTCGATTGAAATTGAAATCATTGACGCTGTAACAACAAAAGGCACTTCAATGGTTGACATTTTGATTTCGTTGGCCCAAATGGAAGGCAGCCAGAGTTCTTTCCAATCTGTAGGGCTTTTGTCTTTTTTTGTTCTGACAATTCCGCTGAGAGCAGGAGGAGCTGCAGGTACCCGGGACTGCCTTTTATATGGCATAACAAAAGCTTATCGCCAGCATAATAGAGACACGCGTCTGTGTAATAAAGTAGAGCCCGGTCCCCACACTCACAGACAAACGTGCACTTGGACGTTATCATTAACATTATTATTATTATCATTGTTACGAAGGAAAAAGAGAGCGGAGAAATACTTGGCTTTGTGTACTGTGGACTTAAGTGAGTTTTTCTGCCTTTTTTCGCTTTTTTTGCAGAACTCAAAGCGGAAATCTTCGGGCCTTCGGATCTGATGGTAAAAACCGGTAGCGACATCAACCTAACATGCAAAATTATGCAGGGACCCCACGAGCTGGGCAACATATTCTGGTACAAAGGTGCGTATGCGTAATGAATTTCGGCCTCCGAGTGAGAACCTCCACCTCATTTTACGCAATTCAATTTGCTACTCCTCACATTCCAGGCAGCGAAATGCTCGATGGCAAGGGCGAGAACGAAATCGACAGCTCCGTGGCCCGGATTCGCGTCGAGGATGATTGGACTGACGGCCTGACTTCGAGGTATGTAACGACCCGCCATTCCACCTGCAAATGTGTGCCGAGCATTTCAGTTATTTCGCATTAAAATGCCGCCTCACTTAATTAAGGCCAGGTAGCCGGGGGAACATTTCCAGAGGGGGGTTTAGGCCCCTCTAGGCTGCAGTTCTGCACCCATGGCCCATATCCTAGTCTACCAGGGGGGAAACACGGACCACGACTTTCTGAATGACATTTTAAGGCCAAAGCGAAGGACGATTGTCGGCTAGAGGACCCAGTCTAGCTCTGAACAGGATCGAGGGGGATTAGACAGGGATATTTTTACTAAGTTTAATCAATCAAAATATTTGTATTATGAAATACAATATTATAAATATTTTTTAACAACAAAAAATTTACAAATTTGGTAGAATATCGCCTTATAGAATTGTAAATTTATAGTATAGAATAAGTCAACATTTTTTATCATATCAAAAAAAATTTAATTTTACCTTTCCATTAATTTAGGGCAATAAACTGAATTAGGGTATTTTCTGGCTCTAATGCTCCATTCTTTCGCCTCATCACTCCACTGTGTGCTCAAGTTAGCCGTGTGTGACTTTTAATTTGCCTTAGTCAAAGTCAGAGCTTAGTCACAGCCGGATTTGGATTCGGTTCTGAGTCTACAAACTCTGCAGTGGTAGTTAGTTGCTCAGTTTCAGTTGCCGCCACGTGATCATTGCCCATTTATGCTGTTAACTAACGACGCAGACGACCATTAAATGCAGGTGCCGCTGACAGAGATGAAAAGAGAGTGGCTTTTGCCAGGGATTAGGCAGGACTGTTTTCCTTTGAGCAAAAAAACTACAGGGAATTCACTGAAAAGAATGTACTAGGAAACGGAATCAATGCTTTAAACTTAAGGAAACCTTAAAACCTTAATTTTTAAAATCAATCAACAGAGGTTTTCCTAAATCATAAATATTTTAAAGTTTAAACAAGGCAACTCCATGAAAATGTAAAACTGAAGACTATTAATGGTTTTAATGATTGTTAGTTCAGGATTAAATCAAATATATTAATTTTAAAAGAAATGGTTATTTTTTTGTTGCTTATCTGTAGTATAATTCCCTAATTTTCCTCAGTGTAGAGTAACTTCGAATTAGAGTCAGTGGTGGCAAAGACTCGGTACACATTACGCTATCGCATAAAGTAGCAAAAGTTTTGTATATTTTTTCCTTCATCCTTTTTTGGCTCGGCATTCTGTGGCCTTTTACCCATTTACCTTTTACCCCTTACCTTTTGTTCCCCGTGCATTTCCACCGCCGTTTCCACTCCTATTACCATTACCCCACTGCCATTCACTTTCTCTCTGTGCTTTCTCTTCCCGCCTGCTCTTCCCGTGCTCTGCCGCGGCACAGATTAAAAATCAAGCGCGCCATGCCCGGCGATACTGGCAACTACACCTGTGTGCCGACGGTGGCAAAAACCTCGAGCGTCTATGTGCACGTAATTATTGGTAAGTAAGGACTGCAGACGGCAGTCTAACGGGGCAGCACAGGAGCTGGCTTACCTTTCCTGGTGTTTGTGCTGTCAGAGAGTTTTGCATGTTTATGACGGGAAGTGGAAGTTGCCTGTTAGCAGCGGCACATTCGCAATTTGTAATGCCAAGTGCAAAACGGGGCGTGGCCGTGCAGTAATTGCATTGCGCCAGACTCGGCGAGAAATTGCTGTTGGCTTCCCTTTTTTTGGATTTTTTTTTCGCTGCCCCCGCATGTTTGTATTTGTGCAGCAGCACGGAAATTATTTCTAGTTGCCGCTCTGCAGCTAGAAAGTTGAAAACCCCTCGCTGCAGGCCAATAACACGGGCCATGTGTGCAAAGTCGTGGGGTTCAGGGGTTCAGGAGGTTGAGGGGACTTCGAAGGAGCTTGTCAGATTTATGGCAGCAGCTTGTGTGCTCAAGAGCTCATTGAGAACTATAACAACTTGTGCTGCCAATGCTTTTCTTTGGCACAAACAGGAAATGCAAGCATGCAAACGGGGGGCCATGTTATCTGACGGAGAAAAAGGCGGCTCAAAGGCAATCAGTGGCTACCGGAAGATGCCTTACATTGCCAACCAATTAATCGATGAGCCAACAGCATTCTCGCTTTCAATTGTCGTGGATTTTTGTTCATTTCCTGTGGAGTTACACGAAGTTGAGCAATCAAGTAAACGTAGAACCGATCAATGAATTTTAAAAATGTTAACTAAATATAAATTTGTTCTATGAGCTATAAGTATTAATTATGCCAAGGAACAGTTTTTTAAACAAAAAAATGTATTTATTATTATTAATTTATTTTGAAAATAATAAAATTAACGTTAATGATTAATGATTCCAGTTGTAGCTTTAACAGCTTGTTTTTGACTTATAAATAATTTAAAAATGGTTATGAAGATCAAAGATCCTTGCTTAGCGATAAATATCGAAAATGTGTCCATCGCTAATTGGCTGTTTGCTTTCGCTTTACCCTTCCAACAGGCGAACATCCGGCGGCCATGCAACACAATTCGAGCAGCAACAGCAACAGCTTCTACTGCGGCATCTGCTGCATGCTGCTGAGCATTGTGTCCTGCTGCCTGCAGCACTTTTACGAGGCGGGGTGTGGATACATTCATGCTGCGGCAGCGGTGGCAAAATCGGCGGGACTTGGGCCCCCGAAGCGAGCAACGCTAACGACCAGCGAAACAGGAGTAAATGCGGCAGCAGAAGCAAAAGCGAGTGCAGCAGCAGCAACATCCACATCAGCAACGTGCAACATGTTGAGAGAACGCCCAGCGGCAATTCGGTGTCTGAGATGAAGGAATAATCAACACGCAGCGAAACACTAAAAAGGCAAAAAAACACACACACAAAAAACACACGAGCAACACTCACAAACATACACACACATATTCAAGGTGATTTAAGTTTTCTATGTATCGCATATGGGGGTTCAAACTTAGGTATTTACTAACTTCTAAGATGAATGCACTTAGTGGAAAAGCAAACATATTAGCTGATAAGCGAACAAGTATTAAACAGTGTTAAGAGTGGAAAATCTAGTTGAATGTTTTCAGGATAAACCCGACATAAATGGTATTTAATGTGTTATTGGCATTGCTTTTACATTTTGTTAACGATATACAAAGAAACCAACTAATCAAGTGTGACAGAATCCAAAAACATACCTATTTTCCATATTAAACTAAATTTTGGACTGCATTGTATTAATTTATCGATTAATTAATAATTATCGGTTAATTATTTATTACTTTTATCGATTAATTATTGATTACTTAACTTTTTGCATTTTTAACAGAATTCTGGACTGCCTAATAATGACTATAGATTGATTAAAAACCGTATATTTATCGATTAATTAACAACTATCGACTATCAAAATATCGGTCAACTGATAATCTCTTTCTACTACCGAAAAACGATTGCACACCCATAGTTAAACCAGCCACACTCCTTCATTATGAAATAAGACTTACTAGCTATTAATATCCCACAAACACAACCAGAAGCCCAGTACTTTGAAAACACAATACCCTTATACCCCAAACTTCTATGCAATCTTTAAACTGCCAACGAACTCGCACTCCAGTAGCCCATTGCATCAAGTTGTTGGATTGACATTTGCTGTAAATAATTGCCATTCGAGGGAAATTTATTCAAGGGCACTTCGAACTATCCGTAAACCCTGCCGATTAGGAACAAAAGATGATTTTCCATTCGAGTGCGGCTCGATTGCTTTGCACATTTATCAGTTTTAGGCATTAGCTATCGTTAGGTACGATTATGGATGTATATGTATAGCCGATAAGTGGATAAACTGGATGTACTTCAGCCATCAGCACTCGAAAGTTATGGGCTAAACTCGTTTGTTTGTGACTGACCCAATTTGTGGGCGCAGCTCGTTTAATTGTATATAATTAGTTTTGGCTAGAAACACACAAAGAACAGAAAAAACCAAAAACAAAAGGGGGAATATTTGAAAATAATGGCAATTTATAATTGTGCTTATCGATATAATTGATACGAATGCAATGCGAATGTGCAGGCACTGTAAATAAATTCATTAGTAGACGAAATTGTAATTTTAATTAACTCTTAAACGATATAAACAGATAAACAGCCGATAAAAGCGATTCGAAAGTTGCGAACCGCCCAGTTGGTAAGCAAAATTGGCAAAACTCACCCGCAAAATGAACTAATAAAAACCACACTTAACACTAAAAACACTTTAAATAATAGTGAAAGCTAGTAAAATTTAATACGGACCCTTGGATCTTGTAAATAGAGTGAATGGATTAACAGCTAAATAATCGAAATCCGTTGAGTGTCAAGTATAAAATGTCGGCTAAAAATGAATAAAACCAAAACAGTAACAATAACGAAACCCTAGCGAATACATTATGTACGAGTGTATGTCACAGCATTGCAGCTACAAGTATATAGTACTTACATATATAAACCAGGTACTCTCAAATCATTTATATGTGTGCGTATCCATAGGTACCCTATACATATGCATATAAGCAGCTAGGATTGTTTCAAGATCGACATCAAACACACGGACACTGCAGGCGAGAGTTTTGTGAAATGAAACCGAATCGATTCAATAAAATTATAATTTAGAAAATTTAAGAAGCCGCATTGAATTTTATTTGGGGGTTGGGTAGTTGGGGTATCATAATAAGCTTTATTGGTTATAACATGAGTTTTGGTATTTATTATTCTCTTTATAACTCATTTACTCTTCATTAAAGACCATTAAACATTTTCTACGACAGCGTAATAATCTATCAACACATCTGAATGCTGTTTTCTGTGAGCTTAGAACTCATAAAATTGTTAGATTAGAATTAATTATATTAATTTTATGGTTTTTCTCATGCACACTCATGGAAACTACATAGATATTTATAACATAAACCAGATCGCTTCTGATAGTTAGTTAAAATAAACCAGTTTGACATAGTTTCGCTAGGAATGCCGGTAATGCGTTCATTGACTCTCGGTGTTGATGACTTGTAGACCGTTTAATATATTCAAATTAAATCACTGGCTAGATGTTGTCGAATATGATGATGTGATGGCAGGCGTCCAATATTTATTTAATTGCAATTCATCTCCAAATCTGGTGGGACTAATGTACCGTTCGTTTTTATTCGCCTTGCCATTAATTCTGGCGAAAAGTATAAATAAAAGTGGAGCTTTGTGGACGCATTTTAGTCCGTTGTTGTCCAGATCAAAGAACATGTTGCAGCTGTCACTAGCCCTGCTGCTATTTCTGGCTCTCTTCGCCAGCCTAGAAACAGGTGTGTTCCTAGATTTTTACTAAGCTAAGTTAATAAACTCATCATATCATTACTTCCAACACAGCACCTTCCTCTTCGTCTGGAGAGAAATTCGTGCGGGTCTACGAGATCAATGAGGAGCAGTACGCGCGGGTTTTGCAGCTAACGAAAGGCAAGAATGTCATCTCAGAGGCCCGTTTGATCAACGGAGGCTTTGCCACTGTTAGCGAGACCTTGAGTTCCGGCTGGAACTCTCTCCTCAGGATCGTGGGCCTCACTACCCTCAGTAGGGCCGACGAGGCCGAGAAGGTGGACTTTGAGGGTCAGCCCTTGTGTGTGATCAAATCGCGGGAGGGCGAGGGCAGGGACGAGGAGGTGACCTCCGCTCGCAGCTCGGGAAGAGCCATCGAAGACGAGGAGGACTCCGCCATCCATTGCATTGTGGTGCTGAAGAAGGACTTTGAGCTACCCACCCAGGATCCTCAGCCCAATTTCGCTCAGTTATGGAACAAACCTGAGATGGTTAACCCTGTAGAGATGTCTGCTGTTTCCACGCAGCCTGAAGAAGTGACTGAGGAAGAGGAGACCACAGCAGCTCCTTTGAGAAAGAAGAAGGTTAACAAGAGCACCTATCCCAAGGCAGCCAGTTTGGAGGAAGATTCGGATTCAGACTCGGATTCTGATGGTTCCCGCCAATATGCAGGTGGTTACCCACCGGTGCCTCCTCAATATGGAGCTACCTATCCTCCACCTCCCTATGGCGGTTATCCCTTAGGTCCCTCCTATCCCCAGCCCTATCCAAACCCTCAGCTTCCTCAGCTTCCTCAACTTCCCTATGGACCTTCACCTTATGGTCAGTTACCTTATGGACAATCGCCTTACGGACAATCGCCTTACGGACAGTCTCCTTACGGACAGTCTTCCTATGGACCGTACCCCCAACAACCCTATGGACCCCAACCGCCCATTGGTCCCTACAATCTTCAGCCTTTGGGGTCCTATGGATATCCCAACTGGGATCAAGCAAATGCTAATAAGGATGTAGAGAAAGCCCAGGCTGATGACGACCAAGAAGAAGAAGATGAAGATTCATACGAGACGGAAGACGAAGATGACTATCGCTATAAGAAACGTGTTTACTCCTACAAACCTGTGTACCTTAATTACTAATAATAAAAAAATTTTTAAAATGAATTAAAAGATTATGCTTATTTAATGAAAGGTTGGAATGATATAAATCAAGGGCTTAATTTTAATGGTTCTTGTAGGAATCCTGGGAATTTTTGCGTGCTTTAGATAATCTTTTCTGTGTTTGATCCGAAGTCTTTAGTTTGAGTAATATCACTAGACCATCGGTTTCCTTTGTAAGCCAGACTATAAACAAGAACATTAGCATTTAATCAAGAAACACAGCGTGTCTTCGCCAAAAAGCCATTAATTAAACTAGTTTTTGGGCAGGGCGATGATCATAACAGAACTGGGTCAACGCTTAAATTATGGAGATCGAAGTCGATTAGGGCAGAGCTATAACTGTAGATGAGCGGTTTGGGTTGATCCATTTAAATGACAATGCCGAAAGGGAATTTCAGTTCGTCAATTTTGTCATATCGACGGCAGCGAAAGACTTTTGAAATATATAAGCGAGGGAGCAGAGCCACTCCAGCTTATTCGCAATCGCCATGAAGTTCTTAGCGGTTCTGGCAGTGATCTTGCTCTTCGGAGCGGCAGTCCAAGCTCGTAAGGTTTTCTTGGGTTTTTGATCCTGAAAGAGAAGAATCTAAATATTAAATTCCTATAACAGGCACTAGTCGTCCTCAGCTGGTGCGTCTGCATCAGGTTTCCCGGCAGGAGTATAACGAACTTCTCCGTTTGACCCAGGGCAAGGAGGAGGTTTCCGAGGCCCGTCTGCTCAGCAGCTCGATTGCTGGGATCAAGGGTCTGGCCTCCGGCTTTGCCGCCGGCAACTTCATCCCCGCCATCTTCAATTCCGGCTCCAAGGATCAGCCCAAGAAGGGACGTCCCCTCTGCGTGATCTCCACCAATGATATCGAGCAGGATCAGGAGAGGCGCCTGGGTCGTGTGGTGAGCATTGAGTATGAGCCCAACAGCGACTCTAGCTCGAGCTCAGGATCGGGATCAAGCAGTGGTCATGGTAGTGGAGGACATGGCAGTGGAGGACATGGCAGTGGAGGACATGGAAGCGGAGGACATGGTAGCGGAGGACATGGTAGCGGAGGACATGGAGGACATGGCAGTGGAGGTGATGACAGCAGCGAAAACGATGATGTGACCACGGTCAACTGCATCCTGATTGTTAATGGCACCGATACCACAACCACCACGACAACCACCAAAAAACCTGATCACGAACACGGTCATGGTCATGGTCACGGACATGGACATGGACATGGTTATGGACCCAAGCCAGGCGGCTACTACCCACAGCCTGCTCCCTACTATCCACCCTACTACGGCTACCCACCCTTCTATCCTCCCCCACCCTATCCCTACCCACCACCACCGCCGCCACCACCGAGCAAGCCCCACCATTCCGGCGGAGACAAGCGATCCGTGGATGAGGACGAGCAGGAGGAGGAGCAGCAGGAGGTGAGTCGCCTGATCGATGCCTACAACGGATTCTACTACCAGCCCGAGGGAGTCACTCTGAGGAACGGCAAGTACTCGAAGGTCAGCCAGGAGACCTCCGCCTACCAGCCGGCCAGCTATCCCCAGCAGGAGTACGCCAACACATATCCCAAGGTGGTCCGCAACTACGGACTCACCCATCCTGCTCCCGTCTACGTGCGATCGCCGCAATTCGAGCAGGAACATTAGGAAAATCTTGCAATTAGACAAATCCCCTTTCTAAATAAATGAATTTAAATTATTATTTACAAAGTGCATGGTGTTTGAAATGTCATATGGGCATTTCCAGGAAAAAGTCAACCAAACCCCAAATATTAAATGTTGGCGGAAAATTTTCTTTTTTGGTTTAAAAATAGCATTGGTATCTATATTTTGTAAATCAATAACATTTCCTTCCAAATTAATTTTTTACACGAAGATATGCGGCTTTCAAACACGAGCAACACATACTGTATATCTCAGCAACATTTTGTTGCGTTTTTGTAATATTGCTACGCCTTCTGTGGAAGTCTAAAGATCAAGCAACCAATACTATAAATTAGTTTAAGGCAAATGCTATCAGGAAAAAATTAAGACTTCTTTAATATTAATGGATTATATGTCTTAATTGAAGTTTGTTTTTTAACATTTTTAATGTCGCGTCCGTAATCAAAAAACCAAATTTTTTCTTTTCACTCGATCAATTTGCGACACCTATAAACCAGCTCTTATGCCTAAAGCAAGGATAGTTGGAACAAATTAATTATAATTTTTTGAAAAAAAAATTAGCGCGTTGATATTTTTAAAGAAATTTTAAAGTCTGTCGCGTCCGTAATTTATATTTTGTATTTCCAAAAAACAATTGATCATAATTTTTGTGTAGCTAATTGTTTTATTTGCTGCTATGAAAAACGTCGATGGCCTTGCTTTTCCTTGTCATTTACTTTATATAATAATATTTGTATTATTCACAACAAATTTTGCTATCGAAGAAAAAGCACTTCTTTTAGATACTTTTAAGATTTTTAAGATGGAAAAAAAAGAAAAAAATAGAGCTAGCGCGAGAAAGTACAGGGAGAAATTGTCTTTAAATCCCGATCGTTTGGAAAAATTCAAAGAAAAAGATAAATCCCGGAAGAGAGAATACCGACTGAAACTAAAGAAAATGATGGAGACGGACCCTGAGTTGCACTTAAAAAAAAAGGAAAAGGATAAACTCCGCCAAAGAAAACTTCGTGAGAAGAAAAAAAATATGGCAATCGACTTTCATACAGCGTATAGGAGTAAGCAGTCCTTGGGAAAGGCAGTAAAGAAAATGGAAAAATCGTTGCCAAACGCCATGGAAAAGAAGATGGCTGTTTTAGAAGCGGTAGGGAAAAAGTATTTAAGTTGCAACAGGATTGAAGATCGAGCTCAGACGTCTGCTGATTTTCAGAAATTTTCAATGCTTAGAGACTTTTACCTGAAAGACGACATTAGTGTTCAAGCTGCGGGCAGAAAGCATACCTTAAACCTTAATGGGAAATTTGTCGCAAAACGTTTCATGATTTTGACCGTGTCGGAAGCATACGAAATTTATAAAAAAGAATCGAAGTCCCCAGATTTAGTGAGTAAATCAACATTTTTCCAGCACAGACCACCGGAAGTTCAACTAATATCAAAGCTGCCTCATAATATGTGCGTGTGTATGTATCATGCTAACATTGGATTTTTGTTGGAGGGATGTACTAAAGTTATACCTTCCTTCCCTCGTGTCTTTGAATCGTTACTGGAATCTATTTGCTGTAACATAAAGAATGAAGAATGCATGCTCAACAAATGCCTGAGATGTGTAAAAGATATTGTCGAGGAACTTATTCCGATTAGCTATCTCAAAAAAATAGATGAAGATATAGTGTGGAAAAAGTGGCGTAAAGTAGACGACAGGTTAGCATTAACAATGACAACTGCTCCTTTTTCGGTTCTGTTGGATGAGTTTCAAGCGCTTCTACCTCAGTTTAAAACCCACTTTTATATAAAACGATCTCAGCAAAGCTATTTTGAGGCTAAGAAAGCGAATATAGATTCAAGGGAAGTAGTCATCCAAATTGATTTTGCCGAAAATTACAGGCTGATCTCTCAAAAAGAAGTCCAAAGCGCACATTTTAACTATAAACAGGTTACGATATTTACTTGCGTAGCTTGGCTTTGCGACAAAACTTTATCATTTGGAATAATTAGTGAAAATTTAAGCCACAATAAATTTGACGTTGTCTGCTTCTTAAGCAAACTTTTAAAAGTGATCAAGGAGAAAGCCGGCACATTCGAAAATATATTTATATTTTCTGATGGTAGCAGCTCGCAATTTAAAAATAAATTTATAGTCCGTAGTTTGGTAGATTTTGTTTACTATTTTGGATGCGTCAAAATTGAATGGAACTATTTTGCCACGTCCCATGGAAAAGGAGCAGTGGATGGCGTAGGAGCAGTCATTAAAAGAAAAGTTTGGCAAGTAACTAAGTCCCAAAATAAAATATTATCAAGTCCCTTTGAATTTTTTCAATGCGCTCAGGAAAATTTACACGGAATAAACCTTATCTACATTGGCGCCAAGGAAGTGGAGGAATTTTCACTACCACTACAAGAAAAATGGAAAAATGTTGCACAGATTCCAGGAATAAGAAAAATACACTATGCATCCAGTAACAGAGAATTAGACATTTTTGTGGGTGTCACAGCCTTTTCAACAAAAAACAAAATTTAATATAATATACTAAACGTGCAACATAATTCGTAAATAAACTTATTATTTAAAGATAGGTATATATTCTTTAGCAGGTGTATTTTGATTAAATTTCTGCGTTTACTAGAAAAATTTAATTTAATTCTAACCACTTAGTCACATAGCTTTCATAGAACGAGCTATATAAAAACTATGTTTCAATTAAAAAGAGGTGGATAACGCTAAAATATTTTAACCAAACTTTAAAGTAGGGACTTTAGTAACACGTAAAATAGCTCTGCAACATTTTGACAAAATAAAAAGTTGCAATATTTTGTTAAGTAGCAACATGTCGCGTCCGTAATTGTCGCGTCCGTATTCTTGCACTAGTTTTAGAAAAAAAACCGCTGAATGTTTTGCCACCGAACTTGCTTTGATGTGCGTGGTTACTCAGCAGGTATACTGGAAAAAAAATTCAAAAAAATTCGCCCTCTAGTTTCGCAGAATTTATGGTTTTTCGAAAGTTTTCAAAATTGCAGTTCTATTTTTGTCGCGTCCGTATTTCACTTATTTAATTTTATTTCTAAGAACTGGCTGGACAGATAATCTTAATTTTTTTAGCATAAATACAAGAGCGTCTAAGCTATCCAACAAAAAATTAAAAAGTAATAAATGTACACTGCGTCACTCTTATTTTTAGAGTTTAAGTTGAAAAAATGTCGCGTCCGTCACCCTGGAAATGCCCATATGGGGTTGCAATCTTAGAAGAACACTTTGCTAGGTTTTTCCAACGTTTCAGAGAAAATACTGAAATTAAGATGTTAAAAATGGTAATAATAGTTTTTTTCTGATTTTTTGTCAATAAAAACATATTTAAGAAAAATATTTAAATTGGATTAAGTAACTTTAATGGATCAATTAATGATTTAATTAAAACCAGTGAAGCGCGTGTATCCCACTCCTGTCCCTCCACTTTTAAGCTCATGTGATAGCTGTTAGCTGATAGGGAAACGATTCAGAGAGCCATCAATCGCAGACGCATGTGCCTTCATAATTGGACTTGGAATTGAGTGGCAGAATCGCTCATTTGTTGCATGTTTGCGAGAGATGGCCTACACCAGTGGCTGTGTTTGTGTGCGTTTGTTTGTTTGCCTGTGTGCGTGTTTGATCAAAAGTGTTACAAGGTCCTGCCACTAACAATGCCAGAAAGAAACGTTGATCTAGGCAGCACAACAGAGCCACCATGTAAACAAGCAGCATTACACTTTCCCCACTTTCCCAACGCACAGAGGAGTATTGGGGGCCAGCGACAATTGAAAGTGTAACACATCGTTGCCTTTTGTAGAGCTCCGGCTGCCTCTTTACTGCAAGTGCACTGGGAAAAATTATAGATAATTTAAATAACCCAAAGGTATATCTTACACTAATTTAATGAATCTTAACATACTTAAAACCTTTTTAGGATTCATTAATTTATTCTAATTATTACTTTGGTTTTATTATTCTTAATTTTGGACTTGGATTTGGAAAAGAAATAATGAAACTGTTTGAATCCTACGAAAGTCTGTAGTCTAGGCTGTATTCCGATGCTATCTCTAGTTTTTGCATCTATTACAGATCTTTTTCTAAATATCAAATGTATAATACCTTTTCAAGTATAAATTTTTTTTTGTTTCAAATCCAGGAAAATACGAAGACCTTCGAAAACGGATACCTTTTTTTCAGTAACACGGAAAGTCCTGATATTATTTATTATATTATATAACCTGCTTTCAAGTAAGTATTTTTTTCAGTGTACAAACTGATACTCGCACACACTGACACACTGGCTCATGCGCTGGCGAAGGACAACTAACGCACAGGCATGAAAGAGAATAAATTAAAGAACAACTCAAAATAACCGCGGGGCAATTGGCAGTGGGGCATCGCATCGCATGTGGGCGTGACAGCCGTTGTGGGCGTGGCGATTTGAACGCCCGCTTTGCAGTTAAGTGCAAGTGCATCGATGGCACTGAAAGTGAACGAGTGAAAGAGAGAGTAGAGAGGGGCAGTGAGGGGGAGGAAGCGAAAGTCGCCTTTGGCCTCATTGCGTTTTTAGCTGCGCCTGCCATCCTGCCACGCCCCCTGTGGACCGCCCACGCCCACCCATTTTGGCCATGTTGTGTCTATGCACTGCAAAATAATTACTTTCATATCCTGCGGCAATTAAATTCATTTAGTTTGCCACCAATCTCCCCAGCACTCTGATTAAGACATTCATTCCGCCTCGCATTCAACGGCTTACGCTTGTGGCTGTTGAACCCTGGAAAGCCCCCTTGGAAAACCCATCCTACTCGTGTAGACCAAGCAACTCTAAACTATGTCAACTGTTAACTTTTCCTTTCTATTTTTGCTATTTGTTGCGCTCGTTGTTTTTGCAGCCGCCGGCATTTCGCTCCTATGGCCTGCATGTTTTTCAAGGACTCTACATAGTTTATCCAGCAACATCAAGTACACACCCGCACAACCAGCCATTCCACACGCACACCCATAAACATATGTGAGAAACGGGAGGGGGAGGGGGTTCTTTTGGGGAAAAAGCGTGTAGCAGCCATTTTGGACATGGCCGAGTTGAATGTAAGCAAATTGCCAAGAGCCCTGCAAGTCTGTTGCTCCGCCGGAGACAAAAAATAAAATGGAATTGCCCAAAATGTGCTGCCCTCAAAGAGGCACTAAAGTGTTGCTAAAGAAGTTGCGAAAGCCAAAGGAAAAGTTGAGTGATGGAAATAAGTGATTAGTTTTTGGTCTTAAAGCTAAATTTAAAGTGGAGTGGTTTTGATTTTGATTAAATGAAGATATTTTGAAAATGGTAAAAATTTATATATTAAAAGAAAACTAAACTTACCTAACCGACACAGGAATCGATCACTTTTAAAATGTCAGGATATGTGCCTAAAAGTATGCTGTGAATAAGAAATAATCTTCTTCTTTTTAAATAAATTTCTCGCTCTTTTGAGTTTACTTTTAGACACACACATTTAAAAGTGATTTCTTAAGGAATTAGGAATGAATAGGAATTTAATCTCGAAACTATTAATACTTAATTCCCACTCTTTCCGTTCTCTAGCCACAATACATTTTAAATAACCCATAACCACAATAAACGTATTGCTCATTTAGAATCATTTTCGATGGCCTTCTAAATCAAAGTTAGTTAAACACATGCCCCTTGATTTTCGTAAATGCTTATTGCATTGATGAAGATAAATTAGGTCTTGAATAATTTCTGGTCTGCTGAGGAAAATTCAAGCAACCATTCGGATCGCACGTCAGGAGGAACACCATCGTGTCGTAATCGTAATCATCTTCATCATGTAAATGTCAATTTAACGGAATATTAATGCAGGCACGCCGCCATTGCAAAGAAACACCCACACTCGCATGCAAACATATGTATGTATGTCTTTGAAATGAACGGAAGTGCGCACACAAATACACGCTCGAGTGCCATTTTGTTAAGGCGCAAAAATTGATAAGTGCCTTGTGGTTATTGCGGTCTTTGGTGGCCATTAACAAGGCGAAGGCGAAGGGAGTGCTGTTCGGGTTTTGTACACTGCGATAATAAAATGTGTGCCACAAGAGGCTGCACAAGAAGAAGAAGAAACAGGCGTTATTTGCACGTCAATCAAACATGGCGTCAAATAATCATTAACAAACGCACGCACACACGCACAAACAATGGTGTGATTTAAGGATTTTTAAGGAGGGGGTTGCAAGTGATGTGAGCTTGTGTCGGCTGTCATGTAGTTGTCCCTGACATTGGTTTTGCTTGCCGTTGATTTGGTGGCTTAACTGATTTGCGGTTGCCGAAGCTTCGAGAGCAGCCACTTCGACTGGATTTGCGGACGGAAGCCTTATTGGGAAATTGAACTGCGGGAAGCCGGTGTAAACATTTCAGGAAGGCCTTGAAAGTGAGGTTTTTATTCGAATAATGTACGGAAAAGCATAAACTGTAGTTAAAAAGGTAAATTACCTTATGTAATTGAGTGAATTTGATTATTTTTACTCTTTTGTTAATCCAAAACAAAAGTATCTGTAATCCAATTTTCTAATTAACGATTTTAAGAAACAAATACCCATATTTATGCTTACAAAATTATTATAAAATACATTTGGGAGAAAATCAATCTATTATGAAACCACTTATAAAGGTGCATAAAAGTATGCAGCGAGAAATATGGTCGTTTTTTTAAATTTGCAATAGTATCTCTGGTAGAAAATTCAAAAACATAATAATTAATGAATTTCGATTTTAAAGAAAGTATTTGAAACCATAAAGTTCACCGAGTAACAAGTTTAAGAAAAAGCCAAACATTTCATGTTTTACAAAAAGCAGCATACTTTTTGTGGCTGCCTCTCGCCTGCCCCTGGCATTTAATAATTTCTCGTCAACTTGTGCTAACTGGAATGGCAATTTGGCATCAATATCGCCCTCCTCTCACCTGTTTCGAGATCGAGATGGAGGAGACCTGAAACGCATGTTCGCAGCACTAACGAGCTGTGATTTTTCTTGCCATCAGCAGAGGCTGAATGGAGTGACTGCAAGTCAATGCGATTGGCGTCAATTAAGTGCCATAAGCGACACAACAAGCCGTCAGTCAGTCAGTCCTTCCGTCCTTCAGTCCGTCAGGGCGTCAGTCTTTCAGTCTTTCAGTCCGCCATCCGGCCGGAGTTTAACGCTCTTCAGCTCACTCCAGCTTAGTTGGGCCCAGCTTTTGACACACTTTCGAGCAGAAAGGCAGCAGAAGCAGTAGATTGATTGGCGCCACTCAATTGGCAACCTTTTTGGCCTGGTCTGGTTTGGTTTGGCTTGGTTTGGGTTGGTTTGGTAGTATGGTTTCGGTAGCAGGGATAAGGATACCGGGCTCTGGTTTACCGATGACTTCATGTGCAGCATCGTTACACGCATCGCTTAGCAGCCATCGGCGTTCTTTTTTCCTCCGACAAGCGATTAGAATAAATTGCAACATGCTGGCAAAGCGACAGGCCTCCAGATTGGGTGTTCGATGGGTTCTGGCTACTGATTCTGCCACTGATTCCGATTAGGGATGTATATCGAGAGGAAAATATATCGACCAAAGTATCGAACTTAATAGCGTATCGAAAATATCGTTATGTTTGATATAAAAAGTTTAAAATATCGTAAATATCGATTTCATCGAAATTATCGAATATAATGTTCCAAACAAGCTATTTTAAGTTTCTTTTTTCACCGAAGATATTTTTAAATAACTTTTAAGAAAATTAAATCGAACAATAAATCGACATTATAATGGTGCATGATCGCTATATCGATATTTTGTGCCATCCCGAATTGCGTACTGGGAGAGGGGGTCATTCGTATCGAGCTCAACGTTATGCATTTGACACGAGTGCCGATTTCTGCTTCGATAATTTCCCCAATATCTCAATGTGCGTTCTCAAAAGTTCTCAAGCGTCGAGCATCGAGTGCCTCAGTGTGGGCGGCTGAGTGTAATCAATTTTAGTGGCAACGCAAAGTTTTTCAATGCGCTGCCATTCAATTAAAAATTTGTGCAGAACTTTATTTTGCTGTTAAGTGGCAATCTACATGCATCCCGCCCACATCCCACCCTTTGCCATATATATAAAGGGGTTTATTTTGTTGGCTGCATCGCGCGCACATCTGTAAATACAACTATAAATGGCTTTGAAGAGTTTCCCTTTTCGGCTGCTTCTTTTTTTATGGTTTTGTTTGGGTTGATTTATGTGCACATGCCAGTCAAATTGATGAATTGCCTTTGAAAGACGATCAAATAAAATCAGAGGCGAAGCGAAAGGGGTACAGAGCCCCATAAGTTTTGCTATAAATGTTCTGAATGGCAAGAAATTTAAATAAATAAATAAATTTAGATTTAACAATTTAATTACGTCTGTACAGAGTGTAAACTGCATGTTTTTGATGTATCATTTCTAGACTTAGATTAAATGCAATCTCGGTTAGGTGAAATATTCAATTTCGTTTGTGGCGAAAATGTTACGAGTATGTGTATATCACACGTTGGTTGTTTTGATGACAACAAAAATGATATTCTATGCAAAAGTTAATCAAAATTTGTTTAGCAATGCACAGGACCCACATACAAACACACACGTAAGCCACTTGAAAAATGACATCAAACCTGGGGATAAGATGAAAAAGAAGCAGCAGCAGCAGCCTCGCAGCTGACGAAGAAATTGAAAAATAATAACAAAAAGTTGCCCTGGCAGCCGTCGTTGAATCTCGGCTCTAATTTAATGCGACGAGTTCTCGGTACACTTTTTGTTTTTAATTTATCCAGCCAGCAGCACTTTCCCCACTTTCTCCCCTCGACTTTCGAGCACCTGCCTCCATTTGGAGATGCTGCCATTATTCAATCTGCTGGTGTCCTGCCGTCATAGTTGCTGATTCGCTGTTGGTTGCTTGGTTGGTGTTGTCGGGATCTTGTTTGTGTTTATGTTTTAATAAAACATCGCCAGCCCTCCACCCCCACTTGCCACCCCCTTTCACAGATGCTGGCAAAGTCAAGAGTAAGTCATGAGTAAATCTTATTATTTTATCCTTTGTTATTGCATACTCGATGGCTTTCCCCGACCAGGCTTAGGCTTTGGTTGGTCCTTGGTCGTTGGTCCTTGCTCCTTGGCGCCCTGCTACCACCCACCCCCAAATCCTCCCGTTATCATAAATCTGCGTGCTACGAGTTCGGCTCTCACTCAATCCGATCCCGATGCACACAACGTCATATGTCAACTGCATCAATATTTGCATTTTGATTGAAACTTACAAGGAGGCAAAAGTCTGTCCCAATTTGCATATCCTTCCCTGCCAATCTGGCTCTGAGCATTCGGAACCCCTTCTCTACCCCTTCTATAGCCCTTCCCCTACCATTCCACCCTAATCCCCAGCTTAAATGGCTTTAAGATATGACGGCGACTCTTGGGCTATTTATGTCTAAATTGGCAAATAGCAAATGGTGATGGCCGAAATGCAGTTTTGCTGTTAATTTCACTTACAACGCACATTAAATGCAGACACTGCAGCAGAAGGCACAAGAACATCCTGCATATCCTGCGCATCCTGCTGCAAAACCACCCACAGGAGCCAACAAAAAGCTGTTTGTCCATAATCAGTGCAAAGTGCAGTTGCAGACCAATTCGAATTCGCAGTGCTAACGGAGGGGGAATCCCCGACTTTTGGCTATTTCGGTTTTGCCTGCTGCCGCCTGCCAGTCGTTGCCATCGTTGTCGATGTCGTTGTCGTTGCAACGACACTGCCGTTGTTGTGCCAAATTAGGTCAAAATGCGTTCAATTCCGCACGAAATGTCAAAATAAACAAGTTAGCCAACGGCTAAATAGCCTGCCTCCCATGTGGAGATGAGTGTCTGGCTGTAATAACGACAGACAGGCAGGCCATAGGTTATCCTTTTTTTAGGGAAAATCAAGAAGCTGATTGAAAGAGCCAAGAGCCAGGAGAAAAGAGGGTCAGTGAATTCCCACAAGTTTTTAGAAATGACGAAAAAGAAAACAGATAGAAGGCTTACCTAATAAACAAAATGGAAATGGGAATAAATATCTGGATAATAAAATCTGAGAGCGAGATGAACAACGTAGTATTTAATACTAAAAAAATTAAATTCATTAACAAATATTTGTATTGATATATTAATTTATTTATATATTTACTTTAAATTAAATAAAAACCGCAATGGATTAGAATTTAATTGAAAATATTATATTGAATGTGAATTTACCATACCACCATAGCACATTTTACCTTAAAACACTTCCAATTAAACTAGATGAACCAAAATTGATCCCTTCCCGATCGACGGAGTGGCCTAATGGGCAGATCGGATTACCCAGCTGCATTGGCAGGAGAAATCGGATAAGGAGCCTTGGCAATGGGCAGGTATTGCAATTAATTGGCACTTGCAAATGGCAAGCATTCAAATGCCCAAGTTGAGCACTTCCATCTAAGGGGGGATATGGGATATTTCGGAGGCACATGCCTCACACACAACAATAGTGCGATAATTTCGTTTAATTAAGCCTGGGCCAAGTCCCTTTTGCCTCTCTGTGTGTGCGTGTTGCATAATCCCAGTTACAATGGAGGAGGTTTCATTTGAGGGGGAGGAGGAGGTTTCCCAGGGCAACAACAGCAAAAGCAACAGCTGCATTTCATTACAATTTTTCAATTACTATTAACTTGATGCGGACTCATTACAGGACTCGGCGCCCCTCGTCCTTTTTCCCCTCAGCTGGTTTATCGTAATTAATTTTGCGGCTTCTGCTTGTCTCCTGTCTCCTTTTCCCTTTTCCCTCAGAGTCTCCGCCCCCGGCAGACATTTCATTAGGAAAATTGTTTATTAAAAAATAAATAGAATTAAACAATAAGCAAGAAGCAAATGGCCAGGACGACGCTGTCGTCGCTCCAACTTTTCCTTTGCATGCAAAGTCACGCCCCCTTTTCCCCAGGATTTTTCAGCCTCTTCTCTATAGTATCACTATGGACGGCAGTCCATGTAGTGACGAAGCGCACCAGGAGGGTGTGCGAAGGCGACTACTATATATACACGAAGAAATGAAAATCTACTGTGATGGTCCGATCATAATGAATAATACACCTATCGAAAGGTATTGCAAAAACCAACAGGATTGCATACCAAGACTTTAAGAAAATCAATTGGCTTGGGAGAGAGAGCGGTGAAAGTGAAAAAGTGAAAATTTCGAAATTTGGAGCTGTTGGGGCCGGTGGGGATAAATGCCCCCTCGCAATGTTTTAGTTGTATTCCTTTTGAAAATACCCGTCGAATGAGGGGTCATTTGTCAAAATCCGACCCTCCGTTCAAAAGTTATAGCCAAAATAAGATTTTCTTCTTCTTCCCAAAATGAAAATTTAATTCTGTTTGTCCACTTGTCCACTTGTCCAAAATATGTTTTTTAAGTTCTGAAAATTTGATATGACGTTCATCACATCGATGTAAAAAACTTTTGTTGTACCACTTTTGGAAAAACTAGCTAGTTTAGCGGGAAAACAGCTATAAATAGCTAAAATTCGGAAAGCCGTAACTTCTATACTACTAAAGCTACAGACTTGTGCTGCATCTCGTTTGAAAGGTATTTTTAAATGCTATAAACGCCTTCTATATGCAATTTGTGTAAATGTAATAGTTAAAAAGATATGAACAAAAGAATTTTTTTTAAACTTTCTTTTTAGCTTTTTTTGAATTTTCTCAAAAACGGCTCTAACGATTTTCCTTACAACTTTGAACTGTATAGCCCTTGAGATTCCTTAAATTTTGGTATATAACACATTACTGTAAAAAGTCACGTTTAAAAGTTATTTTTATACGAAAATAGCCACTTTTGCCAGCTCGAACAACTAACGCTCCCTGAGTATTGAATTTTGTGGGAGGGTATCCGAACTGTATTTTAGGGTCATGGAATCAGTAAATTTGCACTTAAGAGTTCCATATAGGAATCTTTTGTTCTACGACTTTTGGAAAAAGCCGCTACTTTAGCGGGAAAAAGCTAAAAATAGCTAAATTTCGTTAGTTTGTAAGTTCTACACTACTAAAGGTACAGACATGTGCTATACCTCGTTTAAAAGGTATTTTGAAATACTTCAACGCCTTTTTAACTTAATTTGTTAAAATACAATAGTTTAAAAATTATGATTGACCAATTTAAATTTAAATGTATATATTAGCTCCTATGAGAGCAAATGTAAACAAACAAAAACTTCTGATATCAAATAAAAACACCTCTTAACGAGGTAAAAAACTAGTGACGACCGCACCTTCAACATACAAAAGTTCTGATATCAACATTTGTGACGAAAAATTATTACACTCGTCATTAAATAGACTTTCTAATCTTTTCTCATTCGTCACGCTGCAATAGAAAATGCCCGTAAAGGGAAAAAGGCTGGAATAGTTTGCTAGGGCGGGCCGAATGAGAAAAGATTAGAAAGTCTATTTAATGACGAGTGTAATAATTTTTCGTCACAAATGTTGATATCAGAACTTTTGTATGTTGAAGGTGCGGTCGTCACTAGTTTTTTACCTCGTTAAGAGGTGTTTTTATTTGATATAGTAAGTTGCGCTTATCACGGAGCATAATCATAAAAAGTTATGCGCTTGCTAATTTGATTAATGGCATTTCCTTGGCCGCAATCCAAATTCATAATGACTGTGCTCGGGCTACACCCAAAAAAAAATGATCATAGAAACTAAACTATTTGTACATTAAAAGTAAACTATTGAGTGTCAAAAATTTCTCAATACTCTGAGTATTAACCTAATGACTTCGAAAGTGTTAAAATGATACTTTTGGAAAATGTCAAGATTAAACTAACGAGTATACAGTTTATACTCACCCAGTGTACTGAAAATTGGGCTGGTAGTTTATTTTGTATACTATTTAGTGTAAATGGTACGCTATGTGGTCTCAGTTTTATACTATTTTGTGTACATATTATACTAATTTCGGGTGCTGTAGTATACGTATTAAACTATTTATCTAGATTGTTAGTGTACATTTGAAACTATTTCGTATAATACCTATACGATTTCCCCGCTACCTGTAGTATACAATTTATACTATTTAGTTTTTTGTGGTATACAATTTAATCCCAATAAAATCCCAATAAAATCTCGTTGTATAATGTTTTTCTTTTATTATTATTTAATATATTATTTTATTATTATTTGATAAATATTCTTAAATTAAAATAATTTTAATATTACATAGGTTATGGTATTCTTATTATAACATTTAACAGGGGGACCTTGAAAAACACTTATATTATTAATTTTTAAAGAATTTTCTTTTGCACCAACTTTATAGGCTTGATAATGTTCATCAAAACCCAAAATATCAAATTGATCACTTAAAATAAATAATTCTTCGTTATTATTAATTAAAATGTATCTTATTTTATGCAACTTCATTTTGCTTTGTTGTTAAGCAAAAATCATTTTTATATATTTTATATATTTATATTATATATTTTGCGCAATACAAACATATACGTTTGTAACTCCTTTTCGTGCGCAAAATACTTGTTTCCATGAAAATACATACATTTACGCACAATGCTTCTAAGTGTAGATAAACACAGCGCACTTTTTTCATTTCAACCCCTGTTTCCATGGAAACAAGTATTTTGCGCAACACATACATATGTACATATATGTTTGGAACTCCTTCGCGTGCGCAAAGCACTTGTTTTCATGGAAGCAAGGGGTGGGTTTTTTAGACAACAAATGAAAATGAAATATTGCACTTTTTATTTTAAAATAAATATTTTACTTACATCTTGACTCGGCACGAATTTCACAGGAATGCAGGACCAAACTCACACAGATGAATCATCATAATAATCACAAACGCGTCAAAAAACGCAAAATCTGGTATCACTTTTTGTGTTCCCATACTCCCTTTTGTCCTGGTTTTAAACCAAGGTATATGTACAAATAAACGCTATCATCCTAGTTTCACACCATAAAAAATAATTTTTCGGTCAGTATAAAATGTATGCTACAGATTGTCACTCTTATAATAATTAGTGTAACCTTGAAACTATAAAGTGTAGGCATGAAACTATTTTGTAGTACTTTGAAACTACATTTTCTTTATACTACAAAAAGTTTTTTTTGAAACTACAAGTGTAAATAATAAACTAAGTAGTCGAATATAATTAGTTTACAAATTACACTAAAGGTTTACGACTTATACTCATTGGTGTAGCACTTACACTACAAAATTTACAGTTTAAACTAATTAGTGTTAATTTAATACTTACACTTTCATACTACCATTAGTATACTTTTAATACAACGCTCATTAAATGTAAACTATTGGTTTTTTTTTTGGGTGTAGGAAATTATTATTACTTCTAATTACAACGAGACAACTTCATTAGGCCAGTGTTCCGCCCCCGAGGACAGCGGACAGCGGAAACCGCGGCTGGGACATTAAACCAATCGCATCTGGCAATCAGCGGACGTAAATCATAAAATCCAATTATCGTCTGAAGCCGCTTTTCACCAGATGTAAAAATCAAATTCAACTTTTGCCGCCTTTAATTGTCTGCAGCGCGTAGGTAACTCAATTAAAACCAAACAATCGCCGTCGCCGAAAGCCTGTGGCCATCATAAATTCCAACAAATTCGCACAGAATCACGATAAATTCCGCTTCTAAGCCCCATTCAAACTTTACATTTGACTGCATCAAACAATCCGAAAATAAATCGCATGAAATGTACTTTTAATAAACATTCCCGCAATCACTATCCAAAATAATCGAATAACTGAATGTTAAACCATATGCGAAAAATACTCTGCACAACTGTGAGACTAACTTAACATTTGTATTTCATTTAAATTTAATCAATATTTATTAAAATAATATTTCAAAAGTGTTTTTTATATAGTGTCATTACAATTATATTTTTATATTAAAAAAGAAATTAGGAAATATGTTTTATTAGTATTAAAGTACCTTATTTTGTTTCAAAATTTTAATAAAATCAAGAATAAATGTATTTTACAATTACTAAAATATAATAAAATAATCTGTTAGGATGTTCGAGCTTCAGATCGCCAAACTTACTTTCGGTTGCTTAATAAAAATTCGCCTGACCAAAATAAAAATTAATTTAATATTTTCAGTTTTATATCACAAACTCCATTGTGAATATTCCCCATGCACAGCACTTTAAAGCCAAATAAATAAATATCCATTGTGTCCTTTTACATTACAAATTTGTATATTTCAGTGCTTTGGCCAAATTGTTCACGCTTCGTGGAGCCGCGGGTAAAAATAAAAACCAAACAAAAACATGTTGATAATCACAAATGGGAGGAACAAGTCGATTTCGTGGTAGCGATAATATAAATGGACGCTGGTCGTAATTGGACAGCCAAAACCCTTTTAGCTGATATTAATTACGATATCTGCCACCTAATTGAAGCCACACGACTCCACCTGCAACCGTTTAGGAACTAGTCTAATACCATTTGAGAACTCAAGCGGAACAAAGTGGTGCTGTAAACAATTGCTAAGTTTTGTGTCATCTACGGCGATTGGATCAGCAAATATTTGCATGCAAGCAGTGGACCCGTGACGGGCAACATGTCCACTACAAACTGTAGTCACTATAGCTAATGGCAGGGTGGGTCGATCTATTGTTATTATCTATTAGAATACATTTTATTGTCGGTGGGAAAACACTTTTAATTTGCTTACAAGGGATAACAAAAATCTTAAGTCAAAAAAGTTGTTAATTAAAAAATCTTTTACAGAAAAAATCTGTATTTATTCTGCATTTCATACAATACAAAAAATGCTGCTATGAAAATTTGTTTCTTTTAATAGTATTTTTAATATAATTTCTTTCCATATTTATAGTGAGCCACCCTAATGAACAGAATGTGCGTTACTTAAAGGAGGAGCCTTTGTCAGGGATGGAAAACGGAAAAACGGGAAGCCGGCGGGAGTTTAGCCCCCCGGGCTGACAAAAGCTGATTATTATGGCAATGACAAGCATATTGGTCACGTTAGCACGAATGGCCAGTGTCCGAATGGCTGGAATGGCATGGAATGGTATAGGGGCTTGCACTTTACAGGCTGCCCGGTTCCGTTAATAACTGAAACGTGCTTCAAAGTGGCCGTGCAGCATTATGGGCTCGATATGCCACGGCTCTATTTGCCTGCCAACTGCGATTGTCAGTGGCAAAACCATCGTTGTGACTCTGTTTTGGGTTTCTGGGTTGAGTAGAGTGGTCAAGCTGGGAACTCCAGTTCTTTTTGTGCGATTCCTAGTCCCCAGTCTTGGGCTCCACTCACGTTTTGTCCAATCGCCTGACCAGCCGTGATTATATCCCGCATTCGCCCTGTGTACATTCCATTTAATTCCGCCCTTAAATGCCACTACTCTCCACGACTTTTCCCCGCTAATTGCATGCATGACTATTGAATAAGTGTCCCGATAGCGTTTCCAAGTCGGGATCTAGATGCTGATTGATGTGCTGGAGGAGCCCGGCAGGGCACATAATAGCATCAGCCATAAACCCCAAAGCCAGCTGGTTGGGGGACAAGCTGAACGGAACCGATGGCAAAATTGCATAATTAATCATGCGCGCATAAAAATGTCAACTGCTGGGAAAAGGGAAAATCAGGGAAAGCGGAGAGAAAGCGGCAACATGTTGCTGCTGTCCACCCAACTATTCCCCTCTTTGCCATTTCCCCAGCGATTCGGGGGTGGAAAATGCGGGGAAAAAGTGCAAGTTTGGCTTGGCTGTGGGGTAGCAGTGCAACGTCGAACATTTACAAACAAATCAAATTTGCATCAGAATTTCATTTATCTTGTTTTGCTACTATTGTGTGGATTTTGTGCTCACAGTCACAGAGGAGAGGGAAATCGGAATGGGAAAGTCGCTCGAAGGACTGGAACAGAGCAACAGCATAAAAGTGAAATTGCATTTGGCCAGTTGCAAAATCAGGAATAACAAGTAGAATAGCTGCAGCCAAAGCGAATCGGACTTTAGGAATGACCTGTAAAAATAGTTGGGTATACTGGAAATAAATAAAGGGAAGTTAGATCTTAGGCAAAAAAATTTACAACTACATGTATTCTTAAAATTTTTATTCCTATTAATTTTGGTCCTTCGTGCCGGATTTTTAGCTTACATATAAGGAATATCCCTGCCTGTACTTGAAACCTTCCGAGCTTCAACGATTTCTTCCAAACTCTTTGCTTTTGCCCCTTTTACAGCCATTTATTAATGCCAAATGTTATTTCTTTGCATGGGGCACAAACTGGGGAAAATGGCAACGGACTATGCAACAAAAAAACTCACATAATAAATTGAGCCAGTGTCCAGAAATGACTTTAATGAAATAAAACATAGTACATTGTATCCGGGGGCTGGTTTTTCTATTCTATTTGTGTGCAACAAAGTTAATAACCGTTTTATGAGTCTATTAAAAAGGGATAATCGCCGGGTTCAGACTGATGTCTGGGTCCTGTGCATGGCACTTATGTAAATGGTTCCACAAAAAACCGAAACAGAGAAGTGAAAACAGAAACACATACTCCGAAGCACACATACATCATCGGCTAGAGCAGCTACAAACTAAGGACTCTAATCGCTGGCCCTTCCTCCTCATACGAGGACCTCATATTACCAAACCTTTACCCTCTCCTCCCTCCTTTTTCAACCTTGAACCACCTAAAATAAATAAACAAGTTAAGCGGTCAAAACCCTTGAGGGAGGGCAACTTAAAATTGTTTTTTATTCGCCGTCCGAGCCTTTTTAATGATTATACACTGTGTAAATCAAACCGCTTGTGAAAGGGACCGAAAATTATGTAGATTAAGCGCCAGCATAAAAAAGGGTTCCACTAACATGGTATGTGTAGTATGTGGTATTATATTATATACCCGTGTGCATGTGTGCTTGGGATAGATATTATTTATGGTGATATGCGCCCGACAAACTGGCAGCATAATAAATTATGAAAATGCCACAGAATCTACATCGAACTTTTATTTTTTTGCTAGTTACAGGTAGAGCGTGTTGCGGTCTAGGTAACAACCCTCCTATGCAGAGCAGAAATCAATAATCGAGGGACTATTTAATTAATTGTCTGTCTGCCTTATAAATAGTTATCAAAATGGGGAATGTAGAATGCATGTGCAGCATGCGGCAAGTGCCAAAAACTTCCGTTCGCCACCCGTTTTTCTGGTTTGTGGCGGAAAAGTTCTTAAATCTAACGGGTAACGGCTACCAAGCCAACTTCCCTTTCCGCTGGGCATAAATAACAGGCAAAAGTCGTTGCCTGTATTGCCAGCGGCAATTGAGCAACACGCATACGCCGCGTACGCCCAAAAACTTTGCAGCAGCTGCCACTAAATATTAAACATAAATATGTATGTACGTAGCGGCCAAAGAGCTCTATATCTTCCAGGCCATACATCTGCATATGCATATGGCTATGGCTATGGTGTCGGCGGAAGGGAGAGTCCAGGACACCGAAACAGGACCCTCAGACACTTCCGCCAGCTGCAGAAGCGGCAAACACTGGGCTAAGTTGGTAACCACTTGGCTTCTGCCTAGCGAGGGCAGCCACAAGGGTAGGCAATATCCCTACACCCAGAAAACTGCACCTCTAAAAAGGCTTTTTGAATCCAAGGGGAGAAAAACCAATGCAGGTCAGCCCTTACGCTAATAAAACTTTACTCATTAAAAGCTAAATGGTTTTTTATTACAATGTATTTTTACAGAAAAAAATATTTTATTTATATATTTATTTTTATTTATATCTTATTACACTATAAAAATTCTAAAATGATGGATATTAATTTCAAATTTCACTTATTAAATTTAATGGAAACGGAAATGGTTTCTCATCCCTCTAAAAATGTTTTAATAAATATTAAGGAGTATTATATTTGCAGTGCACACTTCATAACTCTTTTCGTAACTTTTCCGCCCGCCCGCTATTCTATGTGCATATGTTTATGTTTATCTGTTCTGGGGCTGGACCGCAACGTATGCTGATGTGAAAAATATTACTTCCGCCGCAGGGTTCGGAGTTTTTCATGCCCCAGCCACTGAGGTCGCCCCCTAAAAAAGCCAGTGAACCATCCCTACCCGGATTTCCATGTGATTCCAGGAAATGAGGAGTGCCAACAGGCTGTGATGCCTGATTCCATTAAAATCCCAAAACTCAAGAATCCCAGCAGTCCGGAGAATTAGGGGGACTGCGGTTTTAGCCCTGTTTTAACTGCCTCCCCAGGCAGTTTCCAGAATTACCTGCTCTGCGTAATTAAGAACTGTTCGACAGTGTCCATTTGCTGCGAACATGGGGTTACATGTCCATATGTCGGCTGCAGAACGACTCGAAATGCGGCTAGACGGCATAAATCTGGGCAATTGCAGGGGCAGCAGCTGCAGTGGCTGCTCCTCTTCAAATCCTGGCACTTGCCAAATGGATTCCGGATGCTCCAACTCCAGGCCACAGGCCAACATACGAAGTCTGCGTCAGCTGGCCCATGTGGAATAACAAACAAACAAATATTGCAGTTGCTCACAGAGAGAATTCTGCAGTTTGCATCTGAGTAGGAACATTTTCAACTCACAATAGGAACATTTGTACCTACACGGGTTTTAATAACGAAAGTTTTCAATTCAATAACAAAAGACTCTCAATTCAAGGAGAAATTCTCTCAATTCAAGAAGAAATGTTCTCAATTTAAGAACAAATGTTCCCAACTCAAGAACAATGTGCTGGGATTTTTCTTTCGGTGATAGCAAGCGGGAAACAGGGTTTGGCAGTCCTAAATGCTTGTCAGCTGGCTGGCAGTTGGGTTCTTCGTCCAATATCTGGGAGTTGGGGCTTCCATAATGCGAACACACATTCAATCAACCAATTAGACCGGAGTTGCAATTTCCTCGCTTAATGCTCTGATTAATTTTCAAGTGGAAATCGTTTTGCCCATTCGATTGAATCAAATGCTTGTGGATTATCTATTTGGATTTGGAAATTCATCAAATTGGCTGCCATTCGGCGGCTGTCCGTTTCATTTGCGGCCCTCTCTGTGGTTATTCGGGCATGGCCGTCCACTTTGCGGCAGCCAATTAAATATGCAACTTTTTGCACCCAAACACTGAAACACCCATGCCGGATATATATTCACGCTGACAATGTGGCACGCACTAAATTGCTAATTGACATGTAAACGCATCGATTGCCCATCAGCTGCACTGGCAAATTGATAAAAACACAGCAGACAGCAGCAGCATAAAACCATAACGACAACGGCGAACAAACAATAACAATGCAGCGTATATATTGGAAATTGAAAATTCAATTGTTGTGCAAATTGATTTCAAATGTCACATAAACGTCAAAGTTTTGCGCTTCTATGATGCTTTTTTCCCCACCCCCTTCATCTCCCTGTATCTGTGGCTTTCCAACCATCCAACCATCTGACTTTCCTGACATCCAACCACCCGAATTCCTTTCTGACCAGTGGCCACACACTAACAAGCTCCTGACTTTTGGTTATAGTTAGATAAATGGTCAGTCCCCATGAATTTAGGTGAGCACCAATCAATAATCACATTCGCTCTGGGTCTCCGCTCCCAGCAACATGGCAACATGAAAAATGACGGATGCCAGCTGAAAAGGGGGCAGGTCCAGGAGCCAATGGCCAGATGACTTTGATTTACTTGCCCGGCATCGACAGTTTGACACAAATCACATGGGAGAGGCTTTTTTGAAAAATCCAGACCACTGGGGAGTGAAAGTTTTTTCGACTCAGGGGCGGTTAAAGCACCACACATTTATCAAGGCTGGATAGAAGATGAAAAATAATAAAGACATTCAAAAATGTATTTATTTATTTAATGACTTATTTATTTATTCTCGGATTTAGAAACCTTAATTTATGTATAAATTTATTTGATGAAATGTAGGGATCCAACAAACTAAATCCGATTTGCTGTAGATTGTCTTCAGTTTTCAGTACAATAATTTAAACAAAAACCTGTGAAGGGATAAAACGCATTCTAAATTTATTCCTATATTTTTAATCGAAATTCCTTTAAAAAAAATCTCTTTGCAAAAAACCTTTTTCAAAGATCGTAGATTCCTTTGTAGATTAAAACCAACTGAAAACCCCACTGCACTGCACACAAAAAGGGCTGTCCCGCAAACAGAGAACTATTCCCAGAATATTTCGCATGCCTGGGCAAACTTTTGAGAGTCTACGATGGTCAGTGTTTGCAGTCATAACAACCGGGGCGCCTGGATGCCATGAAGTCGGGAGTCCAACGCCGTCTACCTGTCGGGAATAACAAAAATCTGGTCAAACTTTCGTCCTGCGCCCGGAGTCAATGTCGCATGGCGCACTTAATCGTTATTAACGCCAACTTTTTGGGCACACGTGTGTGAAAAAAATCATCATAAATCTGGCTGTATATATGTTTTTAGCAGGGAGGCCAAAAATTGAAACCGAAACCCCAAGTGGAGCAGCATTGCAGATGAGCGGAATCACGTGCCGAAGATTTTCCATCTCACCGTGACAGGAGCTCCGGAGTTCCGGGGAACAGGAGTTCTTGGGGACCGGATCCTTTGTCTTCGCCGCGCCGACGGCTAAGCAGCAATTGGCTTTCATTAGAGCTTCTAGATGCTGACGGGATTTGTCAGACATTTGTCAAGTTCGGGGCATATCAAACTTTTGCCAGCGCATATCAGCTTTCCATTTCCATTCTCTGAATTCTATTCCATTGTCTGAATTTCGACTGCATGAATTTCGGCATAGGAAGCGAAATTCGCGATAAATCTGCGGTCCACACACACGCACACACGTGCAAGGTGGAACCGGGGGCGTGGCTGCGCCCAAATCGTCCTGCGAATGACAGAGGCGGTAACACTGGCAACCGGACAAGCCTCCAGCGAACAGTGGGTCAAAATAAACCATTTAAAAAACATTTTGCAATCTAAAATAATTCGATTTTTTCAGTGGTGGAAATATAATTTGGTACAACCAAATGGGGTTTCAAAAGTAATTTTTTGTTGCACACTTTTTGAATACCCCATTTCCTTTAATTTATGTCTTTAGTGCAGTATTTTTAGTAAAAAGAAGGCACCCTTAAAAATATTATAAAATAATAGTTTGTTATGAAATAATAGATTGGCCTTAACTAGAATTAATTTTGTAGACATCTCGATCCCACTGTCCATGGTTTTGTGGTTGACTTTAGTTGGCTTACGTGTCATTGGGCGACTGTGAGCCTGTGTTGGTGTGTTTGCGTCTGTGGGTGTGAGTCGTGGCGACAACTTCATCACTCAATGGACGCGGTCGCAGCTTGCGATGACAGTTACAAATTATGATTGATTGGGGACAAATTCACCCATTTTCCATCTCGTTCTCCCACAGATCGGATCTCCTGCGGTCCTGACCCTCTCTTCATTTCGGCCAGCATTGCCTCGCATTGCCAAACAATAAATACGCATTAGATTTGAGTTGCATAAATTCTCATATGGAAATCTGTGGCAATTTATTGCAAGCGTTTTAAATAAATTTAGAGCGTCACTTCATAAATAACTCTGCTGGGCATTATTTTCCTCCGAGACGAGACTATTAAAATTTAATGCCCGAACAGAGCATTTATTGAAACGAGACCTCCCCGGCTCCTCAGCTCCACCTCCAATAAGCCAGGCCACACCGAGCCATCATAAATCATCTGGCCAGCTTCTTCAATACAGAACAAAGCAGGACAAAGCAGTGGACGAAAAAGTAAAGGAAAAGAACAAGGCTCACGGAGATAATGATGCAAGTTCCCGACTAAAAGATACCCGGTAATTAATAGATTGATTAAAAATGTTTTGCATACGAATAGGCAACTTTT
The DNA here is from genome assembly GCF_030179915.1 of Drosophila takahashii. Taxonomy (NCBI): domain Eukaryota; kingdom Metazoa; phylum Arthropoda; class Insecta; order Diptera; family Drosophilidae; genus Drosophila; species Drosophila takahashii. The sequence continues at coordinate 42,889,729 of NC_091679.1, forward strand.
GATTGATCTTTCTATGAAGCCAGTGAAACTAAAGACTCCTAAAATTATTTAAAACCGTTAAGCATATAATTTAATTTAAGGATGCTAAACTTTGCTTCTAATAGGCAATAAATAATATTTTTATCGAATTTAATTTGCCGATATATATTTTTATTATTACTTTTTTTATCAATGCTGGTTGGTACCCCGCGATTTCCGGGAATATAAAAAAGTCAACTGTCTGTGGGTCCATTACACGCTCACTTGCTTAGATAATTGCCAACTTTTGTGAATAGAGGGGGCGTGAAGGTGGCCTGAGTGGGCGAGTATCTCCTCCCACCGCTGCTTTAATCACCCCGAAAATGGAATTTGCAACGCTATAAATCAAACAGAAATAGTTCCCAGTCAGGTCGAGGAATGTGCCAGGATGTTTTGCCCCCATCTGTTGCGAAAATCCCCAATCGGGCGAAAATCGCATTACAGTGCTCAGCACTGCTGATAATTCTCAATAATTAAAATCATTTAAGTTTAAGAAATCCTTTTAGCTGACTTAACGGGCTCCCTGAAAACCCCTGGGCTCAAATTGAGTTTCGCTCGTTGTTAATAAATCATAAATTGCCCTGGCAGGCGATGGTCTTGTCTTGTCTGCTGCTCCAGCTGATTGCAAAAGTTAAATGAACTTAAAGTTTCGCCTTTTTATTCGATGTTCGTGTTCTTTGTGTTTTAAGCGGCTTAAGGGGCGTTCGACTTGGCCCGAAACTTGCCCGGCTTTGCATATTGATGCGGCATTAGGTGGCAAAAGTTGTGGCTGCGTTGTAGCAACAAGTTCAGCGGATATAATACTATAACGGATAACTATGCCAAGCATTCGGCTGGCGCAAGACGATAAACTGTATCGCGCATACGCACTGTGGGCCGGGGTCGCCTTGGGGCAGGCTGCACATTGACATTCAGGAGGCGTTTGCCGCAGATACAGATAAAGATTCAGATACTGAATACTGGATACTGGATGCTGGGGGAGAGGGTATATAGAAATAGATAAATACGGGGTTTTTATGCCAGCCATAAAGCTGCCGCCTGCATTCCGGTTTCGTTTTGTTTGGCCATTAGCTTTGTGTTGTTTTATTGGCCATAGAATCCTTGCCACTGTGACTACTGCCATTCGCGACATGGCTCTGTTTGCTCGCCATTGTTCTTGCACTAAATCAAAGTGTCGTTTGTTTGCGGCCTGCAAAGACTACGCGGCAAATCAAACACGATCCCGTTTCGGCGGAGGGGGAAAGTTTATCGCCACTCGGATTCAGATTTCGGCTCGCAATCGCATTTTTATGGCCTCATTTTGGCTTTTGCATAACAATTAGCCAGGCAACTGCGATTAGCCAGTCTTTTCGGCTCGCCTAAAGTGCGGAAATTGGAAAAGGAAAATAATCAGTGCCGAAAAAGAGCCGGAAAAACAGGGTTGCAATGGAAAAACACACACTTATGAAAATGAGAATGTTCTGTATGCCATATAAAGATTACACAAAATTTTTAAGTTAAATAAGAAGTTAGGGAACTTACAGAAAAGAATCATTTCCTATAGTTAAAAAAACAAAATATTTTTTAAGTTAAAAGATTAGTAAAAATTTTAATAAAAATAATACAATAACATACTAAACTCATTAAAAATAAATAGTTGGTAAGTTTTTGAAATTTTGCAATCAAACTTATTTTCGACCATCAGTCGCACAGAAAAGATAAAATTATGCTTATCACTTAAACCATTTATTTCTATAAATATTATTTCCATAGAACCACTTTCATTTTTATTATCAATCAAGTGCCCATATTTCCTTAAGCCAGGCAACCCGAACGAATTGAATACACGATTGAAGGCAAATCCGTGCAGCTTCAATTCAACGGGGATTCCCCCACCGACGCGTCCTGTTAGACGGTTGGAGTACCTTATCGAAGATATATCCAGCGAGGAATATACAAATATCAAATAAACGACAGCGCAGTGAACCGCGAATGCTGCAAAATGTGCAAAAGTACACAAAGAAAATTGCAATAACAATTTGCTGCAGACGAAAGCAGGGTAAAAAAGAAAATAATGCAGAATAAAATAGAATTATTTAACGAAAAACAGTTGAATTTCGGGTGCTTTTTTCTCCTCTGGCTGCACGGCATTTGCATAGAAAAATTCAAATTAAGCGAAAATGTGCAAAATGCTGTGAATGGATCTCAGTCGGTCTCCCTCCTCCTCCCCCTCGCCCTACCACCCCCTCCCCCAATTATTTGGGCAGGCGAATGCAACAAATGAATGGTCAAATAAAAGCTGGACAAAGAAAATGGGCAGCTGGAAATGAGCAGCCAAAGCAGAGCAGTTGACACAGAGATAACAAGGTGCGAGCGGGACGGGGAATGGACGAGAGCGAGATGGCCTGAGTTAAATAGCGCAGTCGAGTGCTTAAAGTGTTCGTCTAATGACAAAGCAAATTGTGTGCAAAGCTAACAAAAATGGAAGCCAAAACAATCCAGTAAACTAGAAGTGAAATTGGAAAAGTTTTAAAGTTTTTCCGTAATTTTCCTACAGCATCTTCGATTAAATTAATTGTTGATTAAGCCTCTCCGTAAGCCACCGCAAGTGCAAGCAGTACACCTCTATCTATGTACTATATATCCTGCTCACTCCCTCTTTTGACTTCGTCCTGCCACTCAGGACACTGCAAAAATAACAATCAACATCGCTTGAGTTGCAGCTCGGCTAATTGTTGTTGCTGTTTGAGCTGCTTAATTAAGACGTCGACGACAGTTTTTTCTTTCTCTCTCTAAATGCAGTGAGAGAAATTTTGAAGTATGGTGTAAGGAGTTGGGATGCATATCGAGAGGAATAGTCCGACGTGTTATATCGACAATAATATCGAGCTTAATATTGTATCGAAAATATCGTTAACTGAGATGTATCGAAATGTTGGATATCGATTTTTTTAAATTTATCTTAAAAACATTTTATAGATTACCTTTATTTAATTTTTAGAATATTTTTGTAGGACAGTAGCAGAGACTTTAAATTGAAATATGGGCACTTCCAAAATGTCGCTCGGGACATTTGCACACATTTAAAGTTGAAAAAAAATTGTAAAACAATGGATTTTAATTTTAATTATGGGCTTTTCTTTTCACTCTTTCCAAGCTCTATTTTTTGGTAAAAATCTTGATTTTGTACCGCTTTTAGTTTTTAAGATATCGGTAAAAAACTGCCGTATTCGCTCGGGACAAAAATAGAAGTGGATTTCGGGGAAGTTCATACAACACCAGAAATTAGCGAATTCTGATGGAATATTTTATTGCGATTTTTTTTAGAATGTTGTTCAAACATGTCGCTGTGAAATGCTTTTGGTTTTACTCAAAAATTCTTTGCCGTTTTTTTTTTATGCAGTCTCAACCACATTCGCTCGGGACATGTCGCTCGGGACAATTTTTCCGACGGTTTTGTAAAGCGAATTTCTTTACCTCTATCTCTCAATTGCTGGATGTTTTGCTTTTAACTTAATAGTTTAGCATGTGAATGAAGCATTCAGTACAGAAAAATGTCACATATTAGCATTCCTATAGGATAAATTAACAACAGAAGACAGGTCCAAAAAATAACAAAAAAATAGCCAAAAACTGATTTTTGCGTAAATTGGTGGAGTTTGTCATAAAAATAATCAAACTATACTCCAAATTTGTAGTTAAGCTCAGTATCCAACTAATTAGAAACTAATATCGGGGCAAAATCATGTGGAAATATGTTTTTTTCAAGTTTTAAGGTTTTTGGCTTGGTGGACTTTTTTTTGGAAGTGCCCATATAATCTTATTTTCACCGTCTTTTACTGTTTCTTTTTCCCTCACTATGTTTATCCGCTTAACTTCCAGGGCCTTTTCCTTGTTTTTATTTGCATAGGCCAGCTTCGCAACTTCATCTCCACCCACATCCACATCCTCATCCGCAAGTGTCCAGTGCAAGGCATTTCAACGTCAACGGATGTGTCATCGCCCTCTCCATACCCTCAACTCGATTGAAGAATCAAAAGTGCCACTTCAGTTCATGTAAGAGTGGACTTGTAACTGCTTCTCTTTGACACTTTCCGAATTCAGCCATCGATGCAATTTGTTTTCGACTTTATCCCTTTATAAGGTCCGCTCCCCGTTCAATCGCATTATCGCCACAGTGCCCTTATTATACGAGATGTTTTAAAAATATATTTACATAAGAATTCGAAGTCGCTCGAAATGCATTTAGGCCGCAGCTCAAAAAAAAAAGCTACTGTAGCCTTACACTGGAAATATAATTAAGAAAGTATTATAGTATTTATTATTGTTTAATTTAAAAAGATATTTCTAGTCTTAAAATATATTTAATATTTATTCTAAGTCTTAAAAAATATTTAAATTATATCAGAAAGTATTTAAGATAAAGATAAGCTGTTCTCACACCTAAGGTTCTCAAAACTTTCATCGTAGTGCATAAGGATTTGAGTATCCTGGCGATATCACCCGTTTTTTGCCAGTTCCTTCTCTCTTGCAGGCTTTCTTTCCTTCACATGCCAGCACAATTGCCTTTGTCCGTCTTGGCCGCCTGTCATCTGGCTTTTTTCACATTTCCCCGTCTACTGGCCCCTTTTTTGCTCTCCTTCGATTCCACTGATGCTGATTCTGATGCCGTTTGCATTATGTCCCGTGCACACTGCTCCGTTCTTCTGCGGCCTGCATTGTTCGAATGTAAATGCCGCTGCCTTGAGTCCGCTCGGAGTTTACGGTTCGAAGAACTAAATGTCAACAGTTTTCATAAATCTGCCACTGTTGGTGGACATCATCAGCTCAGACCGCCAGTCCACCAGTCCACCAGCCACGCCCCACCGCCCCCGTGATCCAGATTCCGAGGTCTGAAGTCCGGACTCAAAGTTATCTTAAGTGCTCCGAGTGGAAACTGTCAGCCGTTCTGTTCTCGGGTTGGCTTGTTTGCTCGCTGTTTGTTTGCTGCCCGCTGACTCTGTTGGCCAACTGTTTTTGACAAGCTCTTTAAAATAAATCACTTTCCCGAATGCTTTTTCGAATTGAATTTTCAAATGTTTTCGCTAAACTGATGAGCAATGAATAATTCTATGTGCTTTGGTGTTAAATGTCCTTGGCTGGCAATTTAGATTATTATTATTATTAATTTTAAATGTGCTTTTGAGGCAATTCCAAGGAGACTACTAAACAAACAAAGCTTTGCATGCAGCCACTTCAGTTTAAGGTCAATAAATGTTAAATGAAATCACCTTAAATTGGGTACAAAACACTGTCAAAATTATAAGGGATATTTTTTTTTATCAATTTAACAAGAAAATATTTACATTTTTGATTGACTCTCCATGTGAACTCAAGAATATTCGAAGACCAAGAGCTTGTTTTTCGTTCCCCGGAATTTCTTGGCAATTACTTTCCATTAGCAGGCCTTTGTAATGCTAAGCACAACTTTCAACTTTCGCTACTTTTGGCCAAGCGAGCGAAGACAAGGCTCTATAATATTTTATGGCACACGTTCGATTGGCCATTGAAACTAAACCATTGTTTCGACTTGGCCAAAAGTGCCGTTGCTCTCGGAATCGAATCAGAAGAATGGGAAACCAGTTCTCTCTACAAGACAGTGGTCCATCAACCCAACGAGATTCCATGTTCCCTATAACATGTTAGATTTTAATCGCGTTGAGCTTCGCTGGGGTCCACTGTGTTTTCACATTCCTAGAACATTGGCGAACATGAGGCGTCAATGCAAATTAGCTGCGGACTGACCCAAATCGGCTGGCCATAAAATTGGTCGAGTGGTCGAAAATCGGTTTAGTCGTTTAGCCGGGGCCAACGCCTAAAATATGTATTAGCCAGAATGAAGCTGCCGCTGCTGCTGTTGTTAATCTTCGGGTCTTGTGTTTTGGTGACCAGAGGTAAGCAGTGAGGCCCCAGTGAAAGTACAGTGATTTCTAACCCCTGACGAACCTCTTAGCCAATCCTGCCCGCCACTGGCGACGTGCTCCCACCCATGGCGTCTTCAATGTGGATGTGTATGCCTACAACAAGCCAAGGATGAACCTCGCAGGCCGCCAAAAGAGGGTTGAAGAGGCTCCCCCAATGGTTGACCTCCTCCAGCAGATCTCCCAGCACAGTCGACGATCCACGGAACCGAGGTCCCACTACAGGAAGCTCGAGGAGGACCAAGAGGAGGTCCTGCTGCCAATGAACGGAACCATAAACATGCAATTAATGCCGCTGCAAATGAACTCGACTGTGCACGCACGGGAGAATTTATACTCGAACGAGTTCCATGTGCAGAGCATCGGGGCCAAGAAGATAGTGCAATTGAATACCCTGACCGGCGACCATGAACGTAAACCAGTCGTCGAAGAAGAAGTTATGACCCCGAAGGAGGAGGCGGAGCAGCAGCAGGAGGAGCCACTGAAGGTAAAGCTGACACTGCCAGAGCTCCAAGAGAACAATGGACAGGATGAAGTCGGTACAGAGGACCCAGAAGCCTTGGCCTCAAACGCCACGATGACAGCTGTTCAGCCGGGCGAAGGGGAACAAGAATCATCCCCTCTGACAAGTGTGAAGAAAACTATGGCCCCGAGTGGGACAATTATCGATGTGGCAGCGACAGGAATGCAGCAGCCTGTCGATGCCGGTGACACGGGCACAAAGAAGAAAAATCAGGACGAAACCAGAGTCAGGACGAAGTCGCGTCCAAAGACCAGGCGAAAGCAAAAGCCAACAGGAGCCAAAGCGTCTAATGAAACTGATACAAAGATGACAGTTTCTGCTCCCCCTGCACCTTCTCCTTCCAAGACCAACCCCTTACTGCTACAAAATCCCGGTCCATTGGAATTGGAAACACAATCACCGGAAATCAGCACGCATCGTCCTGCGACAGCAAAGGGCAAAGGAAAAGGCAAGGGAAAGGGTAAGGGCAAGAATAAACGTCGCAAGGACTCGCTGATGGAGGAGGAAATTGAAACTACGACAAATTGGTGGCAGATTCTGCCGTATACGGAAATTAGAAAATTTTTGAATACGATTTACGATACCATCGCCGACGACGTGGACGACGAACGTGCCACGGATGATGTGTGAGATGTAAGAGTTTGTTGGATGGTCGGTCCCCGGGGTTTTTATCGGGGTTTTGGTAGTGGTTGTTTATTGAGGGTCCGACCGGCCGGCAAATTGAATTTCCGCTGGCACTAAACTTTGTGTGAAACTGATCAAATAGCTAGTAAGTCAGGGGTAAAATGATTCGATTGAATTCCATTCGGTGGTTTATAGTGAAAATAAATAGATATAATAACTGTAACTAGTGTAGAAAAAGTAAGTAATAACTTGTACAATTGGAATAAAGCCAATAAATAATTATGATAACAAAAAAATTAAACTAAAAAATAAAGATTTATAAATCAAGGAGTTGGAACTTCCAGTTCCGAGGAACTGAAAAAGTAGAAAAAAAATAATGAAAAAAAAAATACTGAGACTTTAATGGAACTTTCCCTTTCACTTCAAATTCCTGCCCCCATTAATCATCATAATCATCATTTCACAGTCATCAATGTCTGTATTTAATGCGGCGAGGCTGCGTCAACAAAGCTGACTTAATTAAAAGTCCCCCGATCAGAGACAATAACTCGGCTTGGCACTTAAAAACCCATCTATTCATATTTGAATAAACAAATAGAACCCAGTTCGGTATACTTCTAGTCAAATAACTCGAAGACAGCTTAATGGGCATTAGACGGAACCCCAAACCCCGAACTCAAGCCCGTGACAGGTTAAAGTTGAAAGTGGTCAGACGGCTTCCAAAGAGTTCACAGGTAGGCAAAAGCGTGAATCGAGCCGACATTAATGAGCTGAGAATTTATTTTTTATGGCTCCGAAATGAATTTCACAGATTGCCAGACTCCGGACAGTGAGTCAGCCGGAATAAATCTTGGCCGCTGATTGATTGGGCTTAATGAGAGATGATAATGATTAAAGTATATATATAAATTCATTTCGGTTATTTATTGAACGACCAGCAAGACAAATTTCTGTTTACTCAAGTGATTAAAAGTGGCTCGTCGCCGCAGTTTTCCCCTCCTCGACTTGGGCTCAATCTCGGCCAGAATAAACAGCTGCGGTTCAGTGTTTGGTTGGGTCAATTCGAAGATCTCCTGAGCAGCTTTAGGGGGAGATACAGTGGAGCTTGGTTTACTTTCCACCTCCTGGACAAGTGGCACACTGAATGAGTGACCCTCGTAAAGATGCAGTTGCCAGTCGCAAAGATTCGGGGTCAGGGTGCACTTAGCTGAGGAGTTAGCCGCTATGAGCTTCGCCTGGCTCAAATCCAGTTGCCTGAGTTGCTGCAGTGCCTCATCCTGGATGTGTTGGGGGGCAGCTTCGCTCCAACGAAGAAGCAACAGAAGTAGCCACGGGAAAGCTCGAAAGGCTGCGACGGAGCTCATTTCAATTTCACCTACCACCTACTCAGGAAGCTCAGCTTGGACTGGTCAATTCGGTTTGAGTTGACCAGGTGGAGTGGGGCAACTGAAACCAGTTTGCTTAAATATTTTCGCTTGGAGTGCTGTCATCTTTGTCACTTCAAAAGAATTACCAATGAACTTCCAATGCCCCGTAATTTTTGGGAATTTCGGTGGTAAGATGGAGTGGATGATGTGGAACTTAAGACGGTAAAAAGTTAATTTATTTAAGAGGTTATTAGTAACCCGCTGATCATCAACAAAATCGTTATGTTGAAAACCATGAAGATTAGAAGAAATTTGGTTCTGTTGGATTAGTTGGATCAATGAGCGACATCGTAGGTGGTGTTCTTGTTGGTCTCGTAGGTCTAGTGGATCTTGTGAAATGTTGTGAAGGCGGTCGCGCTGAAGATCGAAAATCCTTGACGAAGTCTGGGAAAATATTCTCTACTTTCCACACAGGTATTTTGATCTGAATTTCGTGTCCACTTAAACCATTTAAGCAAACGATTAAAAAGAAAAATATCGCTTTGGTCAGCAGCACCATGGCGCTTTTCTTCTCCCAAACTGAAGTTTAGACTGACTTTACACCATTTTATATGCCTCTTGGTTATTATTAAAATATAAATAATAAGATTGGGAGTAAGTGGATCAATAAATGAAATCTGTTATCTATTCCGTTGTGAAATATGCCAATTTACCTTATTTTCTGGCATTCAAATTTTTGGGACAACGTTAAATCAACCTAACTTATAAGAGAATGTGTTTTTGACAATTTATTTTGTTAGCCTATACACAAAAGGGAAACATTTTTAGCGTCTTATTCGAACTATCACCTTATAATACAGGTTAAAAGAATATATTAGAGATAAAAAAAAGGGACCTTAAGAGGAAAAAGGAGAAACTAAGACGGTATTTATGTCATTTTTGCATACAATTTTTATTTCTAAATGTCATTTGTTTATCTGTTTTTAATATATGGGTGCTTTTCTCGGCTACCATTTTTTTTATCCGCTTAGCTTCAACTTATTTTTCACCAGAGTTTGAGGCGATGTTCCTTCGGCTGGAGTTATTAGAAGCAAGGGCCTTCCATTCTCGTCCGACAATCTTACGAATTGAGCTTCTTCCGGCTTCATACACAAACGGGGATAATAGAAACAGAGAGATGTCACCGAGTGTGGCATTGTTTCGATCGAAAGCTTCTGCGCCGGCTTAAAAGAATGGCTAAACTTATTGTTGATTAAGTGCACTGACTTGACCGCTTGACACTCGGGAAGATATGGGTACACAGCGCAAAGATCGCGGGGTGGACTAGTTGTTGCATCCGTTGTCGATTCTTCAGTTGTTGCATCCGTTGTTAAATCCGTAGCTGCGTCCGTTGTTGCGTCCGTTGTTGAATCCGTTGTTAAATCCGTGGCTGCGTCCGTTGTTGTTTCAGATGTTGCATCTGTTGTAATTTCCGTTGTTGCATCCGTTGTTGTCTCAGTCGGTGCATTTGTTGTAGTCTCAGTTGTTGCATCCGTTGTTGTTACTGTTGTAGTCTCCGTCGTTGGCTGCGTTGTTGTAGCTTCGGTAGGAGTTTCAGTTGTAGTTGGTTTCTCAGTTGGTTTGTCTGTTGGCTTAGTTGGTCTAGTTGGTCTGGTTGGTCTGGTCGGTCTAGTTGGTCTAGTTGGTCTAGTTGGTCTATCCGTTGGTTTAGTTGGTCTATTCGTTGGCTTAGTTGGTCTATCCGTTGGTTTAGTTGGTCTATTCGTTGGCTTAGTTGGTCTTGTTGGTTTAGTTGGTGGCTCCGTTGGAGGTTCAGTTGGAGGTTCAGTTGGAGGTTCGGTTGTTGGCCACGGCGGCCTTGTTGGTGGAACATATGGAGGATATGGATAGAAAGGTGGCGGAGGATAAGCAAGCGCATAAGGATCGTAGTATCCATATTCGGTTGGCCAATACTCTTCATGGTTGGGTCTCTCTTTCTTTTTCTTTTTACTGACTTGGCCGTTGGTGAAACCTGTTACTTTTTTGATAATTCCTCCAACATCCCACACGGGTATTCGGACTTGAACCTGATATCCCTTGGCTAATGAAAGAAACCATGTCGGTCCAGCTGCGACTAGCAGGACGCAGGTAATAAAACTTCTAAGCAGTTGCATGCTTTTCGTAATAAAACGGACTGAAGCGTAGCGTTCATTAACACCTTTATATATTCCATGATGTTCTAGAGAAATTGATTAATAACCACTGGTCCCAGTTAAATAAAAAGCAAGCAAACTCTTAACTTATAGCTAAATCGGTTAAATCTCTGTTGACATTTTCGTGCAGTATGCTTCATTTCGGATCAGATTGATTGAACATCATAAATTATGGGCTACAAGATAGTTTGCTTATCATAGTAAGTAACATCTTTAAAACTGGAACGCGTTCTGCTTGGTTTGCATGCCACTGATATCAGCATTAGATAGTTTCTGGATTATCTGCTAAATATTAAAAGTAAGTAAAAGAATGAAATCGGTCCTACAAATCTGTAAAATACAATGCTTTACTTTTCACACTCTTTATTTTAAGTAAAAACCGGTAACTTTTATGATCTTTGATTTGTTCTCTTTTTAATTAACCGGTAAATATATTTATTCCTAGAAGGTTTTTTCTGTCGTGATGTCTGCAGTTTCAGGGGTCTTGAATTTGAGAAAATGTTATTCGCTGTGGGTGTCGAGAAAAGTGTTGGCTTCGTAATTCCTCCCGGCGATATAAGAAGCATTGGCTTGCCAAATCCATCGGTTAAGCGTACATATTGGGCCTCCTCCGGCTGAGCACAAAGTCTTGGATAATTGTGACACAGCGTCGTCATGGATTGAGGAGCCGATTGAACTGTTAATTGAAGATCAGGGCGAAGAACGCCAGAATCTGAGGGCAGGTCTTCTAAACTTAATACAGTTGGAGTTGAAATGGGGCTACTCTGGAGCTGATTGTAGTACGAGTAAAATGGATTGGATGTTGTTGCTGGTAAATATCCTTTTTTTACTTTAATTCGGGAAGATGAAACGACCCCTCCTGTTGTTGATGAGCCTGTTGTGGTTGAGCCCGTTGTGGAAGATCCTCCCGTTGTGGAAGAACCTCCCGTTGTTGAAGATCCTCCAGTTGTTGAAGAACCTCCAGTTGTGGAAGATCCTCCCGTTGTTGAAGATCCTCCCGTTGTTGAAGATCCTCCAGTGGTAGAAGATTCATCGGTTGTGGAATTGGTTGTAGATTCAACTGTAGTCGAAGGTGCCACTGTAGTCGAAGTACTTGTTACTGGCGATGCCGTTGAGGTGGACGAAGTTGTTGTGGCTTTCCGTGTGGTTGTTGTTCTTCTAGTGGTTGTAGTTGATCGTCTGGTTGTCGTTGGTCTTCTAGTGGGTCTTCTTGATGGCCTGGGTCTTGGTCGATTCGGAATCTGTGGCCCCAGAGGTCGTAGAGGTCGCGGAGGTCGCGGGGGTCGAGGAACTGGCATTGGAACAGGCACAGGCACAGGCAAAGGTAAAGGTTCAGCTGCCGCTAGATCGCTTCCAGAAAGGAGTCCTTGCTTTTTTTTGTAATATTCCTGCATAAGCGCATTGTAATAGGCGTCCCAAGCGCCGGCATCTGTTGGATTTCCCTGCGGTGCTTGAGTGGTGCTCGCTGCCCCAAAGGCATTCGATATCCGCGAATAGAGATCATTCACATCCCAAAGTGGCACATTTAACCGAAGAGCTTCTTCTGGCTTGTAACACCAAACTGGGGCTGTGATCAGTAATAGAAAAAACGCGTGCATCGTGTTGCTTGCCTTAATGCCCGGATTCAAACTAAGTTTGCAACCAAGTTGAGAGAACGTTTTTATAGACATATCGGAAGATAATAAGACCACTGATGATGCCCCAGAGCCATAGACGACCCAAACGCTTTATAGTTAAAACAATTGTCAAGCCAGCAAGTTGATTGTATGTCACTGAACAAAGCAACAAAGTGCTACGTTCTTTCTTAATCATGGCGTTTTAAAACCTGCTTTCTACTTTGCAGCGGAAATATTTATGGTTTTTTTAATATTATATATTAATTTTGAAGTCTTGAAACTAAAAGTGCATTTTGCAATATTTAAATGTAATAGACAGGAGGTGGTTTCTTTATAATAGTTTCAAAAATTTTTCGTTTAATCAATATTTTGTCGTTGAGTGTTCATTTATAGCTTGTAAAATCAAGTAGGTAAAATTAAATTAAATGAATTATTCGAACCCATTAAAGTGTTTGGCTATTTTTTTCTATGGATCTCCTTATTGCTCTCCATAGGGCAGGCTGCTGTTGGGGATGAGCGGATCGTCCTTCAAACTGTGAAATTAACAACAGGGGTTTTCCATTTCCATCGGCAAGACGTACAAATTGGGCCTCCTCTGGTTTCAAGCACAGACGAGGATAAAAGTAACAGAGCGAAGTTACTGATTGGGGCATTGAAGTAATTGCCAGCTGTTGCTCGGGCTTGAAGACAGTGCCAGAAGCAGTGATGTCAGACAGCCCAGATTCATTTTCACTCAGTTTCACTGATTTTGCCGATTGACAATTCGGAAGTTGGGGAAATTGTTTGCACAATGAATCTGTATCCTCAGTGGACTCTTTTGTGGTGATGGCGACCGCTGTGGATGTTGTGACACTTTCTGTTGTTGTGGTATAATCCGATGTAGGGATCGCTGTGGATGTCGTTCCACTTTCTGTTGTTGTGGTGGAATCCGTTACGGGGATCGCTGGCGATGTTGTCCCACTTTCTGTTGTTGTAGTGGAATCCGTGGTGGGGCTTGCAGTAGTTGTGGTGGTGGAATCCGTTGAGGGGCTTGCAGTAGTTGTGGTGGTGGAATCCGTGGTCGAGATTGCTGTACTTGTGGTGGTCGAATCAGTTACAGGGATCGCTGTGGAAGTTGTTCCACTTTCTGTTGTTGTGGTGGAATCCGTGGTGGGGCTTGCAGTAGTTGTGGTGGTGGAATCCGTTGTGGGGCTTGTAGTACTTGTAGTGGTGGAATCAGTCACAGGGATCGCTGTGGAAGTTGTTTCACTTTCTGTTGTTGTGGTAGAATCCGTGGTGGGGCTTGCGGTAGTTGTGGTGGTGGAATCCGTTGTGGGACTTGCAGTAGTTGTGGTGGTGGAATCCGTGGCGGGGCTTGCAGTACTTGTGGTGGTGGAATCAGTCACAGGGATCGCTGTGGAAGTTGTACCACTTTCTGTTGTTGTGGTGGAATCCGATGTGGGGCTTGCAGTAGTTGTGGTGGTGGAATCCGTGGTGGGGCTTGCAGTACTTGTGGTGGTGGAATCCGTTGTGGGGCTCGCAGTAGTTGTGGTGGTGAAATCAGTTACAGGAATCGCTGTGGAAGTTGTTCCACTTTCTGTTGTTGTAGTGGAATCCGTGGTGGGTCTTGCAGTAGTTGTGGTGGTGGAATCCGTGGTCGGGCTTGCAGTACTTGTGGTGGTCGAATCAGTTACAGGGATCGCTGTGGAAGTTGTTCCACTTTCTGTTGTTGTGGTGGAATCCGTGGTTGGGCTTGCAGTACTTGTGGTGGTGGAATCCGTGGTGGGACTTGCAGTAGTTGTGGTGGTGGAATCCGTTGTGGGACTTGCAGTAGTTGTGGTGGTGGAATCAGTTACAGGAATCGCTGTGGAAGTTGTTCCACTTTCTGTTGTTGTAGTGGAATCCGTGGTGGGGCTTGCAGTAGTTGTAGTGGTGGAATCCGTGGTCGGGCTTGCAGAACTTGTGGTGGTCGAATCAGTTACAGGGATCGCTGTGGAAGTTGTACCACTTTCTGTTGTTGTGGTGGAATCCGATGTGGGGCTTGCAGTAGTTGTGGTGGTGGAATCCGTGGTGGGGCTTGCGGTAGTTGTGGTGGTGGAATCCGTTGTGGGACTTGCAGTAGTTGTGGTGGTGGAATCCGTTGTAGGACTTGCAGTAGTTGTGGTGGTGGAATCCGTGGTGGGGCTTGCAGTACTTGTGGTGGTGGAATCCGTTGTGGGGCTTGTAGTACTTGTGGTGGTGGAATCAGTTACAGGGATCGCTGTGGAAGTTGTTCCATTTTCTGTTGTTGTGGTGGAATCCGTGGTGGGGCTTGCAGTAGTTGTGGTGGTGGAATCCGTTGTGGGGCTTGTAGTACTTGTAGTGGTGGAATCAGTCACAGGGATCGCTGTGGAAGTTGTTCCACTTTCTGTTGTTGTGGTGGAATCCGTGGTGGGGCTTGCAGTACTTGTGGTGGTGGAATCCGTTGTGGGGCTTGTAGTACTTGTGGTGGTCGAATCAGTTACAGGAATCGCTGTGGAAGTTGTACCACTTTCTGTTGTTGTGGTGATATCCGATGTGGGGCTTGCAGTAGTTGTGGTGGTGGAATCCGTGGTGGGGCTTGCGGTACTTGTGGTGGTGGAATCCGTTGTGGGACTTGCAGTAGTTGTGGTGGTGGAATCCGTGGCGGGGCTTGCAGTACTTGTGGTGGTGGAATCCGTTGTGGGGCTTGTAGTACTTGTGGTGGTCGAATCAGTTACAGGAATCGCTGTGGAAGTTGTACCACTTTCTGTTGTTGTGGTGGAATCCGATGTGGGGCTTGCAGTAGTTGTGGTGGTGGAATCCGTGGTGGGGCTTGCGGTAGTTGAGGTGGTGGAATCCGTTGTGGGACTTGCAGTAGTTGTGGTGGTGGAATCCGTGGCGGGGCTTGCAGTACTTGTGGTGGTGGAATCAGTCACAGGGATCGCTGTGGAAGTTGTACCACTTTCTGTTGTTGTGGTAGAATCCGATGTGGGGCTTGCAGTAGTTGTGGTGGTGGAATCCGTGGTGGGGCTTGCGGTAGTTGTGGTGGTGGAATCCGTTGTGGGACTTGCAGTAGTTGTGGTGGTGGAATCCGTTGTGGGACTTGCAGTAGTTGTGGTGGTGGAATCAGTAACAGGTATCGCTGTGGACGTTGTTCCACTAGCTGTTGTTGTCGTAAAATCAGTAATTGGAATCGCTGTTGATGTCGTAGTACTCTCTGTAGTTGTGGTGGAGTCTGTAGTAGGACTCGCTGTAGTTGTTGTGGTGGACTCTGTTGTTGGACTCGCTGTAGTTGTTGTGGTGGACTCTGTTGTTGGACTCGCTGTAGTTGTTGTGGTGGAATCAGTTACGGGTATCGCTGTGGACGTTGTTCCACTAGCTGTTGTTGTCGTGGAATCAGTTATGGGAATCGCTGTAGATGTCGTAGGACTCGCAGTAGTTGTTGTGGTGGACTCTGTTGTTGGACTCGCTGTAGTTGTTGTGGTGGACTCTGTTGTTGGACTCGCTGTAGTTGTTGTGGTGGACTCTATTGTTGGACTCGCTGTAGTTGTTGTGGTGGAATCAGTTACGGGTATCGCTGTGGACGTTGTTCCACTAGCTGTTGTTGTCGTGGAATCAGTTATGGGAATCGCTGTAGATGTCGTAGGACTCGCAGTAGTTGTTGTGTTGGACTCTGTTGTTGGACTCGCTGTACTTGTTGTGGTGGACTCTGTTGTTGGACTCGCTATTGTTGTTGTGGTGGACTCTGTTGTTGGACTCGCTGTAGTTGTTGTGGTGGAATCAGTTACGGGTATCGCTGTGGACGTTGTTCCACTAGCTGTTGTTGTCGTGGAATCAGTTATGGGAATCGCTGTAGATGTCGTAGGACTCGCAGTAGTTGTTGTGGTGGACTCTGTTGTTGGACTCGCTGTAGTTGTTGTGGTGGACTCTGTTGTTGGACTCGCTATTGTTGTTGTGGTGGACTCTGTTGTTGGACTCGCTGTAGTTGTTGTGGTGGACTCTGTTGTAGGACTCGCTGTAGTTGTTGTGGTGGACTCTGTTGTTGGACTCGCTGTAGTTGTTGTGGTGGACTCTGTTGTTGGACTCGCTGTAGTTGTTGTGGTGGAATCAGTATCGGGTATCGCTGTGGACGTTGTTCCACTAGCTGTTGTTGTCGTGGAATCAGTGATGGGGATCGCTGTAGATGTCGTAGTACTTTCTGTAGTTGTGGTGGACTCCGTTGTGGGGCTCGTTGTACTTGTTGATAATGATTGACACACTGGAAGCTCAGGAAAAACTGTACAAATGGGAATTTCAGTTGTAGTCGGTGCGTTGGTTGTTGTTGGAGCTTCTGTTGTAGGTTGAAATCCATTCGGATCATAGGGTCCATAAGGACCGTAGGGTCCATAATATCCGTATCCATAAGGATCCGCGTTCTGGTATGCATTCGCCCAATAGTTGTTATAATAGTCGTTCAGATAATCGTTGTATTCGTTGTTCTGCTGGATGTTCTGCTGATTATTCTGCTGGTTGTTATTGCCATTTGATGGATTTTGGTTATTCGAGTTTCCTGTGTTGATTCCTATTCCAGTTAGGCGCGTAAATAAGGTGGAAGCATCCCAGACAGGTATCCTTATTTTAATTGATTGTCCCCATGCCTGACTGCTTAGGATAAGCAACAAGCTAACCGTCTTTAATATCATTCCGAGCTGAGATTAACCGTCGGCCTGGTTAGCCTAGAACTGATGGGATAGCGGCTAAACACCTGGAGTTTTATACAGACCACTGAAGTCGTAAAATGAAAATGATAGACAATATAGACAAACAAAAGGTTGAATAGATCTAACTTCATAAATTTAAAATATTTATAGATTTTGTAAGAGAACACTTCTAGACTTCTTCGGTGCAGCTAATGCTAATTAGTTCTTAGCCTCTCATTCAGCACGTGTTTGGGATGTGGCTAGAGCTTCTGAGCATTTAATTTGCAAGATTTAGAATCAATTATCTGACAAAAGAAAGCCCATAAGTTTTTGGTTTGATTTTATTGAATAAATTAAGTTTCGTATGTGTGAAGAAACCAAAATGTTCTTCTATTTCTTGCCGTAGGCGAAGTAAGGAGCTACCTGTGCCCTGCGGTAAATGTTGTTATAGGGAATGTATACAGGAGAGGCCTGAGCTGAAGATGAGGCATCGGCGGAGGTACGGACGTAGATCGGGTTGGAGCCGATGCGGTGCAGTTCGTAGGGACTGATCAGTGAGCTGGGCACATAGTGGTGGGGCAGGGGAGTGGTTTGAATCCGGGCATTGGCCACCGCCGTCGAAGTGGTGTCCGTGTCGGCAGGTGCCACAGCAGTGGAGGTGGCTGGAGCAGCCGTGGTTGTTGTGGTAGTGGTGGTGGTGGTGCTTGAGGTAGTGGTGGTGTCGGAGGCCACGGCAGTTGAAGTGGCTCCGGATCCAGCTGTTGTGGCAACTGCAGTTGAGGTGGCAGGGGATGCAGTGGTTGTGGTGCTAGTGGTTGTGGTGGTGTCGGAGGTCACGGCAGTTGAGGTGGTTCCGGATCCAGCTGTTGTGGCAACTGCAGTGGAGGTGGCTGGGGATGCAGTGGTTGTGCTTGCGGTGGTAGTGGTGTCGGAGGCCACGGCCGTTGAGGTGGTTACGGGTCCCGCGGTTGGGGCAACTGCAGTTGAGGTTTGGCTAGCAGCGGTCGTAGAAGTGATGGGAGCTGCTGTAGTGGACGTAGCAGCGTTGGCAAAGAATCCATTGGGACCATAGAGACTGTACATGTACGCATCGTAGGCCGCCTGAGCCTGG
Organism: Drosophila takahashii; assembly: GCF_030179915.1. Lineage (NCBI taxonomy): Eukaryota > Metazoa > Arthropoda > Insecta > Diptera > Drosophilidae > Drosophila > Drosophila takahashii. The sequence goes on from NC_091679.1 coordinate 42,907,777, forward strand.
TAGTATTGCTGCAACTCGTTGTAATACTGATACAGGCTCGCTTCGTATTCCGCTTGAGCATTGTTGTTATTGTTGCCTCCTCCACCGCCACCACCTCCTCCTCCTCCGCCTCCACCTCCTCCACCACCTCCTCCTCCACCTCCTCCAGCTAGAGCAGAGACAATACTTCCCACGGTGTAGACGGGAAAACTAAAGGACTGACACCAGGCCTGGTTAGTCAGCAGGAGCAGAAATCCCAGGGATTTAAACAGCATTTTGAAGAGAGATTCTACGTTGCTCCGGTTAGTTCAGAACTAATGTGGCGGCTCCACGATGCCAACAGTTTTATACAGTCGCTGGGGTGTCATAAATTGGATTATTTGTGTCGGAGACCTACAAAAGACCGGACTGGAACGCGGGCCTCAGATCGCAGAATTAGAATTGGGCTTGGAGAAGATCCGAATCGATAATTTGAATTTTTATTGTTTTGCCCAGTGAAATCTCAAAAGTGAACTGAAAGCTTATTTCGCATAACTTAGTGGACTAATGGCCCGTCATAATAAGCAAAGTCTACTTAACGGGCCTCTATTACAAGAATTAGCCAATTTAGTAATCATCTCTCCTTATGAATTATGTATCTTTATTGATCTCTTATCTCTTAATAATACGAAGAAGGCCTATATACAGGCCTATAATAAACGTATCTATATGGGGGTCTATAGTAGAGAACACTGGGGGCGCTGTGGGGTCGGTTGACAGCCGGGCGTCTTGTGGTTTGCTGTAGAATTTTGTTCACCGGCTGCTCCACATCATCCAAATCGTATTTGATGCGAGATCCATTCTTAAAGTCTATATAGTCGTAGTCCTCGTCGTTGTCGGGTGCGTTGATATCTTTCTCCACAGGCGGTTTTTGGGTGGTGGTAGTGGCCTGAGCTATGAAGTCAGCCAGCAAAGCGGGTGAAATTGTGGGCGCAGCACCTGGAACACCTGGCTGCTGTAAACCCTGTAGAATTCCCTGAAGGAACTGCTCGCGTACCAAATTACTGGATTGCTGAGAGCTAACCCCCTCATCGGACTGGGGCTGCTTCATAATCGCACTGTTTGCGGTGGTAAATATCTCATCCTGCGGTCTCACGATGGGAGCTAGTGGCCCAACTCCCGGATATGCCAGAAGATACAGCCACGGTAGAGCTGTGCGAATTTTCTCCTGATCTGCACTCGGGGCACCTGCACTGCTCACCGCCACTAAACACAGTAGAAATCCGATTAGTTTCATATCGAAACGCGGACCACTTTGAACTGAAGACTGTCTGGGCATTCGACTTGCATATTTAGCAAATGTCTGCACCCTATGATATGTAAATGCTAATTTGGGTTCATTAATAAGTTGGCGATCGGAGAAATCGATCGCGTCTCTCTCGGGTTTCTTTCTTGTCTTGCTTTTGTTTACCTTTTTAATTCGTTTACAGTCTGCTTTTTTCTTTTTGGATCTGAATCAGCAGCGAAGATAACTTACTTGGCAGCGGGCCCCTTTCGCCATCGAGTGGTTTTTTGATTTCTTTGCACTTGAAATGTTAAAAATACTGCTTGCACTGCTTGCACGCGGTTATTCCAACATTTGCTCATAACATTTTAATAAATGATCCGACTTGAAAAATGTTTAAACATGTTGATAGGTTTTAATGAGCCACATTAAATAGTTTAAGAAAATAATATTATTTCTTCGCAACGAAGTGAACTTGATCATAGGGTATCAAGACGGGTGGGAGCTGTGCTGATGAATCCAATGACGGATCGTGGACATAGATATGCTGAGGCTGGAGGTGGTGCAGATCGTAGGGACTGATCTGGGCACTGGGCACGTAGGGATATGGCAAAGGGGTGGTGTGAACCCGGTATCGCGCAACTGCATTGGATGAGGCCAAGGCTGTAGAGGTGGTATCGGGACCTGTTGATGTGGGAACTGCAGTGGATGTAGTTGGGGAGACCGTGGTTGTTGGTTGAGTAGCTACGGCCGTTGAGGTTGTCGGGTCTCCCGTTGAGGTGGGAAGTGCAGTGGAAGTCGTAGGAGTTCCCGTACTTGTTGGAATCGCTGTTGAGGTTTTTTCTGTTGACGTTGTAGTGTCTGGAGCTGGCGTGGTTGTGGTTGTTGCCGGTGGTGGTGGCTCATGACCGTGATGGCCATGGTGTCCGTAGGGATCATAGGGTCCGGGTCCGGGTCCGTAGTAGCCGTAGGGTCCATATGGACTGTAGTACCCATACAACTGATTATACTGAGCTTGATAGAACTGCTGCCAGTGGTTGCCGTAGTACTCGTTCAGATAGGCGTTGTATTCCCATTGAGCGTTGTTATTGTTGTGGCTGTGCGAGTGGCCAGGACGAGAGTTATGACCGCCTCCAGAGATGTGTAGGCCCAGGTTTTGAAGGCCCAGGTTTTGAAGGCCCAGGTGGCTCAGGTTCCCTAAGGACTGACCTGTTAGCAGTAAAAGGAGACCTAATACTTTAATCAGCATCGCGAAGAAGGATTACACGACTCTCTGACTTTCACAGAACTGATGTGACAATCTTTAGGGTCCCACAGTTTTATACTGGTTGAAAGGGGTAGAAAAATTAACCGAACTTTGATACATTTAGTCTAGAACACAGACTTCAGCCTATCCAACGATTTAAATTTTTATTAGTTTGCCTAATGGATAGCATAACTTAATAATATAATGAGCCGCCAAAGCGCGAGAGTTGGACTCTACATGTCAGCATCTGAGATCAAAGGTTTCCAACCAAGAGAAGGAATCGATATAACAGAAATATTTTGGGCACACAGAAAAAATGATTTAAAATTAACAAAATGGACAAAAGTCAGTCATTGGTAAATTATCTAGAATTAACGTGAAAAATTCAAGAGCAAGTAAGAGTATGTAAAATGTTAAGCAATCGCGGTCTATCGAGGATACTTATTCTTGAACTTCGGTTACCTTGGCTTAAATTGAAAATTCAAAAACATATGTTCTCTGTAGTCCGGTATTCACCTTAAGGCTTAGTACTCAACCCAACAAAAAGTCGTCCAAAACAAAAAACTTCATATGAAAAACAACGTCAAAAAATTTTGTTTCATATGAAGTTTTTGTTTTGGACGATTTTTTGTTGGGTTGAGTACTAGCCCTAAGTAAAGGCCGAAAAAATCAAAAAGCAGTGCAAAAATTTATATTTTAATTTGTTTCTTATATTGTTTTTTTCCCGCAGTGTAATCGGTCAATTAGTTTTGTGTTTTGATCAAACTAGTCTGTTTCTCTCTTTGTATTAAATAAAAATCTTGCAAATAAGCATGACTTTGTGGTTTTTAAAGATAAGGTTGTCAACCTGAAACTTTGTACTTTGACACAAAATACAAATTAGCAGATAGATTGCCAGTTTAAAATGAATAGTATTAACTTAAAAGTGCAAATATTTATAATATTTGACAGGCATCAACTGAGTTTATTTTCCTGCTAAATTTAAATGAAGAAAAACCATATTTTTTTCCAAATGTTAATTCCCTGCAGGAAAAATGCGAACTAGTCTGAAAAACAACTAGTAATAAAACTAAAATAAAGCAACCGGAATTTGTCTGAATGCATTTGGACTACACAGGGTCTAGAAAATTTGTGCTAGTCGAAAAAATGATTAATACAAAACTAGTAAAAAATAAACTTGTCTCGGACTGGTACCTTTCTGACAAAAAAAACTTTTAAAATATTTAACTGGTAGAGCAAATACATGTTAGGGTCTAGTTAAAAGGCAACTGGAATTTAACTAGTTGCAAATGAAACACATATGATCCAAAAATATAGCCTAGAGTGTAAATGTCTTGGGAAATTTAGCACTAAACAAATCAAACACTCGAGGTCCTCGGTTCAATCCCTAGTCTCTGTACATTTTTTTTTGTTTTTTGTTTGGTAGGTGATGCTTCAGTTTTATTTTAAAATTTGTTTAATCTGTCCGACGCAATATATATGTGAAAAATCAATGTTTATGAATTATGTCACACTAAAATTCATAAACCTTGTTAGGGCATTACAAAATGTGATGCGTGTATGGCTCAATCAGTTAGTGTGTCTACAAATCCAAAGGTCCGGGGTTCAAGTCCTAGAGAGGGCGACTTGCCTCAAAAAAAGTAAGTTTGTTTTAATTCCATTTAATTATCATTTACTGTATTTGATTACATAATAATTATCAGAAATTCTCTAAGGACCGCGCCTATTAATTGGATACTAAATTAGGAGAGCGTCAAGTTAGGCATCGTGAAGTCCTGGTGAAATCCAATCACTTGATGGTTTATAGATTATTTTTAATTTTTTCGTGAAAATATTTTTTTTAGTGTAGTTTAACAACTGTAATCATAAATTGGTTAACAGTCACTAGTGCAAAACTAGTAGCAAATGGACTAGTTGTTTCCGACGACAAGCATATGAAAAATGGACCACTTCGTTACAAGGAAATGGACATAACTTGAACTAGTTAACCTTCTTGACCCAACTAGTATTTTAATAGTCCAAAACTGATTCCGTTTCCTGCAGGGTTTTATTTCTTGTCAGTTGTTAGGTCAGCCTTTTATTCCACATATGTCGTATCGTACTGAAAAGATAAATAGTAAGTTTGAGATTGATTGCTGACCTCTATGAGCCGCTCACCTGCCAATCGTTTTCCAGAACGGGAATCCTGTAGGTTACCACATTGGTCATCTGGGATTGACTGGTCTGAAGATTCCGCACCAAAATCCGACGTGGGTTACCCTGTCGCATAACCTTAACCCTTGAGCGGGGCAAAAGCACTGGACTGGCATAGGACGGGATGCCACTCCAGTACTTTGGGGTCTGGAGACGATCGTTGAAGCCCCGGCCATTCAGGTTCACATATTGCACATTGGGCTGACGGCCAAACAGAGTTCTCAGAAGATTCCGTAGAGGACCATTCCCGGAATTCTGGTTACCTGAGAGCGATATATTTCCGCTGCCCAACAAACTGATCACTTGATCATTTTGGCTGGTGGCATTTGCACTGATCGTGAGGTTCCTTATAATATTCCCCAATCCGCGGCGGAAGAAAGGTCTTAATCCACCTCCTCCTATCACCTGAACTTGCGACGAGGATGGATAGATAACCTGTACATCGCCAGATCCATAAACTTGATAACCCTGTCCTGCAATCGAGTTCACTTGGAGCAGCAGGCTAAAGCCAATCAAAGCGACTAACATGGCGTAGAATTTAGTTAAGCCTTCTTAGTTCCTGAGTTCTAATTCAGATACTAACCCAGGGACTGATGGGGATCCACCTTTTATAATCCAAAGACCAACACTTATCTAAATTGTTATTAATGGATCAATTTCTGGGATCGAACGCTTATAAATTGAACTCCATTTGGTTGATATCAATGATATATTCTAGTGTGATCTGGTATCTGGAAGACATATATTCTGAATAGGCAAAATTTTAAATAGTTCTAGGCGGGATCCAACAATATTTTGTTAGTCTACTTTTGTTTTTTATTATTATATTTTGTTATTTTATTTTATTGAATTTTACTTTCAGAGTTTAATAATAAACACTTTAAAAATTAGAAGTTCTATCATTATTTCACTTATTCTTGCTTATGGTGTCAAAATATGTTCCATCTATACAACTTAAGTTTAAGAGTTCGATCTAACAAATGCTAAATTTAATTATCATTCCTATTTATTTTTTCATTATTCTGTATTTCTTTTATGTTTTCAGTCGAACAGTTGCTAATTTTAATGTTTTCATAACTATAATTTCCCAATAAAATTTGCTACCAAGATTCTACAAATTCGCAAAGTTCCCTGGGACTCCATCGGCACATCTGAAGTAGATTCCAACCGACATCTGCCACAAAGTAATAAACGAGATTTAATCACTTTGGAGCTCCGCATATTTAAATAGAAGCCAGCTGGGGTTTCTAGCAATAAAATGCTTGAACCGTTATGCTAGCGAGTTAATCCATAACGCCGATCTAAACAAATAAAAGCCACATAGCAACTTGTTGGGCGTGTTCTGAGCTGATTTTAATGGCCAAACTAATTTACATGCTAACTTGGCCGAAGCAGCGGTGACTAGACATCTTTTTGCAAAGATGGGACATTTTCTTCAGCAGATCTTTTCACAAACTGTTTGCAAACTGGGTTAATGTTTTATTGGCAATAAGTTAAGAGGGTGTCATAGCATTTCGGACTAGTATAAAAGCGCAGCTGATGCCATCTGTCAATCAGTCGAAAGCAAACACCTTTCACACCATGAGCACCAAACTGGTACTCTGCCTGTGCCTGGCGCTCTTCGGAGCCCTGGCCACGGCCCTTCCCCTGGAGGAGAATCCTGTGCTGGAACAATCGGAGGTGGAGAACAGCCAGGAACTGAACAGCCTGGAGGAGAACGACGCCGAGGCGGATCCGTCGTCGTGGCGCAAGCTCTTCGGCAGCGAAGGCAGCGCCGGCAACATCGTGGTCACCTTCCCATCCACCACTACGACTACCAAGAAGCCCAAGTCCAACAAGAAGCCGCACTACCCACAGCCGCCCAAGTACCCCTCGTACTACTACCCACAGTACCCCTATCCATCGTATCCCTACCCCGGCTACTATCCACCTCCACCACCGCCTTCCTACCCGTATCCACCCTACCATCCCGGATACCCTGGACACGGCGGTCATGGTGGACACGGCGGACATGATGGCGGACACGGCGGACATGATGGCGGACACGGTGGACACGATGGCGGACACGGCGGACATCATCACCACACGACGACCACAACCACAACGACCACCACCAAGAAGCCGAAGCCCGATCACCCGCACTATCCTCCACCACCACCCTACTATCCTCACTACCCGTACTACCCACCTCCGCCACCACCACCACCACCACCACCGAAGCCATCGCCAAACGACTCTGGAGAGTCCTCCGAAACCGATACCACCACAAACATCAAGCTCTGCAAGAAGTTCATTGGACTCATCTGCATCTAAGCGGTAGCTCTTCAATCCTTCAATCACCTTTAAAATCAGCTCAATATTTATTTATTTAAACATTAATTTATTTACCGAATAAAAAATTGAAGCATACCTTCCTTGTTTTTCTCTAGCAATAGGAAATATTTGTGTAAATTAAATACTTTAAATAAATCACCTTCTAAAAGATAAAGATCATTAGGGCTTTGGGACCCATTATTATTTCACCACTAAGTAGTTAAAATAAAATATTTTGACTCGTAAATATTTCACAACTAAGTAGTGTAATTATTTTTTTCAACTTTATTTAAGTTTCTATCACAAACTATAGTGTGGTTCTCTTTTTTCCTAAATATATATAGTTTGCAGACAATATTCTGACGAAAAATCAATAAAAACTAAACATTTACAGAGAATATTTTAAAAATGTAACAGAAACAAAATACTTACACCTTAAATACACCTATCAACTTTAAGAACCATACATTTAGAACGTTACCACATCCGATTTATTGGAATTGATTAAAGATCTCAATAAATATGGATTTAGCATCTTGTGTCGCCACAGGTGCCGTGGAGATTTGTTTCTAATTGACAGCGACAGCCTCATTAACATGATTGTCAGCATCAGAGGCATCATAAAGGTAACCGAATGTAACCTTTTGTTTGGCCTGCTCCCAACATTTCAAATTCCCCCTGCGCGCACTTTACATATTCAAATTTCGCTTGGTAGCCCGCCGAACAAAGTGAGATGTGAATAAGCAGACCGGTTGATGACTTCACTGCCAGTTAAAGGTGGTCGAGCTCATTATGGAGATAAAGTTCGAACAATAGTTGATGTCTGTCAGCCAATAGTCGGCTTATTTATCGGGATCTTGGGCGCAGACTTTCTGGCGACACTAATTAAATGTCCGTCGGCCATTACTAAATCAAAACAGATCCCCGAGGCAGGACAACAAACAACAGCAGATAGAAGATACAAGAGAAGAGGGCCTCCAGACTAGTTAACCATTTCCTCCTGCGTGTTCCGAAAATCGTAAATTTCGGATGTTGTTAAAAAAGTTTTGGCAGCGGCATAAATCTGCGGACAACAGAGCCTCCACGACGAAGTCGGTTCACTAACGAGCCAAAACCGTTGACTGGAAATCCTTGAGTACAGAAATAATGCCTATAAATATGCTGAAGCGGTTGTCTGTGCCCCTGTGGCCCCCGCTTGTGAGATTCAATTGAGTCAAAGGCAGAAGTTTTGCCAACCAAACGAAGGTCAACAGCGCAATTTGTTTCCCTGAAATATGTATGTGAGCCAGAAGAGCAGAGTTCTGATCCAGGGGGCTATTATTATGAGTGTTTGCGATGCCTCAGGGCGATCCATCCAATCGAAGAAGAGTTATGAAGTGCCTGCCTGGCTACCGAACCTGATTGTTTAAACAATGGGCGTAATTACGCAATGGGGGAGGGAGGGCAATTACACGCAGATTACCACGTAATTTATGAAATATGCAGGGACAAATAAAATACTATAAAACACGTAGTGCCGCACAACCCATAAATAAGCCAGGCAGGCTTAGCCAGCTGCCCATAAACTAGCCGTCTATGTGCTCCGTTCAAATGTAAATATATTTAGGGGGTTGCGAGCCAAGCTCTTGGCCAACTCGGCCTTTTGAGCCTGGCAACCGACGGAAGTACTTGGAGCGGCGGAAATACAAATGAAGTTGGCCATATCAGTGGAACTTACTTAGCCAGCTTTTTTATGGCGTTTCGCATTGTTAGGACAACTTTTGGGCTTTTATGCTCTTAGAGACAGTTATTAAAAATTTGATCTTCCTGGAAGCCCACGAAAAATGTACTTAAATTGGATGGTTAGGAAGAGCTGGCCAAGGGGGATAATAAAAAAATCGAGAGACAACGACTATCAGATGCCCATTAATCAGCTAAAGGAAGTGAAACTGCTTGCACTGCTTGCAGGGACGGCCTTCATAACTTTTGAATGGATAGAACGATTTGAGCCATTTATCCTTCTATATGTTACATACTTTCCAAAGAATATACCCATTAACTCTTCGAGTAGGGGGTATAGAAAATAAAACAAATTAAGAGTTCCAGTGAAATGAAACAAATTCCGCTTGATTCGTTTGTGCCAACGTTTTGTGTTGCACCAATTTGTTCAGAACATTCTACACATTGCTGTACGGAGAGTGTGTTTGTATTTCAAATATAATTTGCACTCAACAAATAAATCGAGCGACCCTTCTTCAGCCAACCCTCGTCTCTGCTTCTTGGCCATTGTGCCCGACACTAGACGTCTGCGTATGGCTTTTCACTTTAATTGTGTGAAATTATTTTGAAAAAGTGTTTCGCTTTTCATTTTGTTCTCCCGCCCCTCGCTTTTTTCCCATTTTTTGCTTCCAGTTTTTGTTAACGATTCGTTTAGCACAAGGCCATATTTATTTGAATGGCAGCCTTTTAATGTCGATTTTTATTGTGCGCTTTATAGACACAAATTGCCTAGACAAATGAGACAGAGAAAAACAATTTATGTGTGCATATATACAATAAATGTTCCATAGATATATGCCGGGCATATTAAATACATTAAGATTGATGGAAAATCTTGATGAGTTTTTGTGAAAATATACGTATTTTTTTTGCGTTTCTGATTTCAAAAGCAATTGAAGTTTTAATTAGGACTTGTCGAAGAAGTGGAAGTGGGTGAATAGGTGAACCTTAATTAAAGCCAGTCGACGGCATCGTTTTGCCCCCATTTAATATAGGTTCGGCCATCTCCTTGTGGGCCATTAGGTCTATTTTTGGTGGCCACATTTACGTCAGAAGTGATTGTAATGAGTTTTTGATATTCCCATCGAATTCCCTCCCTGTTCTTCCTGTTCTTGTCAATTTGAAAATGGCCTCAGTTCTTGCCTGAATGTCTGATTGTCTGGATGTCCGACTGTCTGTCGAAGTGTCGGGCGAGGCTGTCAAACACAAACATAAAAAGTGGCAAAAAATATATACAGCCCTGCCAGTTGATGTCGAAGTAATCAAAATGTGGCCAGAGAAATCAAAGCATCTAGGATAAATACTGAATTAAATATCAGTTGAATATCCAGCCAATTGAGGCCAAAATTTAAAGGGCATCTAATTCCTATTCGCTGGGGAGATGAGATGGATCCTTTGCCTTTATTTTGTTTTTTTTTCTTCTCTTAAGCGTAGACAAGCGACTTGCTTAGGGTTTTGTTTTCGCTTAGGGCTCGTGGCATCGAAAACAAAAACAAAAGTACGGCAAAGGCGCCAAAGCGAAAGGAGCACACATACACAATGAAACACTCAAGGTCCTTGGTACCTCGTGGTTTTCTTCTTCTTCACTTTCACTTTCACTAGGGGCGCTTTCGAGCTGCCGCTGCTGCTTCTTTTTTTTAATTTCTTTAAGAGCCAAGCAGAAATGGCGAAATAAGCATAATTTCAGGCGCCATAAAAACAAAGGCAGGAAAAAAATAAATTCACACAATTTGAAAAACGCAAACACTCAACACGCCAGCCGACCAGACTACAGCTGCTTAGCTCCAGCTCCATCGGCTGCTCCTTTTATGCACTGAAAAAAATACTAAATTAAGTGATATTAAAAAAACGAATTTGAATAATTAAAAATATTTATTGAAGTCAGAAATAACTTAAACAATCCAATTTATTTGCAAATAAATCTAAATATAAATTATATATATTATTTGCCGAGTGTAAATGGTGCTCCTGCAGCTGTTTAATGGCTTTCCCCCTCTAAATTGTAGGTGTATGTTTCTGTGTGGTTGGTGGCCAACATTCTTGGTTTCTCGCCAAGTGTCGGATGAGAATGAATTAAAAAAATGTTTACGACTCGACCGCTTGATTTTCAGCACATTGGTAAAATGGCTGGTCGAAGGAAAAGTGGAAAGCTGAAAAACAAAAACAGCGCGTAGAAGACCATAACCGAAGGAATGTGCAAGGGCATACCTCCACCTCCATCTCGTCCATTTCCCCACCTTTTCCGCCCCATTATAGCCCGAACCTGCTGCGGCCATTACCAAACCGACCGAAACCAAACCAAACCGAAGCGAGTGTGTAAGTGTTTGTGGTGACGGTTTTTGGGTTACGCTTAAATTTAAGGGGAAATTTCGCCATCAAGTGGACAACAGGGGGTATTTATTGAGTTGGCCAGGAATGGATCTTAATTTGGAGGCTCTACACTTGTTTGACAATTAGTTAACTTATATAAAGCAATCATATTGAATAGAAAAATTACAAATTAATATCCATAAATGTTTCGCACTGCAATAAAAGCAATTTACAATGTAGAAATATCAAAAAAATTCGAGGCTAGAACAAAAATTACAATTGAAATGTCAATAAATATAACAATTTATGAAGAAATACATTTTTATTGTAAAACTGTTTCCAAATAATTTTTAAAAATCCTACATTATTTCTCTCTTCTACACACAAAAAAAAGCACGTCGCCGTAAAATCGATAAGTCCAGGTAATTTTCTGGTTATTCCTACTCATATCGTATTTACCTGAAATATTCATAAAATTTACATTAAATAATATCATTTTGCCGAATTCTCTCTCTCGAAGATTCTCTAACTTCGAAAAAGAGCGCAAGAATCAATATGGCGAGCAAAATGACTTGAGTGGAAGCGAGAAAGTCGTATTCGAAATTCGAACTGACGTACTTCGAAAGCATGTTTTCTCGCTCGCACTAGTATAAGTTTTGGTCGACCATATCACATTTACCTGGCCCCATATCAAGTTAAAAATGATCTTAAAAAAGGTCAAATTGACCTACGATTCATATCGAGTTTTTTTTGGGTGTACTACTCTTCAAAAGTACTCAACATTTTTCTTTATTTTATGTTCATTATTCAATTTGTGTGGACTCATCAACTGCGAGTCAGCTTGTACCAATTTTTCATATCTTTCCCGCTTTGCTGCTTCCTTTTATTTTTCGACGGCCCCAAAGTTTTAATTATTTCATGGCACACTTGAGGGCCTCCGCTGAATGGTCAGCATGTGCGGTAAATGAGGCTAGAATTTCCAGCCAGGAAAACAATTCAATAATTGGCAATCAGAGGGAAGAGATAGATGGAAAGGCAATGGGATAAGCCTGAAAATTAATATTGAGTAACTTCGATGGCTGCCACGAGAACTCGATAAACAAGCTAATTAGTTTCTGCTCTTCGGCAATGAGATTGTAATTAGCGGTCGGCGGAACTACGACGACTGCATGGCGGCTATTCCCCAAATGAATAAATTGTTGCAGTGCCACCGGCAGAATTCTGAGGTAAGGACGCTTAACGAAAGTACCCGCAACCAATTAACGGTCACATAGGCCCCCCACCCGTTTGACTCCGCCCCCTTTTTTGGCCCACTTCGAATGGTTATAGCGTGTTGCAATTGCAGTTTAATTGAGCGAACGGCTGCCGCACACTGTACCCGATTACCGATTGCGGAATCGGAATCGGGATAATCGGTCGGTTTCGAAAGGGGTGTGGAGTTCAAAGACCGCCCAACAAAATGGCACCAAACAAGGGTGAACGCTTCAGTCGAGTAGTTCGACTTACAGATACCCGTTACTCAGCTAAAGGAAGTGGAAGGGAGGTGGGAAATGGCAAGCAGCAAAGCGACTGCTTGCATGCTCGCATCCTAGTTAATTGTTCATAACTTTTTAATGAATGGTTCGATTTGACAAATTTTTGTGTGAGCAGCAGACACATTTTACGCATACCAATACCCAATATACCCCTTTACTCTACCACTAACGGGTAAGATCACGGGGGGAGGTATAAGCTTCTCTATAAATTCCCAAGTCCTGACCACCCCCTCTCCACCCATTTGACAAATTATTAGCGAGCTTTGGCTTAAATTTATGCGGCAGTCCGCGTTACAGGTAGGTAACTCTGCTGCTCTTCAGTCTATTAAATCTGTTGGGGAAAAGAACTGAACGAATTATTTATGGCACGCATTTAGGCAGTGATAAAATATGATAAATGCCCCGGAGAATGCCAAGATCCTAGTGCTCTTCACCATTATCTGGGGCCCCTCTCCCCCCACCCCCTCAGCTACCTGCCACATGCATAATTTAAGACAAATTGACTATAAATCAGGCAGCTGAACATTTTCGGTTGGCTTTGCCACCTTAAACGAATGATACAAAAAACGGGAGAAAAAAGCGGAATACAAAAATCGACATCAGGCTGAAAGCGTGCTGCACACCTGGACACAGGTGCCACAACAACAGCAACCGGGATGGAGGATGTGACATCAGGAGGCGGCAGGAACCATGGCCATTGTGTTGCCGCAAAACAAGCGCAGGCAGTCAGAAAACAGAAAACAGCAGCGAACGAGCAAACCAACCATTTATTTAAAAATGTTTTTATAATTGCGATGCCCTACGCTAAAAGCAGGGTATATTGTGTAATGGAAAGACTCAATGGTGCCTTCAGCGGAGATATAGCGATACTAAGTAAAACATAAGTCTTTCTTAGGTTAGGTTTTTTCTTTCCACTGATCCAAGAAGGAAATGTAATATTCAAAAAGATTACAACACAAAATTTGTTTTCAAATGAAGTTTATGAGCGGTTTATTTGATAGTTTATCTTAATTCATTAGGAACCTGTTTATATTCTCCAATAAGAACTATAGAGAGATCAGCCTTCGTGGTTAGAAATCGCACCCTGAACGGCATGTTGATTGTGCTGCTTAAACTATTTCTGACAGCCCATTTATTGATAAAACAAATAAGAATTTATATTGATCGGGGCGATGCAAAATTTAGATTTATTTTTAGACAATTTGATGGCCCATTGTAGATTTTATAGTTCTATGTACTGCACACCTTGTTTGCCCGTTTTGGTTGTAATTGCCGGGGAGTTGGGGGAAACATATAAATCTGCTGAAAAATACGGGAAAAATGATTTTTCAGAGCGAGGCACGTGCTTGTCAGCTATTCCCCGGGCATCCGCCTTCGGGGATGGGGATTTCCCCACGTCCCCAAAACCCACCGAATGCTGCAGCAGCTGTCCCCTGCACACAATTAATCACCTGGCAACTGGCGACCCCGGTGGACGGAAAACGCTGCCCCGAAATTCAATTTCCTAGCCAAACAGGATCGCTCATCCCTCATCCCAAAAAGCACCTACATTGCACTATGGGCCCAGGTAAAAAAATCAAAATAAATATTATAACAAGCTTAAAAAAAGTCTATATTTCTAAACCATAACGTCACGAACAGTTTATTACGAAAAACATATTTAAACTTATTGAAAAAAATACTTGCACTGGACTTCCTATTCAAAATTAAATATATATGTGTAAATAATAATTTACAGGAATCATTTACATCCCAACTCAAATTGTAAATATTGTAAATTTTAAATAAATATTATAAAAAATATTTAATTTTATCTTACTCGCGATATAAAATCCCTACATACCTCAGATTTATTTAAATACATTTTCCGTTGCTCAGCAACTTTTTCTTTCAAGCCTTAACGCATAGTGCTGAACCCTTGTCAACCTAAAACGTTATGCCATTTTCCGACCACCGTCCAAAGACTGCAGCTTCAGTCGAGCTGAGGGCCATCGAGGTGGGAAAACAGCTTGGCTCGTTTGCCTTTCAGAGTCTGCAAATGTCTAAAGCCGCTAAATATGAGCGCAGTTCCTCTAGCTCCTCACTCCGCGCACTCGCACTCGAGTGGGTGAAGCACCTTTTAGACAGCAGCCAGCCACTTAATTTTGCGCACTTTTTAGAAGGAGACCGGGCCCAAACCCAAGCTCAAACCGGCCAAGAAGCTGGCGCGTCAGTCAAAGTGCAAGTGGCACTTGTTGCCACTCCAAGCGTGCGGGCACAAAAACGGAAGCCGCTTCTCCTGCGGAATTTCCACCACCCCATCCAGCCATCCAACCACCCATTGAGCTTTTCATTCTTCAGCTTCGTCACTGGAAAACTAACCCTAATTGCATCTGCGCTGCTTGGCCGGCATTTAGTTATGGAGGGCAAGTTGGAAAAACAGAGAGCCAAATATATTTTCGGTTTTCCCAGAGGTAAATTCGGCTTGGCTCGCACACACAGATACTTTAAATACACAGATACTGTAAATAACAAACATCTCATGTGCCCCGGCAATTATTTGCCAAAAAAAACAACATTCAAACGAGAAAATCGTATGAGCATTTTGCTGACAGACCAAAGGGAAAGATGGGAGCTCGAGACACTTATCTAAAGTCTGGTTACTCTACAAATTAAAAGTTCTGGCCTAGTTGTGGCTGCCCCAAGAAATTCCCATAAATTCAAGGGAAAATAGCTGAAATTTACAGAGAAAACAATTTGATTGTTAATTGGAAATTAATGACAATTATAATAGAATTTTGATTGCTGAGTGCCACAGAAATAGCTAGGCTTTAAAAATCTATGTTAAATTAAAAAATAAGTGTCTAAAAGTCTGCAGTGAACAAAGGATAGTCGCACTTTTAAAATAATTTATATCACTTTAGGGTTACAAATATATTGTTGCATACTTTTAGACACCATATTTATAATTTTAATGTGATTTTAAAATGCCAGCTATTTCTAAAAAAATAATTTTATTTAAAGTGATTTAGTACCCATACATTTTTTAAAATTTGTTATGTAAAAATAAAAATATGTTAATTGGTTTGAAATATACGATTTTATTTGTGAAGCAACTCTGCTCTGCTGATTCTTGTAATGTAATTTTTCCTGTGCTCAAATGGTTTTAACTAGAATTCTGATGGCCACAAGAGCCATGGCAATTTGGTCTCGTCCTTGAGCCCCCCTCATATATTTCAGGCTATATGGTTATTGATGAAGGACATGTTCCTCCAGAGCGACGGGCAGTTCATAGGCCTGCCTTCCTCGAAACCGAATCTGCATTGTGTGCAAGGATATTCATGCAGTCCGTGTGTTTGTGCAATTTCCCGGGGGAAATTTATGTAAATAAAATAACGAATAAAATTTACAATATTACAATCATGTGCAGTATATATTTGAGCCTGCATTCAGAGAGCCGGGTCTCCCATTCATTCGTTCGTTCAGTTGATTTCGTTACGATTCACTGGAAATTGTGCACAGCAAACTGGCCCCCATTTTTCACCCCTTTATGTATACCAAATGCGATGGTGGGTGTGTGAGTGCCTCAATTGGTTTGTTTTCTCGAGGGATGGCGTGGGAAATCTCAAGCCAAGGTCGGCAGAAAGGAAAGCCAGTTGTCAATACCGTTAAATGAATAGAAATAGCAGAAACAACTGAATGCGCAGTGAAATCCCGTCTAGACGGTGACCTTAGAGCCGGGGAAAAATAGTTATGCAATCAGTTTGATGGCTCGAAGAACAAACTTTAATTGCTTCGAGGCAGGAAAAGTTTTTTAATCATGATTTTGCGCATTTTACAGATGTGCGTGCTGGAATATTTTTAGACAACACCACCCACTCACAACTCATACATATGAGGGGGATTTTCACACCCAACTAGATGTGTGTGTAATAAGCAAAATCCCCACTCTTTCGCCCGTCGAAATGGATTAGAAACAACTTTGTCTGCGCCAGAAAGTATGCAAAATTATTGAAATTGAGCATTCAATTTATTTGCAAATGGCTTGCCATATATATTCATCCGAACGAACAGCTTTTGCCTTGTTTTCCGTTTTCAGGACTTTGCTTTTTACCACCCACAAACACACAAGCCCACATATGTGAGAGGGAGAGGAAAAGTTTAAGGATAACTGAAATGTACGCACGAAGGCGCCAACATCTATTAAGCTCCAATGGAGAATATAATACATTATACATATCCAATATATATACGCACAGCACAATCGCAATCAATAATTATTTCCATATCATTAGATGCCAGATCGCAAAATGAAATGCAAGGAGAGCAAAACAAAAAGTCGTAGATTCCTCTGCTATATTGGTTTATGAATCACAGGGAAAGTTGAAAATCCTATTTTTCTTCTTGTTGGTTCCGCCAGCTGTTTCTACATTCTACGGCCGGAAAAGCTAAAAACAATCACGGGAATTTGTTGGCCAAAAATTGTTTCTATTAATTTAGCAGGAAGAAGCTGAGTGGGTCGGGCCCACAGGGTTTTCTTCATCTCCATTTTCCACTCTATCCACGCATCGACAGAGGTCCTGACTTCTCGGGCCCACAGACTAATGCCCCACACATGTGGGCTCGTCATCAAAGTTGAAAATTTAAATGAACCGACAAAATTAAGTTCATTTCCAATTAAGGCAAATGCAACAAAGAGGCCAAAAAGAAGTCGCATAAATACAGAAATGAAAAGAAAAGGAAATGGTCGTATTTTTCAATACGACTTCCAAAATACTGTTTACAGAGATTGATTTTAGTTAAAGAAAACATTTTGTATTTTATTTTTAATTCAAATAAATAAACTGAATTAACAATTAAATATTTATTTAAGTTTTAAATATGTATTTTCAATTAAAATGAATAATTCTATTTAACATTGATGTTCAAGTTGTTACATTTTTCAAATCTTTGAATTCTCTTAGTCACAACTCTAAGACTAACTTTAAGAATATTTTTCACTACGGCTAAAGGGGTTTATATATTAACCAAAATTAAAAATCAGACCCTCTTTGTCTTTCAGATTATTTTACAATAGAATTTTCGCGACTAGACGTCAGATATTTATAACAAAACAAAAAAATAATCCCGTGTGGGTCCTGAAAATCTCCGCTAAGGATCATAAAACGAGTACAAAAACCATATACCTTCAGTGTCTAAAAATACCCCATGCAAAGAAACAAAAAGAACGCTGGGAAAAGCCATAAAAACAAGTGGGGAAAACACGTGGCAACCGCCAGCGAGAAAAACAACCTTCGAAAAGGCGAAAATTTTCAGATTGCGTGTGCGAATGTTGAGTGTGTGTGTGTGGGTTTTTGACTCTCTTGAGGCGACAAAAGTGCGGAAAAATACACACATGTTGATACATTAAAGCTGATTTTGCAGCTGATTAAAATTGAATGGCCAAGGGCACAAAGATCGAGAAGGAAATGGTATTTCTGAAGACAAAGGCAACACTGCGTATACGTAATGTGTGAGCAGCAATTAGAGCAGAGGTCGCGAATACACGAACCCAGTGTTCTTTTGACCCCAATTAATCAAGTTTGATTTATGGGGGAGCCGTAAGGTGCAGCAGCACTTGGCTTCCAGCCATCCAGTCGCATTTAATTGGCCAACAGGCCAAAAGAGGGGCAAAAAAGGCACACAAACAGCCGGCAATTGCACTCTGCTCTCTCTTCAGCCCCGATTAAGGATCATTGGCAGCAGGCAACAGGACAACGAGCTCTCCTGCCAGCGAAGGTAGAAGAATAATTGTATGTATAAATAATTGATGGCAATAAATGGAACGAAAGCGAAGGAAAGTGCAGGAAGACCGCAAATGAGCCCCATCGAGTGTCGATGTGGCAATTGTTTCGCATTTGCTTTAATGCCCCCCTCGCAAACAAAGGGGCCTGTTAAGGGGAAAACAACAACAGTGGGAACTCGCTAAAGGGAACCCCTTGTACACGCCCGTTTAGCACATAACTCCCATCGAGGAAGCACTATACAACCCATATATAAACTATGCATTGATCCCAGTTTGCTTTAATTGACAACATCGTTTGCAGCTCGTATGCGAAATCATTTATGCATGTGCAGCTTTTCTGCTGTAATTACATTGTAAATTTAACACCCCAAAAGCAAAGTATTGTGGACAGGGGAGTATACATATGTTCAGGCCAGTGGCGTACGTAGAGGGGCATTTTAAGGGGTCTGTTTAAACCTTTTAAAACTGAATTTTTTGGCTAAAAAATATTTTATTAAAAAAATTAACTAAATGTAAAGGATAAAGTTTTATTAAATTTATACAACACAAAAAAAATTAAAAGCTTCCAATTTTTTAATGCTTTTGATAAAATATAAAAGAAAACATTTTAAGAAATTATTATTTTAAATTTGGTTTTATATTAAATGAGTTGATAAAAAGTTTCGTATATATATTTACATCCAAAACCCTTTTTTTTTGAAATATTCCAATTATTTTACTGGCCCACATTAAAAAAAGCCCCATTGTTTTAAAAATTTAAAATTTTAGTTCCCTCCCTTTGTTTGTATACCCCTTGTATACAAATCTTTAGCCAACTGAAATAATAAATATTACCCCCTTTCTAAAATTTGAAGCCCTTTCCCACTTAATGTAGGTACATACACCCTCGAAGGGAAATCAAGACAGAGCCCCAAGTTTACAACTCCACTTGACTCGCTTGTAAGAAGCTGTTTGCGACATGCTTGTAAAACTGTTAACACACCGAGGCAATAACAAAAGCCAGGGCCAGACACACACAGATACTCAGACACCCACACAGAGATACTCAACCGCCCCCCAGTTATTGCGCGTGGGCGTGGCCGTGTCATTAGAGACGCTCAATCTCTGTGGCCTGTTTGCTCACGAGACGCAACACAAACACTTTGATTCAATTTCACTCAGGCAACGGGAACTGTGCAACTGCAACATCAACTTTCCACTTTTAACCACCCACTATTAAAACCACCCACCTCGCCACTTTGCCACCCCTTTTTTTAGGGGGAAAAACTTTCGGGTGGCACTAATGCAAAATTTAAGAGGGCATAAAATGCCAGCGAACGGCACGCACAAGTTAACAATCATTTAATTTCCATGTTTCAAATAACAATTTCGCCGGCGCAAACTTTCGCCTGCCCTGATAAACTGCCATTGCCGCCAACTTCTAATTGCGAGTGCTGAATAATGGGGATGCACTCTGGGTTAATCCGCCGGCAATTCGGCGGTTTGAACAGGTTCTATTCCCCAAAAATGCACAATTATCGAAACTTTCTTTGCGAATAACCAGAGCTCGGCCCAGCGAAATAGTTTTCCCAAATTCCATAGGTCTATTGTTCTGGCGAAATAGTTCGCTTAAGGGAAAAATAATTCTGCCGAAATTACAAAAGCGATTGGGAATTTTCGGAAACACTCCAAGTATATGTAGTGGAGAAATACAATAGAAAATTTAAGTACGGAATTTTGTAATTCAAAGTACCGATAAAAAATAAAAAAAAATCATAATAACATAAAAATATTACTATCGATATTATCAATACTATCGAAAATTAAAGAAAACAAATGACAAAAAAATAAATTAATCACATGTAAAATTAAATTATCGAGCTATTAACATTTGACGTTTCCTACATTTTTAATGCCATCGATAATATCGATAGTGCTTTACCCTAGTGAGTACTGTTGGTTAATCTTAAGAAGTTGCTCAAATATTTATAAGAACTTTTTACAAACAAATTCATCCAGTCTAGTATACCCCTTCTTACGAAAGATCCCTGGATAAATGTTATCCATCTCCGTGTAATTGCATTGAATACTCAGCACTTTATTTACTCGGCGCTCACCGCCCCCCAGTTCATTATGGGTTCCGATGTGAATTTCCATTGCCTGTGCACTATTTTTATTTGGTCGATGGTCCGATGCTCCGGGGGCATTCATTTCGTTTTGATGTGGCCAAAAGTGCGGTGGTTGGTCCTGCGAGCCAGATAAATACTGCTCGGCATAATGAAACTACGGAAAGAGAAACGGCAGCGACTTTGACATGGTCCAAAACCGAGATTTACATTGTAATTTGCCTTATAATTGCATGATGAATTGTACAAATATAAATTCCGATGTTATTATGGGCTGAACAATGAATTCAGCTATAGAATTCCGTTACAATACAGCTAAAAAGGAATTAAATCGCTCATGGATCGCATATCCCCCATCAATTAGGATGAAGCATGCAATACCCCGCTTCCTTATTATTATTATTATGGGTATGGTTATGGGGCCATCAGCAGAACATGCCACACATGGTTCATTGGATTGCCTCAACTTTGGCATTGGATATTTGAATTTAGTAACTGATACGCTGGGGTCCAGTTATAGGCAACAGGGACCCGAAAAAAGAAGAAAAAGCCATTTGGGGGAAGGGGAATCGTTTCCTTTGGCGAAATTGCCACAATAAATGCTAAAATGTGATTGTGCTTTAATAGTGCCGCTTTCCAGTTTGACTTTGACTGCCATATCTATATCGATATATGCTATGTGCTATGTAGAACATTTATGGCTCCATATGTGCCTGCACTAGACAGCACGTGCCAAGCCGAGAAAAAGAAAGGACCTTTCGTCGTGGCTAAAAAACTTGTCTGACTCCTTTGAGTTTGGCTTGTCACTGACCGAATTGCTGGCGCCTACACACTCAGGCCAGCATTTTGCCGCCTTAAAGTGAGTGGAATGCGTATGCAACTTTAATAGACTTTCTGTCCAAAGGAATTCAAGCCAACATGCAGCGCTGCCTGATCCTGGGACAGCTGTCCTTCAGCGTTAGCTTTGACAGAAGTTTTGCACCGACATATGCGAAGGGAATTTCTAGAGCTGTGGTTCAAGCAATCAAAAGACACTAATGGCTCGGAGAAATTATTTTAAAAGCTTTGATAAATTATTCACCTCAAGCAAACTATGGACAAAATATTTACTTTACCTAAATAAGTCATGACTAGGCAAATATTTAGAAATAGTCGTAAATTGTTGAATAGTTTTGGAGCTTCATTATTAGGGTAAAAATAACAAACCAACAACCTTTGCTTAAAATTTACAATATATATTTTACCAGATATCTATACCAACAAAAAATCTAAAAAAAACGTGCAACCAAATCGCCTTGACAAATTCGGAAATGGTAATTACATTAAATCCAAAAAAACTTTCCATAAATTATTTTATTTAAATTAGATTATAGAAAAATTAATGATTGTATAAATACGTTCATGACTGCACTATCACGTATCAATTTTCGTTTCAGTTATTAAATTATATCAAATATTTAAAATTGTAGAAAAATGTAATAAATATGGCGGTTAATTTTTCAATGTTCCCAGATTTACCATACATTTTATTTGCTTTCAAGTTTTATATTTCCTTCAGTCTTTCGATAGAGCATCCAATATTGCTCTACATTATGCCACATCGTTCTCGGTTTGCTCGGAGCGTCGCCTCTGTATGAATGTCGGCTGTCAATAACCATTGTGGTGCTCATACATTGCTCTTGTCTAGCAAATTGGTTCAGTGGATTAGTGGTGCGGGTATATATCTGTCGTTCTGTGTGTGCGAGTGTGCTGGTGTGAGTGTGCCTGTCATTGTGTTGGGACATGCCTCTGACAGCGCCACAAAATGGCGATCCACTTTCACTCGCTGGATTTCTCGAGGCCCGACTAAAGGTTTCCCGTTTATTCTTTTAAGTGGCAGGACAAGCGAAGGAAAAAAAACAGGAAAATAATTGGGCGCCCAAAAAAGCCGCATCTTTCAAAATCTATCAAAATCTCGCTTGTGTGCACAACGGAATCAGGCGGACTTTGGCTTTAAAGGGCCCTAAGAACTCGAAACGAAATGAATTCGGGACTTCGGGGGTTTACGCTCCATTCCATCTGCACAATTCACACACAGCCGTGTTAATCCGCACTAATTTGTTGGCCATAATTCACTGGCCCGGCCGAAACCGAAAGCTAAGCCATTTTCAAGTTGGCCTACTACCATTTCCATTCCCATTTCCCTGCCTCCCGTTTAGTTTGCCATTTGCCAGTGTGATGGATATCAGGGAAATTATCCTTTTTAATTGACAGCTGTTATGTGGATTTGGCCAGCCTCAGCATTAAACCCTGATTACGCGCTAAATTTATTTTTTGGCCCAATCCACCCCACAAAATATAAGGGGATTCCAGGGAAAAGGGAACGAGGTTGGCACATTTTTATGGCCGTAACTTCTTGTTCTTGAATTTGGTAACCAGCCGACGCCAAATATCCTTCGAAGCGCATTAGGCTGGCCATTCCTCTTGTTTTGTTTTTTTTTCACTGCCGATACTATCGCCGGCATAATGAAGGACCCAGGACGAAGGACGAAGGACCTGCCCCCCCAGAGACCGCCGCATAAATAAAGAGAAGGCGGAACGGAAAGTGTTTGGGGGTTTAAGGGGAATTCCGGAGGATAGAGGCCGCCAGCCAAAGGACAACAATGGAGACAACGACGGGGATAACTAAGCCGGGCGGCCTTACGTGCGCAGGATTTAATCGATGGACTTAGTTTATTGTTTTCAAATTGAAATTGCAAATTCAAAACGCAACCCCGCGACACTTGGCCTGCCCCTCCCTCACCAAATAAATTCTGGAGCCCACACAGAGAGAATTCTGAGGTTTTTATGTGACTTGAAAAGGTTCTTTAAAATATGGAGAATATTTAACTCAAACTAAGAACATTTGTGCTAACAAGGCTTTAAGGAACGAAAGTTCTCAATTCAAGAGCAAAATTTCTTAATTCAAGAACATTTCTCTCTCTGCAGTCCCCCAGCAAGTACCGAATTCCCCTTCATAAATATTTCGTCTTTGCTTCTCGTCTCTTGTTTATTAAATTCTGTAAAACTGAAGTTGGAAATTGTAACCTTTTAATAACAGAGCGAGAGAAGAAAAAAGAAAGGCACACGATGTAATTCAAATCGAATTGCAAAGCCAAAATCCAAAATCCGAAGCCTCATTCTTCTTTATGGGCCAACAACAGCATCTTCCCTTCTTAGCCCTCTGGCACACCTTTTACTTTTATGGCAAAACAAGAAACTTTGCTGCCTCACCAAAAATATTTTTGGCACAAATTTCGAATGTTGCATAAAAACTTTGGCTATTAAATGAAAATAGAAATTGCCTGCCTGTAAAATCAACTTTTTTGGGGGGGATGAGAAGGATTCATTTAGTAACAACATGTTGTAACTGGAAGCTGTGCTCTAAATAACCCAACTATATAGCGGCAACTTCACAGAAGTTTCGTTGGCTGCGAAGTCTGGGGTTGACTGACCCCTGATAATGGTAGGACTATAACCGTAAGTCTGAAGTAAAATGCAGCATGGAGTAAAAACAAATCCGAAAAGTTGCTAGAAAAAAGAAATCTTCCAATTCTAATCATAAAATAAAGTGTAATAAGCTATATTTATATATATACACCTAAATTAGGGTCACGCGCCTATTTTGCATTAGGCACACGTCGATTCTTCCTTGTGTCGCTCTCCGCTTAAATTAAATCCAGGAACGGGTGGGAATATTGCGTTAAGTTCTGAAATTTCCACATTACATCAGCAATGTTTCTAAATTTGCTCAATATTATCTTACAAGCCAAATAATTCTCCTGATTTTGAGCATTAAATGAGAGGTAAGCTCAAATGCATCCTCATTATCTGTATAATTAATATTATCTTACAAGCCTAATAATCCTCATGATTTTGAGCATTTAATAGCAAGTCCTGAGAGGTAAGCTCAAATGCATCCTCATTATCTGTTTAAATTCATAATATTGCTCTGTGAATTTAATGAGAGCTCTATAATCACTCAAAATGGCCAGTATATCCTTGGATTCAACCGACATCAATCAGTGTTTGGCCGATTATGGCCATGTGTGTGTGCTGGCCAATTCCTTGGTGATGGGCGATTCGACTAATAAATGTTGTGATTACCATTTGTCTTGTGTCAGTTTCATAGATTTCATGGAAGAACACAAAATATTTGTCGCTCGACGGCAACAAAGGATATTCATGTGTGTGTGGTCCTTAATAATTTATGGCCCAGTGATATTTCAATTTGCCAGAATATATGCGACCACATTAATTTTGCTTTGTTTCTGATTGCAACTTTGTATTCAATTATCGCAAACGGCAAACCAAAGCACTTTCTGCAGCGAAGAGAAAATTTCCCAACTGATAGGGCACTTTTCCTGCTCTTTGCAGCTGCGCAACTTCGAAGGACTCGACTCTTTTCTTGGCTATGAACAAATGAGCTTAACTAATTTCAATGCACATTTATTACCTGCCTCGGGGTAATTACAAATACCAAGGGTGTCGTTGGTTTCCGTGCAAGTTGTGTCCTTGAAAGTCCACACCTCCAATGTCCTGGACAGCCACCTGCCCAAAAAAGCAGAAAAGAAAACTTTTACATTTTTCTATCAATTTTTGCAGGCAAGGAAAACCCTCAGGGCAACATTGACGATGAAAGTTTGCCACAAAAAAGAGCACACTTTTCCCATTTTTTTTGTCGAATCGAACTCTGTTCGATGCCTTCAAGGCTCTGCCTGGTGACAAACTTAACAAGCATACGCACTGGTGACCACGACACCTTCCACGCCAGGCTACGTGTGCAAAATTAAGAGCTTAGTCCGACATGACCTTAAGTGTCAATTCATTGAAAATTTATAATTCGCCAGTCGACCGTGAGCCTGTGAGTGAGTATAGCGTGGGCGTGCAGAGAGAAAAATGGGAGATAATTAAAAAAAATTAATTAAATAAGAAATTTAATTAAATTTAATATTGACAATATTTTAAGTATTTGAATATTTATATTTAATTAAATTACAATTCAATATTTAAATTAATTTCCAAAGAAAGTCCTAATGATTTTTTGTCTTTTTTGTTTGTTTGTTTCTGTTCGTTTTATGATATTTAACTTTAAAATAAAACAAAAGTCATAAAATCTTTATAAATTAAATTCACAATATAAATTTTTTTAAAAGAAACATTTTTATATATTTTACTATATATTTCTCTTTAATCGAATATAAATAACCTTAAATATTTAGCTTGTTATATTTGACTAAACTGAGCTTCTCTCAGCTCAATAAATATTTTATGTACGATTTAAAATTAAATTGATTTGTGTTCGTTTTCATTGGCAATTTATGGCGTCTGATTGAAGTCCTTTCTTTTCAGGAATATTGCCTTCTCGGCTTTATTCACTTGTTTATTTCTGTGGCTCATGCTCAATTATGTCTGGTCTTTTCAAACTCCTTCTGTCTAATTCGCTTAGCTCTCAATTGGATTTGCTGTGGTCGTTGAGTAATGCAAATAATTGCTCGTATGGCAGTCACAACCAATCAAATGCAAATGGAAGTGTTCAACATTTCAAACAGCTCATGATTTTCCCGTAACATTTGTCACATCCTTTTGTGGCCTTTTTCGGATAAGGAGCAGAAAATTACCCAGTGCGAAAAGGAGCCGGGTAAATATTTTATACTTCGAATAGCTCCACTCAACCGGAGGTCGTCTTTATCTGCTCGGCGCCATCTCATATCAGGTGCCACGCCCACAGGTCCTCCACCTGAAGCGCCCACAACTATGCATCGCAGCGCGCTGACAAAGGCGCAGGATTCGCGGGGGGGGGGGCGGTGTCCTGGCAGCTTTAGGTCCTGTGGAAAAGAGGAAAAAATTCAACCTGCACAGGGCAACGTTTTGCGGCATTTGTGCCCCATCTCCTAAGACTCCTCGCCTGCGCCTGCTGGCTTGCCAATGCAACTTATGCAAATTTATTGGAAAATACTTCGTTATTTTTTTTATTCCACAGTTCTTTTCTCGCTTCACTTTGCTGCCGAGGAGGAGAGGCGTTTCTCTTTTTGCGGCATAACTTTTAATACCCTTTTGGGAACAGAGTCCTTGAAATTTCATAGAAAAATAATTCTTGAAAAATTACGGAAATTGAATTTATTTTTAGTAATAAATAATATTTCATATATTAATATTTATTATTTAGCACATAATTATTTTAATTTTAAATTTATTTCAATACTTGTTTACAAAACAAAAAGTATTTATACAGCTTGTATATAGGTACTTTTATTATTTTTTATACATTTGGAATTTGAAGGGAGTTCAAACTTCTCCTCACGAATCGACAGCCCTTTCAATAAATTTCTTCTCCCATCGCTATTCTGCATTTTATTTGTACATATCTGACGTCTTTTGCAGTTCGTCTTCAATTTTATTGTGGGGGACCGAATTGTGGGCGTTTTACATTTATTTTCCATTTGGAATGCAAGTTATTTCGCCACGCAAGACAAAGGCAGCCGTTATTTCTTATGAAAAGCCTTTTTCCCCTGGTGGGAAAGGTGAAAAAGTGGGTGGCTCCTCACTTTGACTTTGTGCAGCTGCCACTGCAATTGCAATTGCAACTGCAACGGGAAAAGGCAAAGGAACAGCATCTGCATACAAATTCGGTTCTAAGCCAACCGAAAAGGCAATTAATCAAGCTGATCTGGACTTTGCAGAGCAGCTAGCTCCTCATTTGCTCGGCTCATTGTTCTGCGCGGTGCCATCATTAATTTGTTGGCCAATTGTTTGCCTGGCTTCTGTTTCTCCGCACC
Organism: Drosophila takahashii; assembly: GCF_030179915.1. Lineage (NCBI taxonomy): Eukaryota > Metazoa > Arthropoda > Insecta > Diptera > Drosophilidae > Drosophila > Drosophila takahashii. The sequence continues at coordinate 42,935,041 of NC_091679.1, forward strand.
GATTTTCGCCCCGCTTTTCCTTCGCTTTTTCCTACGCTTTTCCACCACAGAATTGTTTACAGAATTTTGCCTTTGTCATTCTGGCCATTTTCCGCACGACAGCGCCAACTATTTGTGCGGCATTTTTATTTCACTTTCTAATATGAATTGTTCTTAGTTCTGCCTTAAGCTGCTTAAGCGGCTGAGATAGAAATGGAATGGATTTAGGTGGCTGTTCGTTTGGCGTAATTAATTATAACAAAATTCATTTATTTCCCTCGTTATTCTCGTCTCGAATACATGCAACATCTTAGAAATGCTGTCAACAATTTCTCTCCTAGTTGCAACTTGTAGAGGGTCCTTAATTAATGGGCGAAATTCTGGAGGAGTGGATGGTAGGTGAGTTCAACAGACAAACCCACACATCTTAGGAGAACTTCATAGATTTTATTGGAGCTCATGTGAAAAAGTTTGCAATAGTTTAAGGTGTTTTCAATTTGACCACAATTAATTCTATACTAACTTTTTGTATTTGAATAAACAATTTAATACATAAATATTAAATAATTTGTTAGGGCTATATTTAAGTATTTATTTAATGGAAACTTCTTTAATATTATTTGAACCAACTAGTTATTCTAGTACTTTTATTATCCAAAGCTCGAACTAGATATGCATCCATAAACATATTTATCTGAATTTCTTATAATTATTTTAATTGGATATACAAGCTCCCTGAAACAAATTCGTCTCCCAGATAAATCTCGAACCCTTGCCAAGGGGTCCTCGCCTAATTTGTTTTCCCTGGCTACTTATCAAATCCCTCATTGACCTCAAACTTAGTAAATTACCGCATTTTGAGGTGATGTGGGACAACGGAAAATGGAAATTTGGGGCTACAGCCGAACTGGTTGGGTTTCCAGATTGCCCTGCCTCCGACATAGACACTGTATGTAATTTGCATAAAGCCGAAAGCCGAGAGCCAAAAGCGGGCAGATGGAGTGAATGTAGTAATTTAATTAGCTGCCACATCCACTTCACTCAGTGGTTGGTATCAGTTGTTGCAACCTAATTGAAATTACCTGCGCTAATAAACAAGAGCGCAGGTGAAATGGGAATGAGACTTTGGTAGTTTTGGGAAGGCGGATTGCATTTCCTCTGCCATAGATCTTCGATTAAAATTCCACAAAAGAGAAGCTGCAGCTGCAACCAGAAATTTCGAATTTCTGGCATCAATCAAACGTTTAGCGAGTACATCAATCGCGTCCAGAGCTTTGCCGCGTATAAATCACGTATACGACGGGTGGCATCATGTTAACATCGTCGATGTGATCCGAAACAATTCGTCAAAGGTCTGGTTTTCGACTCTCCCTAAGCAATTAGTTCGTCAGCAGAAGAAGATTTCACCTAAACGTCGAGTTGCCCATTAAATTATCATAGAAATTCAATTATGCCAGCGGAAGAGGGCGGTCGTCAAACGATTTCAATGGCGCAAAAAGGGAAGTATTTTTAATGGTCCGCTCGTAAAAATTCCAGGCATTCGGCCCAGGTAGCAATCGATCATAATACAATTTTTGATATCGCTGTTAAGCTCGCGGCGGGCATAAAACTCACATTATACTAAATATCTAATGACCAGAAAGTATGCAAACCGAAATTTATATGCTTGCCTCGATGCCTCGAAATTGCTGCAGCGTGCTCCATTAGCGAATAGCCGAATAATATGGATGCAACGCGAAACGCTCAAGTTTCTCCGCTTTGGGCGCCCAGAAGTATGCTATTAAAATTATACCTGGCTAAAAGGCGAAATTACAAGCAAAGTTAACAAGGGAGCGACTGGCTCATAAAAGTTTTCCATATTAATGAGCTTTCCCCTCGCCAACCCAAAAAGAATCCCCACCCCTGCGTACATGAAAATTGTTGAAATGACAGTGGGGGATGGTAGATTTCGCGGTTGGTGACCATTTCTGTAGGGTGTTCATCGACTGAGCCGCGTAATGGGTAATGGAGTCGAGTTGAGTGGGTTTTCATAAGCCATTTAACGGTCTACAAAGCCGCTGTCAGCTTCCATTTGCCAGACAAGAAGTGGTCAAGGACAGCGACAATGTTGATTGGCTCTGAACGGGCGACCATCAACATATTGAATTAGGATAATTAAGGAGTATTTATGTATTTAAGTGGGTTGGAAGATATTCACCTCTGGGAAAAACGCCTTATAGAGAAACTATATCATTTTGCAGAACGTATTTCGGCAAGAAGTTCCATTTCTTTTATATATTTCGAAATATTTTTTAAATTCATCAAAATCGATTTTAAACATATTAAGAAGTTTAACATCAAAGGTACATACATTCTTCTTTTTTTGGTTTTTTACAATTTTAATGACTTATAACTAAACTGTTTAACTTAGAGATATTTTGTCGGAATAATTTATATACGTTCTATGCTACTGTTCAGTATAAATCACTCTCGAAATACAAGAGCAAAATGTTGAAAAAAGGCCAATTCACATGCTTTTCCAGCCAGTCCCTATTTAAAATGTTCGCACAATATTGATAGTAAAATATTAAATCACCTTTTTGCTTAAGCTTTAGTTTTATTTGGATTTTACTTAAAAAGCTCCATTCAGACTGCTCGCAAATGGTTAGTTAAATCAATTCCAGGTTTTGCTTTAGGCACTCTATATTTTTATAAAAGCTGTAGTTGCTCCATCTATAATTAAACAAAAAAAATCTTTATTAATATTTGTACACATGGAATTTCTACTTTACCTTCATTTATCCAAGATTTTTTCGGTAACGCAGGGGAAAATCCGACAGGCAGTAAGAAAATGGATTTTATTTCACAAGCAGCGTCCACAAGCAAATTAAGGCAGACATAAATATATATCGCATATATGGCCTCGTGTGTATTTTCAATATAAGAAGCCGACAAGGTTGCCATTGCTCCGATTTCTAAGGATGCGGAGGGCAGGATGCTCCCTCATACGATGGCTGCTATTTAAGCAACGTAACTTAAAATAATCGCACTCATATATAATCCGAGGCATGCAACTTTCAGTTCCCGTGCCAATGCCACACACACAATTTCATCTATGGGGAGGATATATACATACGATCATATATATATAGCTGTGGGGGCGGCGGCTCCTTAGCATAAGTAATAAATGTACTACGCCGCATGAGAGAAATCGCTTGGAATGGCAGGAAAATAAATTATCGAACTTCGATTTCACTACTCGTCCTTTCAGGAAGTTTCCCCCGCTCCTCCCCTGCTCTCTATTTTCAATTTGTATTTTATGATTTTGTACGCTTTTCGGTCTAAGGTTATAAAATTGATACGTAAAGAGAAAGAAATTTCAGCTGAGTTCGCTTGCCCTTTCCCTTTTGATAGTTTAAAGAAAATTTGGCTAGAATAACACATGTCTCGGAATTTAATGTGTGCGTGTAACCAGATATCGCAGGATGTGGGTTATATTTTCCCGTTTGGGGCTTTTCAGGTTAGGCAAATATTATTATTATTTTCCCTCGCATTGGATTTCAATTTCAGTGCGGTCCGTCGAAGGTCACATCGCTAAGCGCTTTAATGGCACATAGAAAAGAGAAAAGCAGGGAAGACATGTAGTATTTTTCACAAATTGAACAATTGAACCGAGGAGCCAGCCAGCTCAAGGCTAACAAATTGAGCGATGTCGCCTGCAGTCGAGTCGGTTTCAATTTGTGCTCCACACTAACGCGAATATTCTATGGGTCATGGGTGCACAGTTAACAAAAGCGATATACTATTTAATAAGATTTTACATGTAGATAAAATTGAGATAAAGATGTTTAAAATAGGCTGTGAAAAAATATGACTTCATTATTGCATTTATAAGTGTTTTCAAGACCATGTCACATTTGTCTGGAACTTTTGAATATGATATCTGAAAATGTTTATGGACTGTTTATAAAGACGTCTAAAAGTATGCTATGCAAAACTAAAATTTTGTTCAAAATGTGTTATTGCATACTTTTAGACACCTTTATATAGGGAATTCGAAACCTGGAATTTAATATCTGGTATCCACAAATCTATAAGAACCTAGAACTCCTCTAATTCTTGGTTAGAATAAATCGCTTTTTTTTGCAGTGTGATACTATATGAGTGCGGCCAGTCTTTGTGTGTGTGTGACTGGGGTCATGTCAAGCAAACGTTCAACACCGTCTCATTAATCATGCTGGCCACACACACACTCACAGCCCCCACTCACACAAACCCACTCTCGCACAGACAACATGTGGCCTCTTTCTTTGTGTCTCTGCGGAGTGCAGCTTTTCCCGCTTTCACCGCTTTCCCAGCTCCACTTTCCATTCTCTTTTATTTTTTGCTTTTTTTGATTAAAATTCAACTTTTGACTCTTGCATTGTAATGGCTGACATCATTTGCTTGCCACTGCTGACCACCTGTGCCCACTGTCCACACACAGACACACAAAGTGTTGGGTTAGCGAGTGGGCGGTGTGCTAAAAAAGCTTTGTGTAACTTTCTCAGTTTGGTAATCTTTTAACGCAAACATAGAAAAACAGAAGCAGCAAACGCGAATTCAAAAATACACTCACTTTTAAGGCGTATTTTTGTAAAACTATCAGAAATAGCGAACTTCCGGCTGTAGGAAAGCAAATAATTGTTTATTTATTGAGAAAAAATTTTCATTGAAATGATATGCTAAGGTAAAAACTATAATTTCTCCTTATTAAAATATATTAAGTCTCATGAACTTTGGAACTGATAATTCCATTGGCAGTTCACACAAACCAATATAAATATCTTGTAGCTATTTAAACGCTTTCAAATTCTAAACTGTTTCAAGTGGGTAATCAACACATTTGTGTTTACTTTAATCTCGATTTTCATTTGTTTTATGTTGAATATTAAGCAATCCATTCAATTACGTTGGCCACATTTAACAGAGACCAATTGAAAATGTATTGTGTGTTAAAGGATGTGAATGGAAAATTTGTACCTATACTCGTGTTTCATTTAATCCCTTTTTGATTTGATTTCACCTTTCCACCTATCCAATCTAATCAATTAGTATTTCGCCATGTTTTTTTATTCCCTGCCTGATAGCGAATGCACTCGGCTTTATGAGGCCCATCTAAAAGTTTTCCATTTGATTCGCCCGCTTCTCTTTGTTGTTGCTGCGGGGAACAATTTGAACTTTCCGCCTGACGTGTGATATTTTCGGGGCTCGGCGAATTCATTTATTTAAAAAAGAAAACCTTTTCAACATAAAGAATTCATTTCGGTTGCCTACTTTCTGGGGTCGCGGCTGGGGTCCGGCATTGTTCAGCTGTCACGTCCGTCATCAGCATCAGCATCAGCTGTCGGGACCTGGGATCCCGAAACCCCAGAACCGAGAACCGAAACTCCTACCCACTTGGACACTGGCCTACGTGCGGCGAGCACTCCGGGTGTTTGTGTTTATGTATGTTTATGTGCGGTTCTAATGTTTTGTTAGCCTTCATTACATGCTTTCATTTCTGGCCAGGCCGAAACAGGCCGTCCGCTCACTCAAATTGCCATCAGCCAGGGAAGAGATCTGTGAGTGCCGTTTGCATTTGACAAATGACAAACTCCACCGGCCTTGGATTTCAAACTGACCCACCGCCCCTCCCCTTTGGCCAAAGACTGCTAATGATGTCATTAATTTTGCACCATTTTTAATGCGTTTGCAATTGATTTTTGTGAATTTTTTTGACCACGCTAAAAGCCTCTCCAAATGTTTGTGATAGGAATTGCACAAAAAGGATTCATTCGCTTCTGGGTATTTTAGTTTTCCTAACAGTGTGGGCAAACGAAAGAAAAAGCATTTGCCAAGCAAATTTGCACTGCTGCAATGCAAATGCAGCAACAGAAGCTGCTGCTGCTTCCTGGCTGCCACTTTTGGCCCCTTTTCCCCTTTTGGCCCCCGGGCTAACGACTTTACCCCCATTCCGGCATTCTGCTACTCTGACATTCTGGCAATGCCAATGGCAATGGCAGCCGCAAAATATTTGCGCTAATTGAGATAAAATACAATTTAATGGGCGTGCAAATGGCGATGCAGAAGTGGGTGAGCTGTTTTCCTGATTTTCGACAGCAAACGAAAAAGAATTCCGAATGAGGGTTAATTTGATATCATCTACGAAGTGAATGGAAATTATTTGTCCTAAATGATTGGTGGGTTACTAAATGGTCCCAGCGAATGCAAATGAAGGATTTTTAAACCTAAAAATAAAGTAGATAGAGTATTAAATATGAACACGACTTTCAAAAGACAAATGAACAGCACCCTTATAATTTTCGTTATTACATTACCTTTTAAGTAAAATGTGTGTGAAATAGAACGTCATCTCTGGGATTAGAGTCAAGAAATAATATTGTATACTTTTAGACACCTTCTTTATTGATTTTTGAATTCACAATAATTTCTCTAGATTCTCCTAAGTTCTGGATATTACATTACCTTCTAAGTGAATTGAGTAAACACTTCAAATATCATTCCAATCTTAGTACACAAATATTAAATTTTTCTATTGTGTGGTGTGCCAAGTCAGACTTCCATTAGAGCCAAATAATTAAGCTAAATGTGGATGCCTGCATTTTCGTGCCAAGAAACCTAATATATTTTGCTAGTATTTGCAATTATTTGAGTACCCCTCCTCCTCTCTACCGCCCAGTTTCCCATCATGCTGGCCACATTAACCAAACCTCATCGCTCAATGTGTCAATTTTCGAAGCAGGACACTGGGAAGCTGAAAGGGGGAAGGGGAATTTTCGTAGATGTTGATGTAGCTACTGCAACCAGATGTGGCAAAACAAAAGGCAACATCAGACACAGTTTGCCAATGACAAGCAAGCCGAAGACAACACAACACAACGGAAAATTGACTGCATTTTCCCCACTTTTGTTTGCACAATTTTCAATATGCATTTTCTGAGCTGCTGTTACTACAGAAAATCAAAAAAAAATGGCAAAAATTCGAATCGAGACCAGAAAAAGACAACAATAAACAAAGAGCTGAGCAACAATGAAGCTGTTTGCCTGTCTTGCTTTATATCTCTGCCAAACTGTGGCAAACATAACTGCCACTCCCACTGCCACGGCCGCCCCTCGATTCCCAGCTTCACTTAACCGCAATGCTAAAAACTGACAAAACGAATGGCAAAACCAATTGCTGCGAATTGCGGTCAACAGTTTTGATTGTTTTTGTGGCCAAGCCAAGGGTGCTCAGCCTATAACAACCCCTGCTAACTGTTAACTGCTGTCTTTCGGTGCACGGGAACAAATTTCGAATTTCAGAAATCACTTATATAGGTGCCCAAAAGTAGGCAATATTTTTTTTAAGTCAGGAATAGGACATATGACAAAGTTTGATTTTTATTGCATACTTTTAGACTCTTTAACAAATGATTTTAAATCTCCAGAGGGTTATTTTGCACCCCTAATACAATCTTATTAATGGTTTCCGTATCAATTGGTACTTCGGATCCCAAATGATGATGTTAAAAAAAAGAATTAACAAATAATATAACTTTTAAAATCATAGTTTTATATTTTTTAACAGTGCAGTAGATAAACAATACCAGCGAAATACGAAATACTCACATTCGGGCAGCTGGCTTTTGGCATTTTGCAGCACTCGAACAGGAACCAGGAATCAAACAGATACAGTCGGAAAATTCTCCAGTTTGCGTTATGCACTTACAATCAATTTGTGGCCATAAATTCAGCTGCCACGCCCAGCCGAACAACCTCTGCCCCCCAATTTTTGACGCATCTTGTGCACGTCTGTGCGAGGGAAATAAAAAAGGAGGAAAACCCAGTCGAACCCTTTGCTGCAACAAATAAAAATTTATGACTCTGCCCCGAGTGGAGCCGAAAGTAATGCGTGTTGCCACGAGATGGTGTAAGAAATGGTGCGAAATAAAATATTGGCTAATAATCGCATGATAATGCCGGAGGATTTGGACCGACAGCCTGCGGCAAAAGTTCTCACTCGTGGGACACGTTGCGTATACGCAATCCATTCTCCACTTTTTGCGGGCAGTTAATAATGCTTTGGTTTATTGCATGTATGGGGGAAGGGGGGTCTGGATGGCATGGGTGATGGAAGAAGGGGGGTTCCGGCATTAATAATGACAACTCGTTTATGGCCGCATCAAAATGGAGCCCAAAGCCCAGCACTCAAAGTCGCCCTTCGCGCTTTATCCTAATTGCACTGGAGTCCCTGAAGCCCCTGGAAAAGCTCACATGTGTGTGTGAGTGGGAGTTTGCTTGGTGTAAGTGTGAGTGTGAGTGTATGGGGGTTTGCTTGGCCCGCCGGCGGCAAAAGTCTGATAAGCTGGCAAAAGAAAAAAACACCGAGTGAGTGTAAGGAAAACATTGCAGGAGTTGCGTTTAAGTGCAGTTCGCACATCCTGCATGTCCTTGGCTTTCAAGGGGGCGGGTGGGGTTCGAGTAAGTGCCTATGGTAACTACAGCCCGTAAGTGGAGTGCCCGTAAAAACTTATCCCAGGCCTTATTATCTACCAGATAGGGCATGCACCCCTGAGTCATCATTATTTCAGTTGGCTTGAAGCCTGAACTGCCACTTGAACTATTTATATTTACCTAATGTATAAAATTGTGTCTGAGTTTCTTAGATTTAATTACATTCTAGAAAAAAAGAAATGTATATTAAATAAATAAAAGTAAAACAAAGAGAAAAATATTTTACCTACTAAAATAAAATACAGATTCAAATATTTTCCTTCCAAAATAAAAAAATAAATAAACTGAAGAACGAAATAACTTACATTCTTAAAAATGTATACAAGGCTTTTAAATTCAATATTAAACTTAATGAGTAATACAATAACTGACTAACTAAAAAGCCTTTGGTGATCCAGTAATTTTTTATTGCTAACACATCATAAATATTCTTGATTTATTTTTTGCAAATAAATAAATTTGTGAAAAACCTTTTAATAATAACAAGTATGGGTACTAATTATGGTGGGATAGAATAATCATTAATAAGGTAATTTATTCCAAGGGTACGAGATATTTTTCCTCCCGAGATCCCGAGATCCCGAGATCTTCAAGGGTAACTTTTCTTCGTTGTAACGCCATCGTTGCGACACTCGGTCGGGACTTTTCTCCGGCTGATTGCCGTTGTTGCGCCATCATTGTTGCACCGGCGGCGCTTTGGAGGTGCAACTTTCGCCCAACTAACAACTTTTAACGCTTTTAGCTGTTGATAGTAGTCAGGAAAGTTTTGGCCAACTGTTATCGCCGCGTTGCCGCCCAGAGCACGTGCAAAGGCCCTAATTATGACACAAGAACTAGTTCCCACTTCGCCAGAACTCCAGCTCCTCTTTTTCGGGGGAGTGGCAGTGGAGTGCCTGCCCGCAAACAATTTAGCCCATAGTTTTCTTTCCTTTTTTTGTCAGAAATCGTTTGTTTACGCTTCACTTGCCAGCTTTCCCGCCCCTTTCCACACGTGTTTCCCTACATTTTTCCTCCGGCTATGCATTTTTCATGGCATTTGTCTGAAGCATTTTCATACTGCTGCTGCTGGGGCACTTTAAAGTCGTTGGGAGAAAGGCGAAAGGAGAAAGCGGAGAAGAAAAGCGAACACATTTCAAAAACATAAACGCACAAAATGTGTCAACCGCAATATGCTCGCTGTGTAAACAGGCCGAGGCGGCCACATGCGGAAATCACTAAAGGCACTTCCTGCACCAGCAACAAATGCCATAAAAATCATGAAAGCAGAGCTTGTGCCGTGTGCCTTCTGCCACAATCACCCATATCCACCCATATGTAGTATGCTCCGTATATCCACACCCCACATAGCGCTACTCACCTACAAAATACACACATAGATAAGCCGGGCACGATAAACGAGCGTTGTACTGGAACTGAAACTGGAGATGGAGATGGAGCTGTAGCTGAAGCCGAGGTCAATGGGTCGTTCCCTACCGTCTGCCGATGTCCTCAACAGCCAGGGATGATCACGTGATAACTGATAATATCCTACTTGTAATCTCTAATTTATTTATATTATTTGAAGTGGATTTTAGTAATTATTATTTGTAATTTAATAATCAGTGTTTTACTTTTACGGTATCAACAAAGAAATATATTTACTGCTTTTATGTATTCTTTATGGATTTACTTCTCTTACTTAAAGTCGATTTCATTATTATCTGGGAAGAATAGAATCTATTAACCCCTTAATGCTTGAATTTGAGAATACTTTTTTTCAAAAGGTGAGAAGAAAAAATTCTAAAATCAAGCAGATTCTCTCGTTTCTCTGGTCTCTTTTAACTACAATTATTTCAAAACAAATTTAATTTTCTGTTGTTTACTATTTTATGTTTATATATTATGGAGTTTCTCGAGTCAAGTTTAGTTTCAGTAGAGTTTTATGACTGCAAATGTTGACCACTATCGCGCCATTAAAGTGTTCACTCAAAAAGTTTTTGTTCTTGGACATTTCTTTACTCAAGTCCTGTGAGCACCTCTGGATGAGATCCTTCTTTCCCTCACAAATGTCAGCCATACTTGTCATAATACGATCACACACACACACAGATATGAGGAGGCACCAAATGCCGCAACACTTTGGATCAGAGCCGGGCATTCCGCATGCCGCAAACAAACCCGACATAAACACACACACTCATACATATGCCAGGGAAGCCAGGATTCAAGATTCCCCTGGCCTATACATACACATACTTTCAATGGGAACTCGCACACACACATATTCGCACATCCACGAATGGCATAGCAGCTTCTCTCATTCCGGGCTCAGCCATGCAAAATATGCCAGCATTATAAAACTTCAATCTACTCTAAAGAACTTGTTTATGCCTGATTCGGATATCGACAGCCGAGGAGCTCTGAAAGACGGGGAGGGGCATAGGGGGTACAGGATATAAAGGGACAGGACTCAACAGGATATAGAGTTAGCACGCTTTTTGACATCTAAGCCGGGCCAAAGCATTTCGCATAGCATACATTTCAGCTGCCCGGGTCGAATAGTTAGGGGTCCTATATTTAACTTTGGAATGCGAAAAGAAATATGAATTGATTCTATTGACTGGATTGCACAGCTTTTTTTTAAAAGGTTCAGAAATTTTTGCACATTATTCTCGTCTTGGAAAGAAATAAATTGCAGCATGAATTAATATTTGATTTGCCTTAAGATAAATAAGTAGATCAAACCATTATGGAAAATATCCCACATATTTGGACATGGAAAATTTCTTAAAATCGGCTTAATTTACAAGTAGCAATCGGCACATTTCGTTGTGGTTCTAAACAACCTAAGGTCCCAGATTTAAATCGATAGCCGCTTTCCATTGACCAGCCCACACATTTCTATGTGAATCTGACACTACGAATTACACACACTAAACTCTGATTTTCCATGCTCGATAAAGTGTGCAAATGTCTGTTCCTGTGGATTTGCACGCCAAAATGGTGATCAGTGCAGTATTTACTTTTATATATTTCCGTTTCGACCGAGACTGTGTGCGAATAGCCAAAGGGAATCCTGCCGACAGGCGGAATGAAGAGGAAACATCCTGCGAGGGATAACAGTGGAAGTCTGTCTAACCGAAGTAAGCTTGTTCTACTGCTGCAAAACACATTTAATGCCGAGCACAAAAGGAAAACTATGGTCCAGGCTATTCAGGGAAAAAACATAACATCTTTGAGTAGAACACAGGGTGGCAGAATATACTAGTAATACCTTGTTATTATGGTATAATATAAGCGTTCCTTTGAACCAGCCTTTGTCCACAGGAAAAAATCACTTTTAAATGTAAAAGTAGGTGTCTAAAAGTATGCAACAATATATTTGTAACCCAAAAGTAATGTGAATTCATACAGGAAGACGACTATCCTTTATTCACTGCATACTTTTAGACAAGTATTTTAAAATTTAAAAGGGATTTCATAGGTTGATTTAAAAAATCAGCAATTTGTCACATAATTCAAATGTTAAATGCCATTTAGTTGGTGTAATTTATTTGCTTTTGATTCCTGTTGAAAAAGTCAATCACAATCTAATCCTGGCTAATCTATTTGATTATAATTCCAATTACTTACCATAAAATGAAAATTAATTGCAGCTTTGCCTCGACAAGCAATACAAATAATTACCAATATTTAATCTCACCTCCATTATTTACTTTCAGCAAAGAGCTTTAATTCAAAAGACAATTCTTGGTTTAAACACATCAAAGGTTTATTTTAGCGACATAATTGCCCTGTAAGCAATGTGTAATTCAATAATCTTATAATAAACTTAAGCCTAGCTCCAAACATTTTGTGGAAAGCGTAAATACATTCGTACAAATATATATATAATACAATGTTATGCAATACAATTGCTCTAAGTACAAAACAAACAAATTGTTTGCATTTCTTTTTTCATTTTATATTTGGCACAAAGGACTTCTCGACTACAGCTAAGGAATTTTCAGAGTTTTTGGTTTTTAAGTTGCCAGCCGTATGGGGAGGTCAGGTAAAGGATTTTTCGGGGAAAATATTTACAATGAGAATGCAAAATGTCAAAGTTGCATTTGCATTGAACGAAACATAAAATAAATCTGGCTACCGAGGGAGCAAGCACTTTAAGAGCATTTTTGTTATAAGCACACAAGAATACCAAAAGTTGCCTCGGCAACACAGGAAAAATGGCAAAAAATAGCCAAAGAAAAATGGTATTTCTATTTATTTGGCATCTTGCTCCGCCTCTCCGTTTGTTTTGTTTGCCTGAGTGGAAATATAAAAATTACTTCGTTTACATCCAGCAGGATATATATAGTATGGTATAGTAAGGTTGAAACGAGAGGGAGAGCGAGTCCAAACGGGTCACGCAACGTTCTAGACGAAGTAATAACACTTGACGCACGTCTGAGTTTCCGGCTTGTGTCCGGCCAGCGAACGTGTCTACACAGAGAGAAAAATTCTTAGGACATAAATATTACAATCTTTGTGGATTTTTGAGTAACCTGATAGAGCTTTAAAAAACTAAGTTTTATCAGGAAAATCAAAATTTGAAAATATATACATTGGTTTTATATCATTAGTTAAACTTTTCTATTATTTCACAATGAGAAATAATAATGTTTATATAATAATAACAATGGTTTTCATTAGTGATGAATAGACGTTGGATATTATGAGAAATGGTAATATAAATTACAATTTAATTTTCAAAAAATCATAGCTAGATTTAAGTTTTTTACAAAAATTGATTTCACATAAAATCCCACGTCTAATGATTAATAGTTCAGATATTTTTTAACACATCCCTTAACAAAAAGTAACCATTTCATAATAATATTTGGTATAGACTGCGTTGAAAATGTAAAGCAGCTATAACTGGGTTACAGATTTCTCTCTGTGCAGCTCTGGTGGGGATTCAGAGTACCCCAATTCCTCTGCAGGTGCTGAAAACTAGTCGAAACTCTCCTGACGTGTTAAATTGAATTTGAGCAGCGACGACGACGAGGAGGACGCCTTGGCCTTGGTTTTGCTGCTCGAGTCGGAGACGGAACTCGAATTGGACTGAGTTTGCGCCTCGGGCGTCTGGTGGCCACTGGAGAAGGATCCGGTTAGCAGCATCTGGTGCTCCTGGCGATGGCCACCGAGCAGTTGTCGCGCCAACTGGGATATGTCCCCGCCGTAGCTGCTGTCCAGGTGACTGGACCTCGGACTGGAGGGCTTGAGGGCCAGGGATTGACGCAGCAGATCCGGCAGATGCCACTGCTCCAGGAGCTCCGCTCCGAGGGTCGGCGAGTCGCTGGCCAGCCGGGTCAGGGTGTGCAGGATGGTCTTGATGGTGCGCCGCTGGGCATCGCTCTCCGCACGTGAGCCGTAGGTCTTGTAGAATTCCGTTTGGTACACGGACGTGATGAAATTTATGATGATGCCGTTGGCCAAGTGGCTGTGGCACTTCCTGTTCAGCGACATGTTGTGCAGCATCCCAACGATCTGCTCCTGTGCGGATGAAAACAGAGGGCGAAAATGTTGATGAGCAAAAAATAAGCAACTCAAAGCGGTCTGGGTGTATGTGGCGGTGTGTATGTATATTTTGGGGAATGAAAAATCGTGGCCAAGATTGCGAAAAAATTGCTTTGCAAATGCACAAATAAATTTTACGAGCCAGCGCCCCAAGAAGCTTTCAATAAAATTGCCCAAACAAAAAATTGCAGGAAATCGATCCGGGTGGAAATCCCAATCCCTCAAGGTCACAGATTCGCTTTTGAAGTTTGAGCTCAGAAAAATATAGTTGTGGAATACGAGAGACTGTTGTACTCGTAATACAACATTACAAGTGAAGCTTTTAGCATTTAAATTTGAATTTTTTAATATGTTTTGTTTAGTTAAGAATATTTTTACTTTGAGTGTCATGATAATTACTTTTTTATAATTTTAAGAAAGTAATTTAGTATTGAGTAATAACCCTTATTTATTATTAAACCTTAATAAAATAAATATGAAATTAAATATTGTTGTTTGAAAAACAAAAGACCAAGAAAAAAATCATGAAAATTAACGGTTTAAATAAATAAAATTGCCTAATTACTTCCTTCTTTAGTAACTGTTACCAAAAAAAAAATATGTCCTATATAATAATTTTGTCGATTAAAATTTTTAGATTTATTATGAAGACTGTACAAAAATGAAAGCAATTTCTTAGCAGAAAATATAATGCGATATACTTGATGAACATTATTTAAAATGTTACTTAATAGATTTCTCTGTAGCAGTTATATCATATTTCTTTAATTTCCCTCATACTTACATAGAGAAATACGCTGGTGCCGCAGTCCTGGTGCTCCAGGGTGTCGATCAGTCGGGCGATGGCCTCGTTGGACATGATGGAGTAGTGCGAGGTGGCCTCCATGCGGCTCAAATTGTTCAAGGCGGCGGCGCAGAGGAGCAGCGTTTGGGTGCAGCACTCCGGGCGCAGGAGTTCGGCCAAACCGGCCACCAGGCTCTCCGAGCAGTCCCTCAATCCCGGCACCCGGTGCTCCGGTCCATGCCAGGCGGCGGTGATCTGGGCGAGCAGCGACACGGCCTCCCTCTTCTCGAGGCCTCCCCTCTCGCCGGCTGACTCCACCTGGAGGATGTCCCTCACGATCTCGATGCCGCCACAGCTGCCCAGCTGCTGGATGGCCTGGGGATCACAGCACAGGGTGGCCAGAGCCCTTAGAGCCAAGGCCCTCACGGAACTCTGCTTGTGATCGAGGACCACCACTAAGAGGCTCCTCACCGCCTCATTCTGAACGAAGGCATCGGAAAGGGAAGCAAATCCATCGTAGTCTATATTCATCAGAGTGGCCACCATATTGATATTGGCCCGCAGGAGCAGATCACACCGACTCTGCTCGATGCTGGTCACCAGAACACCAACTAATCTCTCGAAGATCAGTCGCAGGGTGATCAGCGTGTGCCTCTTCAGCAGCTGCACATCATCCAGCAGGGATTCCAGATTGATGTAGTGCTGTCTTTCTAGGGAATACCTGGTATCCTTGCTGACTGTACGGATTTGCTCCAAGTGCTGCTCATAGCGCCTCCTTTCGATCCGCGCGTCGTTGAAGAAAATTGCCCTTCGCTCTAGAGTTGCAGTAAAATCATCCAGGTGGCCCAGGAGCTGGGTGGCTCCTCCGAGGGCTTCTGGCAGGGAACTGGCCTGCAGTCCACTGAGCACTCGCTCGCTCCTCTCGAAATGTCCTTGGAGGGACAAAGCCTGCTGTTGGAGCTGCCTCACCAACTTGCAAACCGCACTGGTAGTTATCGTATAGTTTTTATAAGCCTCCTGGGCGATGGACTTGTGCTGCAGGGTGCACATCACTTCGGGTTCCCCAGCCCATCGCTGCTCCTTCATCCAATGGGCCACGGGTTCCCGTTGCTTCTTGCCCTTCTTCCCTGCTATTTTAGACCCACTCTTTGGAGTACTCGTGCTGGCCGTGAATCTTAAGGATCTAACTCTCAGGGGAGAAGGAGCCTGCAGCTCCTGCTCCTCAGTGGCGACTCCAAAGGTCACCGTTTCGTTGTTGTACGGCGGTGGTGCCTCACCCAAGTAAACAGTCTCATTGTTGTAAGGTGGTGGTGGAGCCACAACGTCCTCTTCCTCCGAAGCCTCAGTTTCCGGTTCCGGTTTGGCTTTACGCATCAGTCGCCGGCGGCGTCTTATGGCCGGACGTGGTGGTGAGTCCTCCTCCTCCTCCGCCCCATCCTCCAGCTTCATGCTGTCCAGCTGCTCGAACAGACGACTCCGACTGGCCTCCAGGTCATCCCCATCCTCTGCAGACTTCGCCGTGAAGGATATGCGCCGCGTAACGCTGATCAGCGGCGAGTAGAAGGAGGAGTTGCCCACCCGACGCACCACCGTTGGGGGCGTGGCCACCGATTGCACCGAGGTGGGCGTGGCTGTGGGCGTTTGCTGGGCCGCCGATGGCGGCGATTGGGGGGATGATTGCAGCTGGTGCTGCAACTGATGGGATTCCTCATTGTCCGAGAAGCCCGAGTCCTTTAAATAGTCAGGAGAAAAACAATAATATTAGCATACTAATTTTGAATTTGGTTGGAATATATTAAAGTTAATATTTATTTCCCTCACATGTTTTTCAAATTAGTAATAAATTCATAATTGCTAATTTACAAAAACACTGAATGAATACTGATTTATTCCTCGTAAAATTAAATACAATATAGAGAAGTTTTTAGCAAACTCGAGGTCATGCCGGCTTAGACTTCAAGAAGTCCAAGACGTCGGCATTATGCCAACACACAAAAAGGAGCGAAGAGGCTTCACTGTACATGCATGTTTCATGTAGTAGCCAACTACAATCATCAGCAGTGAAATCGCTGTCTTAGTCAACGATCGAAGTGGGTTACCATGTAAGCCGCGCTATAACTGGTTGGGAATTATAGCGTCGCCAGATCGGTAAACTTCGAAAAGCTGATCAAGCCCTTAGTGTGTGTTGGACTTTGTTCTGTCTTTGATCTCTATCAGAGTTCCGTGGCAGATTGTGAAGAATATGCATTACTGCATATTTTTAGGCTTCCATATAGCAGCCTTTTACGGCGTGTTGACCGTTTTTTGTCCAAAGTTTGGCTTTTTTGATACGACCTTTTTTCGTTATAGAGAAGTTTTTAGCAAACTCGAGGTCATGCCGGCTTAGACTTCAAGAAGTCCAAGACGTCGGCATTATGCCAACACACAAAAAGGAGCGAAGAGCCTTCACTACAGTGAATATGTATGTAATGTATGAATGAATTTATAAATCGTTATAGTAGTTATAATTTCACCAAACTTTTTAAGTATATATTACTTTATTCTTCATAAAAACATATAAAATCAAGAAGAATTTCGAGAACACTTGTTCTTTAAAAAGTAAGAACAAGATACCGAAATACAAAATTCAAGAAGATTTGCTCTCTGTGTATTCCTCTGCTCTGTACCCCGATAATATCCTAATTTCAAGGCTTAGTTCTATGCAAAATTATAATAACCCTCTTGGGCTTAATATCAATGATATGCTCACCTGACTGCGTAGACTGCCCGGACTATCGTGTTTGTGCCAGGATAGCTTGGAGCTGTTCTGCTCGTCCTCCACCTCCTGGATGCAGGACAGATTGCCCAGAGGGCCGAGGGATGTGGGTTGTCTGTTGGAAGCCATTCCACTGCCCATTCCACTCCCATTGTTGAAGCTCGAATAGAAACCGCCGCTGGTCAGGGAGGACTGGTCGGATCCCCACCAGACCTTGCTGTAGCTGCGCTGAAAGGACATGCCTGAAATATACAGAAAGAGAGAGAGCAATCAGTAGTGTCCATCATTTAAACAAATTGGAATCATTCGTTCAACAGGCTTAAATTCATTAAATTTAATGCAATTGCCGCTTGGCTGGACTGGATTCATTGCCAATACCCGGGATTCGCATCCCCCAGGGGTCATTCAGGGGTCATTCGCCCATCACAAGTGGGCGTGGCACTGCACAAGCACACACACATGCCTGAACATTGGCGTAATATCCGTTACGAAAAAATTAAATTTCCGCCCTGAGATACAAATCATTATTTTAATCAATGAAATGCTGTCCCTTGCTTTCAGTTTTCCAGTTTTGAAATTTCGCTTTTTAGCAATTTAAGGATCCCCAAGTTCTCGAAGGGAAGGCCATCAAAATGACATTTGGCATATGGCCCAGTATACATTACTGTGCAATAATTTCTAAATAATTGATGTGAATGCCCCAAATTGTGGGCATTTATGCAGATTTTACAGACCAAATCTGTTGAGTTACATGGCATAAAGAAGGGGCGGAACCACCTGACCGCCCGATGTTACTGGAAATGCAAATGATTTTACAGGGTTTCAGGGGGTTTTGGCGTCCAGAAAATGAACAAAACATTTTCGGGGGCTCTATTATGCAAATGGAATAAACTAATTATGCTGCAAAACAATTTTCGTGTGACATCGCAAACCGAACTCGTGTTTTATTTTGTTTAATTTTGCGTGGTTTTTGCACTTTGCAGTTTACATATTTATTAAACTTTGTTGTTTTGCGCCATAATTACATAATATACCATTCAGGAAAAGGGGAGTGAAGTGGGAGTGAAAAGCACTTGTTGGTGGCAACTATTTGTGTTATGCATGAGTGGGAAAGTTTATTTTTCAGTTATGCATGCCCACTGAACTCTGACCCCCCTTTCCTTTTTTTTTAGCCCACAAATGGCATTTGGTCAACTGGCATTCGCAGCTCTTTCCCCGTTTTCGTCGCAAATATTGACAAAGTGCTTGTTTCAAGCAAACAAAATGAAATAAACAAATGACGTAACATTTTTTATTCCACTACTTTCGCACACATTAACACTCACACTTGGCCAGACGCATATTTATTGAATTCATTAAGCAATTAATTAAAATTATATTCAATTAGTACAAAAAGCACGCCAATGAAAATTAAAACCAACAAATATTTGCGGCCATTTACAGTTTAATATGAAATGTTTAACGTTTCTAACGCCTTTTGATATTATTATCCTTTTTTCTTCTTTCTTTTTTGTTTGGATAAATAACGAATGTGACACTTTCTTGATTTTATCGAACTGCTTGATTTAATTGCAAAATATTTAAACCAATGTTGACAATAATATTTCTGACATAAGTCATATTTACTTTAATCTTGATGTCATTAAATCAAAGATAAAATATTTTAATTAAGATTGTTAATATTTTATTAATTTTTTCCTTAAACATCGAAATATTGAATAATAGCTAATTTAAACATTTTTTTTAGGTACATAAAATATTTTTAAAAATATTTAATTAATTATTTTAAAAAATTGATGTACAAGGTTATTTTACCCATCAAAAAAACCCCACTTAAACAACATTAATTGCACCTGAAAATCCCGCTGCAAAGCCCCTTCAAAATCCCGAATTACAGGGTGCACAAATGAAAAACCACTGTCCCTGGGACAAGGGCTAATTAATGGAGAGCTCAGCAGCTTCCATCCCCCTTTTAAAAACGCGAGCCCCGGGCCAAAGCCTTTCGTATGGACAATAAATATTGCACAATTGCCGGCTGGCTGGCTGAAAGAGG
The DNA here is from genome assembly GCF_030179915.1 of Drosophila takahashii. NCBI lineage: Eukaryota > Metazoa > Arthropoda > Insecta > Diptera > Drosophilidae > Drosophila > Drosophila takahashii. Next base: position 42,954,661 of record NC_091679.1, read on the forward strand.
CTTAACAATGCAGCAAGGCGATAAAAATTAACGGCACTTAATAGCAACATTGAAAATCATTAAGTGATTTATGGTCGGCCTGCAATCCCCCCGAAGGACAGGCGATACAATCGATATAAGTATTTATTCTCGTTCCTTTTTATTTACATGAGCATCTTAGAATACGTAAACGCACTTTATAATACAGCAACATACACATATAGACAATAAACTGAGTGTCCTCATCGTCTTTTTTCCTAATTTCGTTTCTTGTGCACATAATAATTTCCAGAAATTAAAACAAACTTTAAGGCGACTCACACAAATTGCAACCAAAAGCGAAATAATAATTATAAATTTTAATATGCTTGTGTGGTGAGTGTGTGTGAGGGGGCGTGTCTGGTCGGCAGTCAATTAGCATGGGCGCCACATAAATTTCAATATCGAATACGTATTCGCTTTTCGGTTTTGTGTTTAATCAAGATAAACGAGCTCGTTTTCAGTATTTCTTTTTTTTTTTTGTTCCGTTCAAGGGGGAGTGGCGCTTACACCTGGCCGACACACAGGACTACATGCCTCCTCCTTATAGCTTTGCATCCCTTCAACGCGGCAAATCGTTGAGCACGAGCGTGGACGTGTAGCTGGGCGCCTGAATGTGGGCCGTCTTGGTGGTGGTCAGCATGGTGGTGGTCGTCACGGTGGCCTTGCCATTGACATCTGCGTGCACCACATTCGTTTCCGTTCCTTCCGCCTTGGGTGGATCCACTTCCAGGTCCTCCGAGTAGCCCACCGTCGTCACCTGAACACTCGTCTTGGTCAGGCGATGAGTGCGATGCTGGTGCTGCGGCGACCTGAGGCCCAGATCGGTGCCCGTGGACTCGTCGTCGCTGTAGTCGCTGGTCAAAGCGCTTCCTGTGCGCCCGGAGCCGCCGTCATAGGAGTACTGGGTGTGATAGGTGCTGCTGGGCTCCCCGCTGCCGCCCGTCGTCTGGCTTCCTCCTCTCGAGGGGGCCACCTCCGTTTCGCCTTTAGCCTGTTGAAGCGTAGAGGCGGCGGTTATGTCCTCCTCGGAGATGTCGTCGAAGGCCGGCGGTGGCGTGGACATTCCCGAAAGCGTCAGCACCGGCTGGCGACCTCCTCCTCCGCCGGTTGGCGTGCTCAGCGGTTGGAGCCGCGAGGCCGGCGAACGCAGCTGTGTGGTGGTCGACGTTTTACGCTTCGAGGGGGAATGTTTCAGTGGAAATGTGGGCGTCTTCTTGAACACCTGCTTGCCCATGGCGTCCTGGAAGCGCTTGGCGTAGAAGCTGGGCCGGCACACCGACACAGTGTCGCCGTTGTAAAGGATACTCTTAAATGTGTGCTCCAGCTTCTTCTCCAGGCGATACGATTGCAGAATGTCAATGATGCCGATGTACAGGATCAGCCGTTCGTCGTTCTCGGAGCGAGCAGGTATCCCGCCAGCTGGCACGTCCTCGTCCTCCTCCAAGGGTACGTCCATGTCGGCTGTGATGGACTCTAGGGCCGTGGAATGGGCCACCAAACGCTGGCGGTTCATGCTGCGAGTACGGTTTAGACCTGCTCCTGCGGAAGTTCCCGGAATGGAGGCGTAGGAGGCCACCGCATGCAGCTGATTCTGATCCGCCTCGGGAGCATCATCATCGGGATTTACTGCGCTCTCCTTGCGCTGCAGCTTGGCCCTCGCATTCAAGATCCTCTCCTCGCGCTTCTCCTTGGCGGCCAGGTCCAGATTGTGGATGCCCACCAGCAGCGAGTAGTCCATGATCTGGAAGCTCTCCAGCACCATGCAATCCCGCCGGATGGTGCTCATCAGCGCATTGTACTTGTCCGTCTCGAGGAAAATCCCATTCGGATGATGCTCCGCAAAGTCGAGGTCCTTGAAGGTGGGACTCGCCTTCTGGCGCTCCGCCTTGGAGGCCTTCCGGCGGAAGGACGAGCCCTTCAGGTCGTACTTGCAGTGCATCTTGATGTCGGAGGGCAGCAGGTTGTTCATCGCCACCAGCCGCACGTTCTTCGAGTTGTAGTGGAAGCAGTACAGGCCGAAGAACTTGGGCAGCAGCGTGCGCGGATTCTGCGAGAGGTTCATGTAGTAGCCGGGCAGCAGCTTCTGCAGGAACTCGCACTCCTTCTTCTGCACCGTCTTGATGATGAACTCGTCATCGGTTGTTAGGTAGAATATGGAGCCAGAGGCCCCCGGATTCGACAGTTCCCTTAACGGAGAGGCACACATCGACATCAGGAAATCATCCGGTGCAATGCCAAACAGATCGCGGAAGTAGCGAAAGGCTATGGGTGCGTAGACCTTGAACCGGAAGTCGCTGTAGTGGTGGGCAGGTGTTATGGAGGAGCCATCGGGCGGGAAGGCGATCGTCTCCATTTCCCAGAAGTCGTTCATCAGCAGATCCCTCTTCGGCTTGCTGGCCAGGCTGCCCACCGTGTGCTGGATGCCCAGCTGAATGGAGCCCATGATCTGCTTGGACTGGATCTTCTTGTAGGTAACCTCGCCACCCTCCGCCACCCGCCGGTGGCCGAGCTTCTTCTCGTGCCTGCCGCCCGTGGTGGAGGGATTCCTGGAGATGCTGGCATCTAGCGTGGAGCTGGCACTCCTCAGTTTCGAGGCCGGCGTCTGGCTGGCGGCTATGTTGTTGAGCTCCTGCTGCAGTAGGGCGGTGCTCTCCTGGCCTCCGTGGGCCAGGGCAGCCTCCCTGAAGAGCTGGCGGGATGTGCCAGGTTGTGGAGTCCTGGGCGTGTCCTCCAGGTCTGCAACTGGAGCAGGAAGGATCCTCACTGGAGTAAGCAGGCTCTTTTGCTCCAGCTGCAGCTGGTTCTCCTCCGTTTCCTGATCCTGATGATCCTTTTCTTCTGCCTTATCCTCCTTGACCACCGGCTGCAGCTCCAGTTCCACGCGGGTGTCCATTTCCATTTCCGCTTCCGTTTCCCTCTGGAGATTTCCGCTCTCTGCGGAGGAGAAAACCACTTATTGCAGTGCTGCTCAAACTGTACAAAAGGCATTCAATTGCAGCTCGATAAATGGGTTTTGAATGTGTGAGTGTGTGTTTAGATGAGTAAGTGGGTGAGTAATCGATTAAGCCAGGGGCAACAATTGTCACGTTTGCACATGCTATATACCTACAATATATATCATCCATGTAGCAACTTGAGACTCTCGCCCACCTGTTGCTTATCTTTTGTTTACCCAAATGAAGAGAGGCTACAACTCAAACAACAAAAACAACAACAGCTAAGTAATTAGCCCATGGTCACTGACTGCCAAACTGCGCGACTCCAAAACTGTAAGTGCATATGGAAATACAGAGAGAAATCGCAATTGCGTGAAATCATATGCAATCAGTAATCACTTGAAAATTCCTAAATGCACCTGAAAGCAGGTAACTAGACAGACGAACCGAAATTTTCGATTGTTTGCATATGGGAATCCTAAATAACCGGCAGACACACGTTGAAATGCATAAATAAACGTACAAATGCACTGAGAGAAAAATATATACTATAAAAATAATATGTTTTATCAGAAAGAGAGCAATTCAAAGCTTATTATTATCGCAAATATTTACAATTCGATAAAAAATGACAACAAAAAAGATAATTCAACATATCACAGACGTGCTAATGGTTATAAAAGTCTTAACTGGAGTTTAGTCAATTTATCATAACAAAGCCTTTAATAATCTTGAAAATTCAAGTATTTTGCCTAGTTCTAGTTCTAGGTATATAGTTATTTTTGAGCCCTTAAAAACCCTATTTAATTTCTCTCTGTGCACAAGCGATTGGCAAACGTTTGCTGAAAACACAAACAATTAGGCCGAAATCCACAAAATTATTATAGGAAAGTCATTATTTTGTGTGTGGCGTTCGTTGTGTTGTTTTGAGAAATGGAAAATGAAACCATAACATGGTCAGTGGGCGTGGCAGAGGGGGGCGCTAAGTGGGCGGTGGGAGGCCATTCAGCTGGCTCGTGTGTGTTTATTTCGGTAGATTTTTAGATTGTCGCTCGGCGGATATATCGTCGGCATCTCCTATATATCTTTTCCTCGTGTCTTTTTTTTTCTTTTTTAATATTTGTCGCACGCATGACAGGCCAAATAAAACAAAAAATTACAAAAGCAATAATTGTACGTTAATAGCGGAAAGTTTTCAGTGAATGAATGTGAATAAATTGTGGGCGTCCTCTGCTGATAAAAACTATATTTAAACTGGCTAAAAGATAAAAAAAAAATAAAAATATATGAGGGAAACTAAGTTGGTTTTTTATTAAAAAATCTCACAATTTTTTACAGCTTTTAAAATGGTAGAAATCCTTCTAGGGTTAATAACTTTGCCACTTAACCCTGACTGTTGTTGTTTTTCTTGTTGTTGTTGCTGTTGCCTTGGGACCATTTATTTCTTTTTTTTCGTGAATTATGAGCTTGCAATTAAAGCGTTTTGCTTCTTTATTTGTAATTTAATTAGCGTACTTACACAGAAACACTCGAGGGAATAATAGTGGCTAGAGGTCAGAAAAACCAAGAGATATCCAGCAAAAATAGCGATAATTATGTGCCCTCGGCTGTGCTCTCCCCCTCTCTCTCTCGCTCTCTTTGTGTATTCGTTGATCAAGGCGCGTTTATCTCTCGCGCTCTCTCTTTCGCTCCTCTGCAATTGTTGCTTCGTTGTTGTTGTTGCTTCCTCCTTTTGCTTCCCCTTTTTTCCAGCTCTTTCGATTTCCAGTTTCCGCTTGATAAATTGCTTTCATAATTTACAACAATCTCAACGAATTTGAATTCTCCGTGCACACCTGGTTATTTACTTGTGTGTGTGCGAGTGTGTGTGTTTGTGACTGAGGATGACGTCGTCGTGCGGCAATCGACCAAGTTCTTCTTTCCGCACTTTCGCATTTTCCTACTCCTTTTGGCGATCGGCGCCCGGAAAAGCTGTCCCGGTTTTTCCGGCTCGATTTTTGCACTCCGCGAACTTGAAAACCAGGCGAAAATACAAAATTCCCGGAGAGAAAACCGTTTTTTTTTCGATGAGTCGTTCGCGCAGATTAGAGTGGCCTTTCAAAAATTACGAAATATCTCTTCGCCATATGTTTATTGGGGGTATTGATCTGAATACCAGAAACGGGCACTCTGAGAAATTATAGATGATATCGATAGATATATCGTTATTCAAAAATACCGACTTTTAACCGTTTCCCAGAAATGTTAAGTAACAAAATCTATTTAATTTATTAATTTTAACATATGGTAAAAATATAATGAAATAGTTTTATGAATTGTTTTTAAAATTAGTGAAATTCATAATAGATGTGAAAAAGTAATATTGTTCTTAGAAGAGTGATATTTCCTTTTTACCTTTTTATTTAAGATTAAAAAATGTAATATTTCCATTTGAAAACAATCGATCTTGTGTCTTTGCTAAAGTTCATCCAAGTTTCCCACCAGGTTAAAGTCTTTGCTGATCAGACAGTGTTGTTAAGTATAAAAAGTACACTGGCCAAAAAGCAGTTGAAGTTTTACATTTTTTTTTGTTAATTATTATTTAGCGGATTAGTTAGTTGCTTAATTATTATTATTGGTATAAATTAATTTTTACTCTCTACACGTTTTTTTCTTTGTAAGAACAATAAATTTCTTGAAACGAAAAAGAAAAACCGACCTGTTCATTCTATTTTTGGAAGAAAAATGTCTGCATTTCTAGACGAAATATTAGTTTAATTTTTTCGCGGGAATAGAAACCGCCTGTCCAGCGAAAATCTAATTAAGAACACCTACAAAGGCGACTTGCCTGCCGTCGGCGTAATTGGATTAGTAAGCGAAGCCAGCCAAGGAGGAATTTTCAGGACCCTCTGCCCTTGACCCTCGGATTCCGCATTCAGTCGTCTCGGTTTGCCTCATTACCACCTCACCACCATCCCCGCCCCCTTGGACACCGTTTAAATTGATTGAAAAACCGCCCCTTAATCGATATTTATGCCCAGCCATGAGTAATTCTAATAGACGTCGCTCATTAGTAGGCAAAGGCGGAATAATGTAAAAAATGTTTAGCTAACAATCCGGTTTCCACGAGGAGAAGAGAAACAACTGAAGATGAGAATGAGATGAGTGCGCCTCATTACGAATGCCCCAGAGCGAAATTGCACTTAATTGGTTGTGTTTTGTGTTGAATGGTGTAAAAATTGATGTAAATTTAAAGGATCATCGCATGAGAAAACTAATTTTTTGGGGAGTTCGTTGTGCTTTTGCCGGCCAATTAGGCACAAAAGGCAGACAAAATTCATATGCAAATGGCTAATAGAGTTGTCAGCAAACGAGTTTTGGGCCAAATAGAATTTTTAAGGCCTGTGACAATCTGCCAATTAATTTGGAAATAAAAAAAAGAGCGGGAGCGCATAATTTATGCAGCTAAAACTCACAAACAGAGAAAGAAAACAACGGAACTCTTTGCCATATCGCTTGAAAGATAATGGTTCGTTATCGGAAAGCATTTCATAATAAATAAATCAAAAGAAAGGTAAAACAGAGAGGTAGAGAATGGGATTGAATAATAAATTGAAGTTCTGGTCAGCTTAAAAAGTCTCAATAATGGAAATTGCATCGTAAAAACAGAGAGCGTCGAACGAAAAATTACACTGAAAATGTTAATCATCATAATTAAGTTAATATGTTGGTAGGGGGGTGGTTAAGTGTTAACTGAACTTGGGGTCAGCCGAACAAATTGAAAACGAGGTCGAGGGAAAGCGCAAGGTAAATTTCCCCCCTCGTAAACCCACCGCTTAATTAACCGAAAGTTAAGGCCCAAACAGATCAAAATCGATTGGAAAAGGTTAAAACCATGGCGCCCATTGATTAATCCGCCATCGGCCATAATTATTTTAATAGTTTTGACATTTAAGCGACAAATTAAAATGGAATAAATGCAAAATAAGCGTAATAAATTTTAATTGCTTACCGCACAGCCCACCCCTCTATATTTTTCACCCATTGGCAGCTGTTGCATTGATTATAATGAAATTATTATTTATTTATTTCCCATACTTTTTTGTTATTGCATAATTAATTGTTGTCGTTCGAGTGGCAAACAATTAAATAATAAATCACTTTTAAACAATCATTTAATTATGTAAAAAAGCGAGTGAACGAGTTGAATTGATTTAGCATTAAAAGCGAGCAATTATTCAAGACTCACAAAACTAACCATAAACTGTTCAATATAATCGGCAATTGTTTAAAAATGTCAATGTGACATGGAAAGTGCAAAAAAAGTTAGTAATGGATTAATGCTCCATTTACGGCGCTTCAACTGACATTTCACATCATTGTTCTTCGCTGGAAAATCAATAAACTAAGCCAAATTAAACGTTAATCCCATTTAATTAGACATACAATCATCATTGCCTTGGCATTTCCCTCGTCTAACGGTAGCCGACATATCAGAGGGGTATTATCTCCAAGTCGACACCAATTGTCATTGATATCGATCTCTGTTTGCGGCAACAGGTGAGTGACTTCGTATCGACGGTCCCCCAACTGGTTTTCCAGTCGCCTCTAATAACACCTCTCCCGATGACCGGTGTAATGGCCAGTGTTTAGCACTCTAATGGAGCCATCGAAACCACAGAAATGCTCTCAAACTGGAACTAGATCAGTGCAATTATGCGGTCTTCCCTTGATTATTACAATTAGGCTTGTCTAAACTGCAATTAGGGAAGTCGGGGAAACGGAAGATTGCGGTGAGATTGAAATGGGGGGAGTAATGTTCTAAAATTACTGCGTGCTTGAAGGTAAAACTTGAAAAGTGAGTAAAGTTGGAGAGATGAAAAAATTCTTATAAATTCAGCGCCTAAGGCAATAGTTAAAACCTTTCTCCTTTTATAAAATTCACTTTATTTTAAGAATAATAATTTCAAATTTCATATTGAGAAGCAAAAAAACAAGAGAGACCGCTATAGTCGGGTTCGTGTCCCGACTATCTAATACCCGTCACTCGGCTAAAGGGAGTGCGAGGGAGATGGTTATATATTTTTGGATTGCGTATAACTTTTTAATGAATGGTCCGATTTGAAAAATGTCTTCTACATTTCGATAGGTATAAATATACACAACAAAATTGCATTTATACTTCTCGGAAATCTTCAAAGGTGTGACCGCCAGGCACATTTTAAAATCGTTAGTGGGCGATTGTGGGCGTTAGAGGGGGCGTGGCGCTCGTCTGAAATAAACTTGCGCTGCGTAGGAAGCCCAAGAATATGTGTGGAAAATCTCAACCTTCTAGCTTTTGTAGTTTCTGAGATCTCAGCGTTCATACGGACAGACAGACAGACAGACAGACAGACAGACGGACAGACAGACGGACAGACGGACAGACGGACATGGCTAGATCGACTCGGCTAGTGACCCTGATCAAGAATATATATACTTTATGGGGTCGGAAACGCTTCCTTCTAGCTGTTACATACTTTTGCACGAATACAATATACCCTTTTACTCTACGAGTAACGGGTATAATTAACGAAGTTATGGGTTTTTTTTTCTTCCGTCTTATTTATGTTTTCTTTAAAAATAATCGTGTACTTTCCCGAGAATGACGCTAAACAAATATTTTATGAGTAAAAAAAAGTTATATAATTAAATATTAATACTCATTCAAATATTTTTTTAAATTTTCCTAATATAATAACTTAATGGAGGAGAGTTCCATTATAAAGTGGACTGTAACGACTATAAATATCACTTAAATTAAATATAATTTAGATAGAAGTAAAGATATTCATGGTGTTTTGAAAAAAAAAGTTAAACAGTTGGAATATCTATTTTATTAATGAAATGATAAAGTGTTTTTGAGTGTTTCCAACTGTACACATATTTTATTTGTTGGATCTTATTCACATCTGCCTGATGCATGACTATTCCCACTGCGTACAACCCAACGCACCCACATTCCTTTGCCTAACCCAATTAATGTTATCCAAAGCCGCGGCTTAGTCACCACCACCACCGCCACCCCAAGAGCACATTTCATTCACCATCTACCTGATCAGTCACCTTTGCGCCCACCGCCTCCCCCAATTATAAATAAATATCTCTCCGTCAGTTATGTATCCACTCGGTATCCCCAAGCTCACATGAGTGACTCACAGGGGGATCTACGTTATAAAGAACATTCAGAGAAAACCCGCAGTAAAAACGAAAAAAACAGCAGCAGAAAGAAATCATTTTGCGGTCTGACGACTCTGGGACGCTACTCCTGAGTCATAAAAACCGAGCTTAGCAAAAAGTCCTCGAAAATAAAATACAAAAAATAAAAACAATGGATTATGAGTTCAATAAATGGGCGGAATGTGTGTATTAAAGCGTAGTGTGTAATTACAAGGGGCGTATGCGGAATCGTATTAAATATTTGTGTTTATTGATAAGCTTATTGGGGTCAAAGGGGACGACAATAAACAGTTATCTGTCTTTGGCTGTTTGGCTGGCATTCCCATATGCGGTTTCTGGCCTATGCTTTATGATGGCCAAAACTTACCGTTTTCTTGTGTACAAACAATGCCGAGGTAATCCCAAGTTTGGCTTCTGCTTTTCTTGATGGATAGTAAACTTTATATTTCAAGCACGTGTCATTTGATTATTTTTGGTCACCACAAAACTTGTCACTGGTTGTAGGTGGTTGGGGGTGGTAAATAAATAGTTTAACACTGCTCAACGGTAAACACAAGACGACACTTAACAAACTCGTTGGCCCGAATGAATACGATGAGTTCGAATACGAATCCGAATAACGAATAACAAACAGAAATATCTCGCGACGATCGCAGCGGTTGCGTCTGCGTTCTTCGAGTGCTGGGAATCGAATGAGGCTATAGACTTCTCATTCAAGGGTGGGAGACAGCCGGAGAGTCGGAGAGTCGAGTCAGAGTCAAATTACCTGAGTGAGTAAGGCAGTCAGTGCTGACAGCTTGGCTATTTATGGATAAGCAGTACATTTTTTTAAACTTTCTGATGGTATTCTACAATTTTTTCATTTTAATAAAACTTTTCCAGTTTTATACTGTTTTCCCTAATTATAAAAATATATTGGTAAGTATTTCTGAGAGTCCAACATTTTTGCTTAGTCTCAGTTTTTTATCTTGATGAAAATCTAAAGTTGGTACCAGTCGTTGTAAGGTTTTACAATTTTTTATATTTTAATAATGATGAAAGAGTATCAAGATACATAAATTAATTACGATAATAATTTAATAATAATGATTTTTGCCATTCTTCTTATGTTTGTATTATTTTATTTGACTATTTTAAATATATGAAAAATGTTTCAATACTTGAAATATTTATAGCTATTTTAAAGGTAAGTCTGGCTATTTTCTAAAATGCTTTCTCTTTCTCTCTCCACTCTGTACTCTCTTTGTCCCTGTCTCTCTCTCACTCTCTGTTTATTTTATCATAATGCACACACGCTTCGCACAATGGAGAGTATTGTTTAGTGGGATTTATGTGTTGTAGTAGTTGGTGGTGGTTTAAGTTTTTGTTGCTATTTCTTATCACTCGCTCGCTCCCTCTCCCACTCTCCCTCTCTCTTTTAAGCCAGCTGTTCGGTAGCTCAAAGGTGCGATCTCCCCCTCTCTTTCATTTTCTACGCATGCGCAGCTGCCTGAGATTTTAATTTTCTTTGATTGGGTTGCATTGTTATTGTTGCTGTGATTTAATGCGAATTTTTGGCGCAATTTTAGGGCGGTTATCTTTCGTCTAGACCATTTTAACCCCTTGGAATTTCCGTTTCGAAATTTGTTTGACCATTTGCGCAAGTTTGAACACTTCTGGTGGGCTGATAAGATTACCTTAACTTTTTAAGGGCCGTAAATAATGCCCATTCATGATCGCCCGAAGGCCCATAAAATCGGAAATATGTATGTCACAAATTCGCTGTTGTAACAATGAAATTATGAGCAATCGAACAGCAATTAAGCAATTGAACAATTGGTGCAAACATTATTAAAGCCTTAAGAGATCGGTCGCCCACTGAAAAGTCAGTGAAAATAATTTAGAGGAACCCACGATGTGTTTGCTGTTTTTTTGGCGTTTGCCAATTTGAAGCAATTTCCAAATTGCGAAAGTAGATAAAACAGTTGCGATGAGTAGAGGAGGTAGGTAGAAAGCCAAGTAAGCAAATTAAAACCGAAAACAACTGATGAACCAAGTTCACTGTAACAAATAGTGATTATTTCAATAGGAAAATAAAGAAATATATTTCTATAAACAAACAAATATATACGAGAAACCATGTAACACAGTTTTTATAAACACCTTTAAATTGAAGAATTTTTTTGATACAAAATTCGTAATAAATATTAATTAAAAAAGGAAACAAAAATCTCTATTACATCAAAACAATCATGTTAAAATGTTCTTATGGAATACAAAATTCGAACAAAAATAACCAAACTAATAATTGGATGAGTTATAAAAGCTTTCAGCAACTTTAAAACTGACAATGAATTGGCTTTCTATTGACATTTATTTTATTTGTTTGTTGACAGCTAAGCTTAACTTTTTTATTGATACGAAATGGCATGTGACATTGACCCCCAAACTTTTCAGTGTGGAGTTTGAGGAAAGGGTACATTTTTGGGGGCAAAATGGGGTTCAGAGTGCACACGAAAGGAATTTCCCCCATTCGTTGTCAATGTAATTTGTCAGTTCAAAGACCCCGTGCGACACGAGGACTGCGACTCAGTACTTTGTATACCATGTAACCGGGATGCACAAGGACTCGAACCCGGATCCATCCTACGTGCAAGATGTTTACATGGCGGTGCTCGCTTGACAAATGTGCCAAGTGTGCGGACGTGGGCCCCAGACCCTAGAATCCTAGAGTCCTACAGTCCTACAGTCCTAGAGCCCAGAACACAGATCCCGAGTCGAGTGCAGCTAAAAAATGTAATCAATGTATTTTTGTCACGTTAACGAAATGCACGAGCCTCACACAGCTCAACTCAGTTCAGCCGGCACAGCTGCCATAAAAAGGCACTGAACAAAATAGTACATGGGTATTTGCCAAAAATGTGTACAATCTCGGTAATAAAATACATTTCCATGATGTAAAAACGCCTTAAAGTTTTTTTTTTATTTGTTAAAGAATATTTTCCATGGTGTAAAAAAGATCCTTAGTTAACTTCATTATTTTTTTTAAACAATTTTAAATAATATGCAGAACAATAAATATTCAAAATAATAATTTTATTTTAACACATAAGAATTTTAATACTTTTTTTATTAATAAAAAATTTAAAAATGTTCTAAAAACTTTATTTTTAGGAAAATTATGCTAGACTCTTAGATTTTGATCTCATTTTCTCCAGTGTGGTTTCAATTCCTTCGTCACCGCTCGACAAACATAAATTGTGTCTGTCTTTTCGTCTGCTTGTCGAGCTGCCTGAATTTGCACGGCATGACGACAACAACAACAACTGTAAGTACAAGTATGACTGCAACTACAACAGCAATAACAATAACAAGAACTACAACTGCAACTACAACTACGACTGCAGATGACGGAGAAGAATGAGTCCAAATCCCAGGCAGCGGCACAAAGGATTGTCAGGAAGAAATGTCACTTCGTTTGGCAGCAATTATCCCCAGAGCTGAATGAGCATTGACTGAGCCAGCGAATGAGTCTCCTTCTGCTTCTCTGCGAAGGATTTTGGTTGAGATTTGGATTCGGAGCCTGAGTCCCGGAATCCTAGGAAGCAGCTGCCAGGCTTTGGCGCGAGCTAGTCTGCAATTGCCCTACAGTGAGCACTCACTAAGGGTTGCAGAGGTTGTGATTTACCTGAAAGTACGGCAAATAATGGCACATCCCCTTAGAATGTAAACAACCTTAATACGTTTTAATATATTTAATAAGAATATTTTCTAAATAGAATATATAATATTTATCACATTTGATCACCCTTATTGCAAAGACTTTGAAAATGTATATTTATAAAACAAAATATTAGGCTCTTTATTATGAAATAAAATATCTATACTGTAGTTTACATTTAAGGATAATTTTTTCCATATCGAGTACTTACTGCAATCATAACTGAGTGCGAGCTACCGTTGCTCAATCGCATATATTGTGCCAGTAGCAGTACTCCCCTCGATCTCCTCTCTTTTCGGTGGCAGTGATGTGTGCCTTATGCCACGACTTCCTCCCCGAAAAAGCAGAGCCCTGAGCGAAGAAAACTTAAGTGCATTTGTGCCACTGTGAGCCGCGTCGTCGTCTGCCAGCTGTCTGCACCCCTGCAACCTCACCCCTCGCTCTCTCGCACACCCAAATTTCTACCCCCATGTGTAATTAAGTCGGGCATTATTCGATATGCTGCTGCTGCATCGGTGAAATTTATGGGCAAATGCATTTGTTGGCTATTTATAGACCGAACAAATGAAAGACTGGAGTTCATAACCTTACCTATGCACAACTTCGTTTGCCCACTGCCGAAATTTTATCAAACTAGCACAGCGGATAGATTGCGATACCATTTAGTAGGCCAGTGTCGAAAGAACTCTGGATTTATTTTGACAAATGGGGTTGGTATAGGTTTTTTGTGAGTTCGACGAATGAGTAATGGCCAAAACCCACTTGAATGGCATTTAACTATCAGTGTTATCTTAGCAGTACTCAAGTCAGCAAACTCATAAACAAATAGATAGAGCTCTATGGGTGCAAGTATGATAATAGTACTATTGTAACTCATCGATGGCTTTAGCGATAGACCCCAAAAATTCGGAAGTGAAGCAAGCGATTTGTAGAACTACACATATCAAAATTCTAAGTTCTATTGATGACAGTTGCTATGTACCATTGTAACTCATTGATGGCTTTAGCGATATCCTCCGAAATTGAAGAACTCAAGCAGGGAAATATTAAAATAATACATCCCAAAATTCCAAGTTCTAGTGCTACAAGTTCCAGTAATAATGGTGTCTAAACTCAAAGCTCTGGCGCTCTAAGAGATCATTTAACTGCATATTAAAATTCAAAGCTTCCAGTTTTAATCAGAGAGTCTGCTTAGCTCGAGCCCACTTTCAACGGCATATTTGCAGCATGAGTTCGAAGAGATAACTCTGAAAAAAAGACAATAAGTAGCACTCTCTGGGGTCGTGAGTCACCGGCGATGTTTTCGTGTGTCAGCGAGACAGAGAGACGCAGATCGCCAAGTGATTAACTTCGGTATCTGACAGTTCCAGATTCACTGTTTCACCTTTCGAAGTGCCGACTGTGCGGAAATCGCAAATAGGAGGAATAAGGAAAATATATATTCAATAGCTTCTCGGATCGAAGCGGAAACCCGACGCCTCCGCAGGCGCCTCAAGTTGCACTTGGCGCTGTCTCAGCTTTTTTAGCTTTTTTCAGCACTTCGCAGGGCTGCTTTCCTTATCGCGGCGACTGTGTCATCAGAAAGCAATATAAAGAGCATGCCGCAGCAGTAAAGAAAATAATTTAACGACACCCAGCGAAATCGCGACACTGCCAGTGGAAGATAGAAGATAGCAACAAGTCGCTGGGAGCCCGCTTGTTTACCTTGAGTTAGATGTTCGTGGCTGTGGAACCAACCAACCAACCAACCGCCCGCAGAAACCCTAAACTTTCAGCTGCACTTCTTATCAGCTACACAGTGCATTGACATTGTTGCCTTGCTGCACTTGCTGCTTTGCTACCATGTTGCTTTGCTGCTTTGGTGCGGTTGTTCTGGCCAAAGTCTTGGCAGCAAACAAACAGAAGTAAAAAGTCTGCGCCAAGTCAATCTCGTCACTGCATTAGCTAATTCCTTTACTTTGATACAGAAAATAGTGGGTGGAGCAATGGTATTAAAAGAGTGTGTAAATTGAGAATTTATTTTTGTGTTGAACCTTTTAAATAAAATTCTTAAAATAGTAAGGAAATGATTTTATTTAAATAGATTTTTCAAAATATATTTACCTAATATCTACCTAATATGTAAAAATTTTATAAACAACATGGAAAATTGGAGGAAAAATTCTAGAAAAATTAAAGCTTATAAAGTTGTGTGTGTTTAAATCAAAATCTTTTTTAGAAATATTTTATTTTTATAAAAATGATATTTACAAATACAAATAAATAAATAATTTATTAAATATTTTTGAGTATTTATTTTGGGTATTTATTTTTTCAACATTTTCTCATACGTAGTTTCCTATCGAAATGTATGGAACTTTATTCTTTGTTTGCTCTTTAACTTTATATTTTCTCTAGAAAATCCGTGTAAATAGAGCTTTTTGTCCCACATGCCACCTTGCTGCGACTTGACCGCACCATGTTTATGTGCCTTATCCCGAATCCTTGGCAAACTGTGGGATTACCATGGAAGCGATGTCCTTGCTCCTTCTCGAGTGGGCCGCTTATTAAGTCATAGCCAATGCTGAGGGCAAAGTTCAAAGGCACTTGGCGCCCACATAAGTATGCAGCGCGTTTGTGTTTGTCTTAAGCGGTGGATGCATCCTGCCAGCCGGTTTTGTCCTGCCTTTGTGTGTGCATTCTCATAATTTACTATTTTAGTAGCTTACACGCACACAGAGACACTGGAGAGTGTGTGTGTGGTGCGGGGGCTTTGTTGACTTTTGTTTTAACGCCTCACACACACACTTGCGCTCTCAGGACGAAGGACTCGCACTCGCACTCATGTACACGCTTCACTTGACGCACATTGTTGTTTAAACCGACGCTGGGGGGAAATCACACAATTTATAAGTGTGGACCAACAGAGCGGAGCTGGCCTATCTGCAAAAACAACAATGCGGCAATGGCAATGGCGATGGCGATGGCGCCTGCTTTATATTAACAAGCCAAAAGAAAGAAAAGCGCGCGAAAAGTGGAAGGATATGCGAGGTGGAGGCGGGGTGAACAGGATAAAACTGTTGACAATGCCGCAAAACAAGCGAAAAAACATTGCATAAACTTGGGCGCACGCATCCCGAATGAGTAAGTGAGACGGCTTTATGGCGAAAAGAGATGTTGTGGGCGCGATGGCGAAAGGATAAGGGGGCGGGGCAACGCGAGTGGGCGGGGAAAAGCACTTGAGAAATTCTTTCTACTTTCCTGTACTTTAAATATGTAATTAACATTTTTTGTTTGACGAATGCCTATAATTCTCAAGTGCTTTTATTGGGAAGTTAAAATTGTATTTTCAACATACTTTTTAAACTTTATAAAAGGTACCAAATTAATAAGGGAAAAATTTAATTTCATAAATATTTAATTTACAATTTAAAAACAAAAGTTAACAAAAGATTTTTAGTTAGTTTTGTTAAAAATTATATATGCTTCAATTAAAATATATTTTAAAATTGTTATGAGATCTAAAATGATAAATTTTTGAACTTCTGAAAAATCTTGAAATCATAAAATAGTTTTCCTGATATAATTGTAACCAATAGAACCCACAAAGTTTTCCAGTGTATAAATGGATTTATGCTGTGGGATATATAATACGATGGCAGCTCGCGAGTTGGCGCTTTAAGAAGGCCGCCGAAAGCAAAACTCTTTTCACTTTGCCATTATGTGGCTGTTGGTGGAGGAGTGTGGTTTTTTGGGGGAGATTTGGGTGGGTGGGTCAAAAACGAGGGGGCTATGCAATAACATATGTTTTTGGAGGCAGCGAGGATTATGTAACAACTCGCTGCATTTGAACAATGCTTTGTTGTTCGGTCCACCAGCGAAAAGAAAAGAGACAACGGGGGGTTTTTAGGGGGTGGTTAGGGGGGTTAAGGGGGTGGCGAAAGCTGCATGTGCTTGTGTGCGTGGCAAAGCCAAAATATTTGAACAATTTGCGCTGCAGATTTCTTTGGCAGCCGCAAAAGCGAAGCTAACAGCCTTCGCTTTACATGTGTTGGTGTGTTAGTGTGAGTGTCGCATCCTTTGGCCTCTCTTTCACTCCATCTGGTCCTCTCTGTCGCACACACACACACATACTAACGCACAGACTGCACTCGTTTAGCATCGTTAAGCTTTCCACTTTCCGCTTTTGTATGCCGGGCCACATTTTTCGTGCTAATATCGTTAAAATGTTATTACAACGTAGTTTTTGCTTTAAACTTCCCGCTCCTTTCCCTTTCTTTTCGTCCTTTTCTGTTGGAAAATTATCGTTAGTTTGGCTGTGCAACCCCCCCACCCACTGGATATTCTTTCATGATTCTGGGCTGGATTTTCGCTACATCGTGTAAAATTAATTGAATGTAGCTGCAGCACTGAGCCAGTCCAACCTCCAGCCAGATGGCCAGAAACGGATGTAAGCCAGGATCCAACCAGTGGGCCATGTAATTTAGATGCTGTGCTGCCAAACCTACTTAAGTGCAGCAGTAGCCAAGCGTTGCGTTTCGTACCGTTTAGTTACGAACTGCCTTACAAAAATAGTGGTTCCAATATCGAAACAGTAATCTCAAAATTACTTACAAATACTTCTTACAATTTTAAAGCCATTTGATAAATATTTATTTACTTGAAATTGTCATAAATCATAAAAGAAAGTGAACATAAACTTTTCTTTAAATTGTCTGATAAACTTTCTTCTTTTCATTAAGATTTTATCAACAAGTTTTCAAGCTTTAATTTTTAATTTATTAAATGAAATTACTTGAGATTTCCTGTTATTTCAATTATAATTATAATTCCCTACATTTTATTTTTTATTCATTTTTTACAGGGACCTAAGCTTGTTTACTTTTAAATTTCATTAGAAAATACTTAAACGGCCCAATCAATTATTTTAAGAGAAATTAAACTTTTCTTAAATTTTCTAATACATTTTCTCCTTGAAGTTATAACAAAACTTTCTCAACTCAACAAGTTTGAGATTTTCCACAAATTTAATTTCTTTTTAAAAGTTTAATTGGTCAAAGGGCCAATATTGAAAGAAAAAGTAAGTCTAAAGTATCTACATAAACAAAGTACAACAAAATACTCAATTTGCAGTAGTTTAAGACCGACAGATGGACAGAGGGCAATTGATACTGCTAGTAGTAATGAAAATGTAATTTTTATTGGGTGAAAACGCATAAATGTAGTTCACGCTTTTATGTCCTTTTTATATTTTATGTTCTACCGCGAATCATCGCAATCAGAAAGTTATTATAGATTAAATAAGGAACAAAAAATGGTTTCCCACGTTCTCTTTTATGCAGTCAGCAATAAAAATGCAATTCCTTTTTGCCGCGTTGCTTTTCGCGATGAAAAAATGTGTTTGGTTTATTCGTGCCGGCTAACAAATAAAAGCGAACGGAAAATAGGGTTTAATTTGAATACAAGACCGAATGGCTCTTTTATATTTATATTTATTTTAATATCCCTTTGAGGAGTTCGTTCGTAACTTCGAGAGCTATAATGCCTTATCAGACGACTGCGATTGTTTGCCCAACTTCAACTTCACCTGGCCTATCTTATCGGTTGGCTCCATTAAAACCCAACCTCTGCTTTATGTTTTTTTTCAAACCCCCGACATTCCTGTATGCGATTATAAACCCCACTGCGATGCGATGAGTTCCCCATTCGCCGTGACAAATATTGATTTATGCTTTAAGCTTTCAGCGTTTGCCGTGCTGCATCGCAGGGTTCTGGAGTTCTGGAGCATATCAAATATTTGCTTAAATAAAGCAAAGGCAAGCTTATTTTTCTGCCAGCAAATGAACTAAGCTTCGTCCGGAATCGGAAGGGCGGGGCCGGGGCATTTGTTTTTCCCACTCGCATTGCATGACAAACATGGCAGGAATATTCTATGAAAATTTCGCTCTTTTCAGCAGCCTTCGGTCCACGGCAGGATAAATGATTTTCTGCTGCTCCTGTGGCTTCTTCCTCATCTTTTCCTTGGCAGACGTAATTTAATGATGAATTCCCAGCTATACACAGAGAGTAGAACGTTGGGCTTTTCCATCAGAGCAAATAAACTTCAAGGGAATTGCATATGGGTAATTATTTAGAGTAGCTTTTCTTTTGTTCACTTCAAAAATTTTTAAAAAAAATTTTAAAATAATTTTAAATGGTGTTACTATCACTTAAATAATTTTATAATAATTTTTTAAAATTCCATTTATTTTTAAATAAATTATTTAAGTCTGGAAACTTTTATAAAATAATTAAAATAACTTCTAAATTAACTCATATATATTTTTCTTACCCTGTAGAGTTTCAGCCTAAACGTGGGCGTTGGTGGGCGTTCGGTTGCGTGTCTTCAGAAATTATAATCCACACAGAGGGAGAAAAACATGAGGAGGCAGAGGGCGAGAGGCAAATGAGAAAGGGGCTGAAAGGGGCAGGGGTGGATCTGAATGCTTATTTATATATTTCCTTATCTGCGATGAAAAGTGAACTATTATTCAGTGGGCCCTGACCAAGAAGCGCTCAACTGAGACGCCAGCGGCGTGTGCCAAGACCTCATGGTATCCCTACCCCCTCCCCACCTCTCAAGGACTTGGCCCGCCCAACCCTTATCCTGGCACCTATTCCCTCCTTATTCTGCGTAGGCGCTGCGAAGCGTGGCCAGACAGACGGCTGGCAGGCGTTAGGACACGCGTCCTTTTTTCCCAACTACCATATACTACGGCCGATTCTGTTCATTCAGGCCAAGAAAGTTTTCCGGTGGTGGGCTTCCTGTCCCAAGAAAATTAAAGCCAGCACAACAGCTGCAGATCCTCACGTCCAAGCGGCCAAAGGAAAAACATTAGTACGGACTTTTTATTGATAACATTACTCTATAAATTAAATTTCTCAATATCACTTCTCCCAGCTTCTTGATAAATGATTCAAATAAATAATGAAGAAAATTATTTTTAAATCCAAAAATGTTATTTTGATAGGGATAATTAATTACAGTGAAATATGGCATCATATACTCGACCTATCAAGCTTAAGAAATATATTTAAATATAGTTATTAATATTTTAATATATTTGGTTAAAGTAAATTTAAGATTATTTAAAAATATATAATTATTTTTTTTTATTTTATTTTAATATTTTTGAATTAATTCAATTTAAATGAATTTTATAAAAGAGCATTCCTAGTTCCGTTTTGGATGCCCCTACATTTTCGCAAATGTTCTTCTTTGGCTTATCTAATCCCGGATGTGAACGCGTATTAAATACTTTGGTCTGAAAGCCTGCTGAGTTTCAGATGCACCTTTTCCATTCAAAATCTTATCAAGTCTACTTTTGTCACACCAACACACAAAATACACACGAATTTTGATTCTATTGTGTGTGAGAATAAGTTTTCTGTTTATCTTTTGGGGCCCGCAGCTTTTACATCGAATCCGATTGTAATATTGTGTGTTTTTGCCGTTTTCGGGGATTTTAAAGAGCCTTACAGGAGCCCTCAACTTGCAAGCCAGCCAGCATCTTTCCTTTGTTCCGCTTAAGCACACGGAAAATTAATTTTAAAAAATATATCGTTTCTACAAAGAACCATAATATAAATTACCTTGTTAAAAATGGAAGCAGCAAGCTAAAGCTATTTACTTTAATTTTGTAATAAATCAAAAATATTAAAATTTTTAATGTTTGGAAAAATAACTTTTTTTTCAATAAGATCAACCTTCAAATCCCTATAAATAATTTTTATTCAAACAGCTCCCTTTTCATGAAATATTTAAATAAATGTCCATTTGTTTGTCCTTTTTTCTCCGTGTTGGGGGGTCTTTTCGCACATCCTTTACCATCAATCAAAAGTGCGTGAAATCAAGAATTTATGCCTCATTGGCAACCGGGGCACGCTCGAGCGCATTGAGCAGATAAAAGCATCAGCCGCAGCAGGTCGACACCGGGAAATCGCATAAAAATGCTCAATAAAGGGCGGTTAATGTATGCACAGTCGTCCTGGCTCCTTTGGGGGAGGGAGGGAAAGAGGGTAGAGGGGGCTTCTCAGGAGCCTAGGCAACCGCAAGGCAGCAAAAACATACATTTTATTAACCGACAAACACGGGCGAGATGTCCCTGACCATCGCCATGGTCCACTCTTGGGGGAATCCTGCCCGGTGACCACAAGTCAGATGCACGTGTAGGCCCACCGGTGGGTTATGGTCATAGGCAGTGGGCGGTGGGTGGTCCAGTGGCTCATGGGGCGTGGCATAAAAAATGCATGGACTTGAAGTTGATTTGAATGTGGCCCCTAAGTCCGGACCCTGGAGGTGAGCAAACCGAGTTAAATATTACCCTGCCACAAACCATTTGCAATGCATTCGCAGCCACACATGTCCCAAGCACACACCTACATATTGTGGTTTGCGTAGCTAGGCAATTTAAAATGGGCTCTCAGAAGGGGCCATACCCTTAAATTTAAAACGTACCAGATAACAAGAGAGATTTTAAAGAATAATTTGCATTTTTACAATTTGAAAATTTACTTTGAAAATGTATGTCTATCGTTAAATATATAATTCTGTACACGTTTCAAAAATCGTATTATAATACTCAACATTAATCAAGAATAATATACCGTTTAATGAATGTTAAACCATTTTTAAAATGTTTTATGTGCATTGAAATTAAAATATGAAACTTCCTCAGAAATTTATTGATTTATTCTTTTTCATCATAGAAATAATCATAAATATAAACAAATTCCCTGCTCATTTAATCAGTGGTAATCTCACTGCAGCAGACAATTAAATCGACATGATAACAAACAAGTTTATAACTTCAATGAGGGCCTGCAGATTGTGCCTGTGGATTTCCTAACCACCCAAGTCCAGGTGTTCCAGTGAGTACATGTACCATCAAAAGTAACGGCTCCTTCGGACAACTGCTGTGTGGCACTAATAGTTGCCACCACTATGAACTGGGCAAACATTTCAACCCTCTGAAGGGAAGGAGGCGAAATCAACGCACGGCAGATGTGCGAGTTCAGCGATCGAGGAAACGAGGAGCGAGCAGCGAAACACGAGGAACAGGACATGTTTCGTGGCGC
Organism: Drosophila takahashii; assembly: GCF_030179915.1. NCBI lineage: Eukaryota > Metazoa > Arthropoda > Insecta > Diptera > Drosophilidae > Drosophila > Drosophila takahashii. The sequence continues at coordinate 42,976,612 of NC_091679.1, forward strand.
AGGACATATGCGGGATATCCCTTTTGTAGATCCACCCCTGGATACCACCGAAAATGTTTGTTTGATTACAGGACACGGCACAAACTTCTCTCTATATTACGTATTCCGAATTCGGTTGGGTTGAGTGGGTTCGGTGGTGCTGTTATTGTTGCACTTTCAGTACAGTTTATTGTTGGTGTTATGGTCGCTCTTGTTTACTTTCATTTCCATATGCTGCGCATTTCCTTGATGAAAATTTAAAGCATAAATTGTTGCCTTTTGTTTCACAGGAAATATTTGCCGAATGAAAAAGGCAAATAAAATGGTCACAATATTACCATTTATATTTATTATTTACTATTTTTATTTACCTGCTGGTCAGAACGCAATGGCATAACAAAATAGTTTATACAAAGGCATTTAAGAGCTAAAAATTGCAGCTAGTTAGTTTGGCATTAGAATGCACATTTTTGTTTTCGGACTTGAAAATTTTAATTTCATAAAGTGAGTCACTGAAGAATGGCTGTTCAATTTGGAATTGAATTTCTGCAAACACACTTGCGGTCACAATTGCTTAAAAATTGTATTGCCGGCTTAAGTTGTGTAACGAATGTGCCAGAAAATAAAATATGTTTATAAAAATAAGGAAAGACCTCAACTTGAAGTGATATTTGCTCATCTAAAGAGATTAAAAATATGCCAACAATTTTTCCAATTATTGTCGAGTGATTTTATGGTGAGTGGTTTTTTATATAAGTATTAAAAACATTTGGCCAGGGGTATTATATTTTTAGTCAGGAATTTTTAAATAAAATAAACTCTTGCTCCTCTCCGTGTTTTCATTTCTAGAATGAACTACACTTTAATTTACTTAAAATCTCTTCGTGTGGTTTGAGAAAATCCAGAAGAAACGTAATCTTCGAAACCAGGAAGTGAAAGAGGCTTAAAAACAGGGATGTTGACCTCCTTCGGTTTATCCCCTAAGCGGAAATTGTTAAGCAACTCGCTCGCCTTCATTCACTTACCCATTCATTCATTCACTCATTCACTTACTCCTGCCTTGAATCATTCAGTTATTCGTTGGTCATGCAAATCCCGGGCACACAAATTTACACCTTGGGTGCAGTTTGCAAAGCCCCGGGATAATCCGCATTAGTTGCAGAATGCAGACGGCCACGGAGATACAGATACATAGATACAGGACTCAGGTATGGAATGAGACTAAACCAGGAGGTCGGAACCAAAACCATGTGGATGGAATAGGGCTTAGGTTCCCACTCCTCCTTCCCGCTAACTGCTGCTATTACGGGGAGAAAGGCAAATTGAATCGTGTTTTGTCGAGCATTTCATTTCGGAATTTGTCAAATGTCGAATTTCTGCAGACTGGCTTCGCTTCGCTTCGATCCTAAAAGTCCTAAAAACCCCAAACAGAAACAGAAACCAATAAAATATGTATGTTTTGTCCATCAGCCATTGCCCATTGCCCCCTGCATATTGCAATTTTAATTTTTCAATTCATTTTATGTAGAATATCTGTCCGAGTCGATGTTTTTACGCCCTGGGCCACTGGAGTCGGAGCCGCAGGGGTGCCACAAATAACAAATTGCTTGTCATTGGCATTGCCAACGGGGGTCGTGGGTGGGAGGCTAAACAACCCCAACCCCCTAACTACTGAAAAGCCGAAGGAGACCCCTTTCTCTAAAGGCCTTAGACAGGGCTTTTACAATTTGAATCTCGATTAGAATTCATTGAGTTGCCGGCATTAGTTAGCCATCAGCCTCTAAGCATGCACAGTGGTTCAATGTTATGGGTTTTCCTAAACTTAAAAAAAATGCAAATGGAAAAATGTTTTTAAAAAGAAAAATATTCTTATAGTACTGATTGAAACTTGTCTTTTGCTTCTTTGGGGTTTAATATTGATTATTTTGGCATCAAAGATACCTCTTAGAAGATATTTATCTTTCATATCTAGTTGCACAGTGGTTACAAATAAACAAGCTTTAAAAAATGTGTAGATCCTATTGCAAAACTATTACAATTTCCTTCCTAAAAATTAATTTTTTTTTCTGGGAGAAGTGATAACCTATTTTTATTGAGCTTCGATTTTGAGCTGCTGAATTAGGCCCATGACTTTTCGCCTCTGTAGCTTGTCATTGGGTGTTTTTGGCAGACTGTCGATGAAATATACACCTCCTCGAATGTGATACGCTCCACTCAAGTGCCTCTCTACAATATTCCGGATGTGATCTCCCGTGAGGCGCTCTCCCTCGGGACTTTTAGTCCGAACCACGGCACAGGCAGTGAGATTGGTGGACACATGGTCGGGGATACCAAAGACACAGGCCTCATTGACACCGGGCAACCGCAGGATGAACTCCTCGATCTGCTCCGGGTAGATCTGGAAGTTATTGAACTTGAAGACGTCGGTGTCGCGGGTCTGGATGTACAGGTGACCCTCGCTGTCGAGGTAACCAATGTCCCCGGTGCGGAACCACAGGCCATCCGAGCTGAGGGCCCTCCTGGTGGCCTCGGGATTCCGGTAGTAACCCTCCCACTTGTAGCGCAATCGGGCATAGACGATGCCTACCTCATTAATGCCCAGTGGCATCTTCAGTTTGTCCAGCACCCGCAGTTCCACATTTCGCATCACCTTGCCCTCACAACCCACTGGGCCACCCACATTTTTGCTCAACCCTCCCATCTCAGAAAGTCCATAGCCCACGATGAACCTCTGGCTGCCAATCAACTCGTACATCCGGCGGGACACCGCCTTGCAAACCTTGGATCCAGCACCAATCAGAACCCTCACGGATTGCAGCTGTGCCTTCAGCTGCATCACATCACTCTCGTATTTCGAGAGCAGGGCTATCTGGTGGGAGGCCAGGAACAGGAAGGTCACCTTGTGATTCGCCACCAGCTGGAGGAGATACTCCACACTGTAGGGACGATGGGTGATGATCCGACGACAGCCGTTGAGGAGGGAGGCCAGCAGAATAATGGTTCCCGATATCCAGTAGAGGGGACTGAACGAGAGCAGAACACTATCCCTGGTGTAGGTATTGGGGCTGTAAATGGAATTAAATATTAACAGATCCTATCTAGTTAATCCCTTTAGGTAATCCACCTAATTCAAATTCACACCCCCTCATCACTTACTTTTTGCAATTACAGAGTAAACTGCGATGGGATCGGGTCACACCCTTTGGCATCCCCGTAGTTCCCGAGGAGCAAACAATAAAGGCCGTGTGATCTCCGTGCAATTTTGGGCAAGGTACATAACTAAAATTGGAAAGATATATATATGTAACTCCATTACTCTTCACGAAGATTATAAGTACTCACGCAGCAGCCGTAATGCACTCATCATCATTCAGCAGCATGCTTATGTCGAGTACTCCATCTATTTCTCCATTGACCAGATAAATCTTGGCGGGATTGATTAACCTCTCATTAACCGACTTTATAACGGGATAGTTCTCCACATCGCAAAAGATTACCTTGGGCTCGGTAATGTCATACATGTACTTAACGGTCTCTGAAAAAGAAAACTTAATGATATTTAAATCCCTTACAATCAAAATAAATATTTAAGAAGTTATGGCATACTCGCTACTCGCTTTAACTCGCTACTCGCTCTTACTCGCTACTCGCCTTAACTAGCTTTTACTCGTTTTCAGCTTACCCTCTGTAAACTCCGGATGCAGTGGGTTAATAGGTATTCCACGGAGCAGGGCCGCGATGACCACGCTGGTCAGGTAGGTGGAGTTATTCGCCGAGATGCCGACGACATCGCCCCTCCTTAAGCCCAATCTCTTGAAGGCCTGGGCGATGCGGGCACTCTGCTGGGCCAGCTGACCACCGGTGAGCTCCTGACCCGTGGGATCGCACAGCTGCATCACCTGATCGGCGTTGATCTGGAGCACGCGCATGATGACCTCGCCGAGGGTCATCTCCGGACCGTAGAAGTCCTTGCCCCGCGGACCGAACCAGGTGCGCGAAGCGGCATCGTAGTGCACCTCACAGCTCATGGTGATCACTCACGATCGAATAAGTGCTTTATGGCGCCTCATTTGCGTTTTATACGGCTCCGTGGACAGCGGGAAACAAAGTGGAGCTGTTAATTAGTCGGGCACGTCAAGTGTCAACTAAAATAGATGCTGATTTACTCATCTCAGTCCGCTAATCAAAACCAGCTGTCCACCAGACACGGCAGATATGGAAACTTTTTAATCTCTCCCAGTTCTTCTCATGACTCACAGTGTTTACAATTAAGAAAAGCACGACTTTATTATCAAAGGTTATCTCATAGATGGGTGGTGGCCTCTTGTAACTCGGGCCAGATTCTCCTGCGCTGAACCTTGTTGTTCTGCGTCTTCGGTAGATTGTCCACAAAGAAGACTCCGCCGCGTATGTGAAAGGCTTCGCTCAGGTGCTGCTCCACAATGTCCTTGACATCCTGTTCTGTTAGCTGTCCACCCAGTTCATCCTGATCCCGAACCACAGCGCAGGCTGTGAGATTAGTGGACACCTCATCGGGAATGGCAAAGACAGCCACCTCATGGACTCCAGGTAGGTTGAGTATTACATCCTCGATTTGCTTGGGATAAATGGGAAAGTGATTGTACTTGAAGACATCGGTATCGCGGGTCTGGTAGTGCAGACATCCCTCGTCATCGAAGTAGCCATGATCCCCGGTCAGAAGCCACTTGCCATCGGGGGTTACAGTGACCTGAGTGTCCTGGGGATTGTGGTAGTAGCCACCCCAGCGAAGATTTAGCCTTACTAAGATCTCACCCGTTTGATTGGTACCCAAACTCTGACCATGTGCATCCACCAAACGCACCTGGACATTTCGCAGTAGCTTGCCCTCGCTGCCCAAAGGACCTCCTACGTTTTTGGAGATCCCACCAATCTCAGTTAAGCCATAGAGCACGGCAAAACGATCAGCTCCGAGTAGTTCGTACAACTGCCGCCAGATGGTCAAAGGAACCTTGGATCCACTGCACACAAAGGACTGGACGGACTGCATCCTGGCAGCCAGTTCCTGTCTCCGTGGATTCTTGGCCAACAATGCCATTTGGTGGGGTACTGTGAGCACAAAGGTCACCTGGTGACGCTCCACCAGATCTGCAAAGTATTCCACGCTAAAAGGACGATTCGTGATGATCCTGCGACATCCGTTGACCAGCGAGGCGAGCAGGGTGAAGATGCAGCTGATCCAGTAGAGCGGACTGATGCAAAATAGCACAGTTTCTGAGGTGAACAACTGAGGGCTGTTCAAGAACCATTAAGGGTTATTATAGAAGTAAGAAAGTAACTGTAGAACTACTTACATTTTAGCGCTGTTCAGGAGACGGGTTACGCCCTTGGGCAAACCGGTTACTCCCGAGGAAGTAATTATGAAGGCCGTGTCATCGCCACTCAAATGCGGGCAGGCAAAGCTAAAGGAACAGGACTACTTTAAAGGATCCTAATTTCAAGGTAAGTTCATCTACCTACAGTGTTTTCTCATCGTATCCAGTGCAGCCGTCGGCCAGCAAATCCTGTATATTTCGCACTCCCGGCAGAGTTCCAGTGAGCAAGATGATCTCCGTTTTGAACTTGAGACTGCTTTTGACCGCACTCAAGGTCTGGTAGTTGTCCAGGTCGCAGAATATCACCTTGGGCTTGGTGATCTCGTACATATAGGCGGTGGTTTCTGGCGATTCAAGTTAGGTAGCTGCATTATAAGGTTATGCAAGGGAAAGAGGTATTACCTGGGTCAAAATCCGGATGCAGTGGATTGATGGGGGTTCCATTCAGCAGGGCTGCAATGACAACTTCAGTGAGATAAGTGGTGTTCTTGGCCGAAATACCAACGACATCTCCCCTTTGCAACTTGAGGCGTTGAAAGGCATGGGCCAATCGACGACTTTGCTCCAACAACTGAGCTCCAGTGAGCTCCTCTCCCGTGGGATCGAACACCTGCATGACCTTGTCCGAATAGAGACGTAGGATGATCAGGGCCACTTCGCCTAGGGTCATGTCCGGTCCATAGTACTCCTTGTCCTTGGGACCAGACCAGATCTTCTCAAAGCTGTCGTACTTGGTGGCCGCCATTTCTCGTCGAAACAAAACCTCCACACACATCAACTGAGTTTCGGCGAGTGTGGTCTGGCCCATATATATAGGGCAGCTCCGTGAGCTCGGTCGCTGGGAGGTGTCAGAACTAGATGTGCGATCTGCTAATTAGTCCAACACGTTCTCTATACCCATACCCGTGTATCCATATCTATAGCAACTTCGAATAACTGACTTTAGGCGACAGTTGGTGCTGCCAAATTGTCAGATGTTTTGCTATGCCCAGAATGCTGACATTGTTTCGAAGGGATGTCATATATGTGGGCTGTATGATGTTTACCATTCCAGTGTGACTAAAAATAACAAAATTATAGTAAGAGGGCTTATAAAGATGAAGGTCGAGAAAAGTCTTGATGTGAAACTTGCCTTCGTGGAACTCTAGGATGTGATTTTATAGGTGTTTTTAAGTGTATTAGTTGATTTTATATACCTTCATAAACTACATTGCTTTACGACCTAAAATAATGTATTTAGGTATTACATGAAAAGTGTTTGGAATGCAATTTATTTATATTTTTTATTATTTTTTTTTATATTTTTATTTTTTTTATTTTTTATATTTTCATCATTTTCTCTAAGTCTCCAACCACTGTGCCATATAGTGGAAGTCCAAGCCCACTGTCGTCTCGCAATTGCATAATTTCAACGATTAAACACGGTTTGAGCTCCATTCACTTCTCCGCAACTCGGATCCCTGACTGTTCCTCTTCCACTTCCTGCGGTTGTCTCCACGTGCCACGATTCCTGGTCCTTGTTGCGTCAGTCCTCGTCCTCCCGGCCAGAAGGATATGTACGCATCCCAGCTGTACGAATAACTGGTAGTGGGTATGTTCAACCGCAGAGAGATAGAGTCGCATCCTTGATGGGCACACGCTTCATTTGCGTGCTTAGTTAGGAAATCAACCGTATGGCTGTGGGGCAAGTGGGTTGGAAGGGGGCAGTGGTGCAGGTGGAACTTAAAATGCAAGGTGCATCCACCTGTGGGTGGTTGGGGTGGTGGCTTAAACTTCGATTGCGAAAAGTTGCTCAACATCGGCGAACGGAAGTTCAAGGGGGCGTTTCTGGGAGATAGTTTCTAACGGACTGAGTGAAAAACTCGGATTTGCCTCGCCCCCGCCTGATTCATTGATTTCACTTGAATTCTCGGGATGCAAAAACTAAACTTAATTAATTACGCGGTCGGTCGAGGAATGTGCAACAAACTAGGTGGCTCAAGAGGGCTAGATCAGCGGCTAATAAAAGTTCGTGGCAACTTTTTTACAGCCTTTTCATGACCTGAGAGAACTCTCGTCTTGGGAGCAAAACAAACAACTTGCGTCCACATTTAACTAACTTCAAATCTCGGCAATTACTGAAAGTCACCAACTAGGCAACCAGAGAGACTTGGCAAATGTAATCAGGCCCAACATTATAATTAACCGCAAAATGCAGTTGCTTTCGCTGCCCCCTAAACCACCCCCTACAACCTACAATACTCCCCCCGTCTATTAAAACTTTTACGACAAGTAGGCGAAAAAGAAAAAATTACTTAATTAAAATGATTGACTAAACAGAAAAGTTTGTGCGAAATCATTTTTGCTTTTTTTTCCACCGCCGCCCTAGCTGGGCATACTTTTCCGGAACAATAGTTTCTTCCGGTTGTGGTGCGCTCTATATACATTTAGTGGGGTATGTATAGCTCGCCCTCTCGCTCGCACAGTAGCCCTTGCTCTTTTGCGCTTATTTATTGTTTGCCTTTTGCCGGAGGCTGTGAAATTTTTTCTGTAGGAAATGTTCGTAGGGGGGTTTCTCCGCAAAAACCTTAGAGATGCGACAGCAGCTTGTTGTTCATCTAACAAATTAACGAACGCCTCGAGTGTTGTTGCGTGCTATCCCCCGTCTCTTTTGCTCGCCCTCTCGCCGTCTCTTTCCATTCCCAGCCAGAAAACTTTGAAGTGTTAATGAATTGGGTGGGGGGTGTTGGGGGTGCGGTTGGAAAAAAAGGGGGGGCATGATGGCCAGTGTAATGACCGTTGGCCGCTTTTGTGGTCAATTTTCTGGTAATTGAAATTATGATTTAATTTAATTTGCCGCAAAAGTGTTGACAGTTAGATAAGAATCAGAAAAGGAAAAGAACGAGAAAAACACAACTTAAAAGGAAGTAAACCTGATATCCTTGGGGAAGATTCCTTAACATCCTTAAGGAAAAGTGGTTATAAAATCACAAAACTGTCTTAGAGAATAAGAAAACATTCAATTACTTGACCCCGGGCACAGCTTTAATTATCGTAAGAGGTCCTTTGTAACTAAGTTAATAAAGGGCATGGTTAAGAAATATAATTACAGATTAAACGCAAAGTATTCTGTTTCCTTTAAAACAATTTCAAAACCTCTTTAAAGTTGTAACATGTAATTAAATTAATTAACTCGAAATCCCTTTTAGCATCGATATATGCAAATTACCCACGATTCGAGGACGGCCTGAATAATTCAAATGAGATTATGCAACGTGGCATTTAATAATTCACAAGTGAGAGATGTCTTTTAGGCGTCATTACAAATCGTTACAACACTAATAATCCGTCCAAATGACTCATTAACAATTAATTAGAGCGCCTTATAGATGTTCTCCAGTGTTTGTGTCTGCAAACAAACACACACACAGGCACACATGGGCCAATATGCATAATGAATGTCCTGGAAAACGGAGGTCCTATTTTACTGCACTTTCTTGTTTGTGTGTGTTGGCCACAAAACCAATTACACACTCGATTCGCAAGCGTTTTCGCTTTGGGCCCAAATCGGTGCAAGGGCGGCGGAAGGAGGGGGCGTGGCACTTAACCCTGAGGAAACTACGCATCTGTTTAATGGAGCTTGGGTGACGTGGAAAGGGGGAAAGGGGGTGGAAGAAATTTTCCAAGTGCATGTGTGTGATACTCGAAAAGGACTCGGTCCCCAATGGCACATAAAAAGCATTTAATTTAAGCGTTGTTCTAATGTTCGTAGATGGCAATAGAAGATAATACTGAGAAGCTGTTATAATGTGCTTTAGTTGGTTTATTGGATCTGCTCATTATAAACCGTTCTTCTTATCCCTGAAGTAAAGGAACGGTCCTTAAATATTTAGTTCAGGGGGTCAGATTGTTTTTTTAAGTTCACACGCCTGTCTTGCATTGGGCACATGTCAATTCTTCTTTGTGTCGCTGTTCCCAGTATCTATTATCTTAAATTTCATAGTTGATTGTTTCTTTAAACCTTTCAACCTTTAACTCAAAGCAACTGTTTATCCTTTTCATTCACCTACTAATAAAAACCATATATATTTAAGTAGTTCCCTATAAATCAACTCACTCACAGCTGTGCAAAAGATTACTACTTCTCTTTCCACTTAGCGGGTATTTAATAGAATGATGTTATCACCTGCAAGAACAGCTTCCAATTATAGTTTAACGCTGTCTTTTACTGCTCCCCACACTGCGTTTCGAATGCATTTTTAATTTCACTTGCCAAAAGCACTCCGGAACCTGTGTTAACTACTGATTTTTCACTCGCTTTAACGCCTCAGCCAACCCATTATGCGATTTGCACCTGCTCACTGCCGCTGCTACTGCTGCTCCACCTACGGAAAATGAGTTGCCAAAAAATTTTAATTAGAAAATTCGCACATATGCACCTAATGTGCCCATTAACGATGGCCTCGAACGGAAGTGACGGGGAGGGAGGGGCGAAGGGGCGGCAGAAGGCGGGGCCAGGAAATCGCCATTTCCGATTAGGATCCTGCTTCAGCTTTTCCACAGGACCTACGTGCGATTGTTGCCCGGCAACTGTGAGTGTGAATGTGAGTGTGCCAACTGTGCCTGTGCCATCGACAAAAGCCATTCACAATTGTCGCCGCTTTTTGAATTGCAGCTGTGTAAGTGCCTCTTTAATACAGCTGTGTTCAAAATATTAGGATATTTTATTTTAAATATATTAGGATATTTTTTATTAAATATTTTTTTAAATAAATTCAACATTTTTGTATAAGTATTTTCTCAAACCATAAGACAAGTATTCAAAATGAGTGAGTTAAAGTTTTAAAAAGTATTTGTGAAAAGTCTAATACTTGAAATATTTAATATTTATGAAATAAGAAGATAATTTAAAAATTATTTAGATATTAAAGAAATTCAGTTGACAAATAAATAAAAAAAGTTGTTAAAGCTTTAGTTAGGCTTTTTATTTTTTTTAAATACATTTTTTAATAAATCTTATTATTTTAAACACAACTGTAAATAAAGTGTGACAGAGCGCCAGGATACGTAGGTGTGTGCACGTGTCCGTCGCAGCCAATTAAAATGTTCATTTCGGCGGATTTTCTTTGTTTTGAGCCACTTGCGAGGGCGCCAATGTCAGGCTTGTTTGCCACTGCCAATTGATGGCTCATAATTGCTCATTAACTCGCGAACAATTGCAATTTAATTACAGGGCATTTGAATTGAAGCCAAAAGGCTAATAAGGGAAAATCAAGTGGCCCAAGAATTTAGGATTTTGCTGGTCAGATTTTTGTGGTTTTTGGTTTATTTTAATTTATATATTTAGTTTAGTTCTATTTTAGATAATTTTTGACCCCTTTGACTTGTTCCAGGCCAATTGAGCTGACAACGAAAACACTTTGCCGGCTATTTAAGCCAACCAAAAGACAGACGGATGAACAAAACAAAACTTTAATTTACTTGCGGTTGCTTTTTGCCTGGATTTTTCCAGCTCCCTTCTCCTTTTGCATTTCTGGCTGTGCAGCACATAAAACATAATAAAAGCAAATACAGCAAAAGCAGCAGGGCAGAGATAAAAAAAATTAATTTTCCGCAAACTAAAACCTTAGAAAATTTATGCTCTGCCTGCATAAACAAAGGCACACAACGAAAGGCAAAGGGCAGAACACAGAGCAGAAAACACAAAAAACAAGCAACAATTCAATTCATTGGCTGCACAAGATGCAGACATGGACGTGGTCAAAACGCACTGCTGACCAGAGGACAAACTTTTAGCCAGGCGGAAAAAAATAAAGAATATAGAAAGGGGAGCTGAGGAGGAGGAGGAGTCCTGGTGGCCAGGAGCAATTCCTGCGCTCTGAAGACGACGTTGCAGCTAACCGCAGGCATTCAATTCAACTAGAAAATACAACTTTGCTGCTGCTTCTGCTTCTGGTACTGCTTTTTATTAGCTCAGACACAATGCAAAAAGCCTCTGACTGCCAGGACCTGCGTATAAATAATGAATACAGAGCAACAGCAGCAACAAACCGGCTGGCAACATCCTTACGCAGCATTAACAGCCAAAGAAAAATACTGCGAAAGTAATTCTCCCAGCTGAAAGAAAAAAAAAGCGAAAACGAAACATACAAAACAGGAAGAGGAAGGAAAAATAACGCGGCCTGGGGTCGAATCCGTTGCTATCCTGACTATTTGCAGATATGTATAATAAGGAATCGTATATATAATTGTAGCAATAGTATAAAAATTCGTATTTGATAAAAGCTTTTGATTTGTCGCTAATCATAACGAATATATTTTAGAAACCGAATTTTACAATTTAGAAAACCCTTGTCTAACTCCTACTTAACCCTCACTTAAATAATTTTTAACCTTTACTTAACCCTTACTTAATTTTCCTTACCGAAAAATATGTTTACCCCCAAAACCCGCTCTCATTTAGAATTTACAGGGTGAGGCGATGAAAAAACGCATTTAAAGTTGCCCAAGCAATTGGAGCGGAGCGAGAAAGTTTTTACTACTGCTGCTGTCAGTGGGTTAAGTGCAAGCACACTGAACCACCCACATCCTTCCAAATATATACACACGACTACCAATGCACAAAGTCATGTAGCAAATTCGATCCATTCGAAACCATCATTAATCAGGCAGTGGCAAATTGCAACTAAGAACTTCCCCGTCTTTACCTCTCTATATTCATCCACTCATTCCCATCGTTTAGGCTTCCCCTTCTTAGCATTGCAAATTATGCAGTATTTTGCGAGGAAATTTAAGACAAATGTTGATCTAAAATTGAAATTCTAATTTGCGAATCTACGAAGGAATCTGGATTTTTATTTACGAAAGGCCAACTTTATTTCGCATTCCCTTTCTGTGGATATCCAATATGCCGTAGACTTATTCTCCAGAAATTCTCATATTGAAATACACGTGCTGACAGCCGTCCTTGAAATAAGAAACACCCAGGCTCTTTTAAATACCTGTTCATTTTTTTAGCCGTTTGATTCCTTGGCAAGCGAGGTTGGATTGTGGAGTTCTGTTGGGTGGTTGGGTGACGTGTTGGTGGGTGGCTGTGAAAATGTCACAGTCGCGTCGCCCCAGAGTGTCCTTGTCGGTCTGCGACGTCCTTGCGTGAGTCGCATGTGCGCAGTGTCCTTGCGCCCGACAACGAGTTATAGCTTACTCTCACCTGACCACCCACTTCTTACCACCCGTCACCCACCACCCACCTGCAAATCCTTCGTGTGTGTGGGCGGTGCAATTTATTTTGCGCTCTACTGCTCGACGACGACTGCGTTCTACTCCTGATGTAATTAGCGAAGTTTACCGTTGTGTATTTTTATAATACTATTTTCCTAGGTTTCCCCGGGTTAACAAATTGAGCGCTCGAAGGAGGATTTACTTTCATTAGCGTTTGATTAACGCTTCCAATTCCGCTTGGAGTTATAGCCCAGCCCATTCCGAGGATATATGAATATGCAAGAGTAGTGCTGGAAAAGCTGGTGATTTTTTACTTTTGGGGGAAAAGATCTTCGGGCAACAAATAAAATTTAAAAACAAGAGAGAACGCTATAGTCGGGTGCCCCGACTATCAGATACCCGTTACTCAGCTAAAGGGAGTGCGAAAGAGATGGAGAAAAACTTTGATCCGCCGTAACTTTTTAACGAATGGTCCGATTTAAAAACTTTCTTCTACATTTCGATAGGTATTGATAAACACAATAAAACTGCATTTTTACTTTTCCAAAATATTGAAATTTTTAAAATCGTATATATGCGATTGTGGGCGTTAGAGGGGGCGTGGCACCCTTTTGAAACAAACTTGCGCTGCGTAGGAACTCCTAGAATCTGCATGCAAAATGTCAATCTTCTAGCTTTTATAGTTTCCGAGATCTCAGCGTTCATACGGACAGACGGACAGACAGACAGACGGACAGACGGACAGACGGACATGGCTAGATCGACTCGGCTAGTGATCCTGATCAAGAATATATATACTTTATGGGGTCGGAAACGCTTCCTTCTACCTGTTACATACTTTTGCACGAATACAATATACCCTTTTACTCTACGAGTAACGGGTATAATAAAACCGAAATTCGGAAAAAATTGGCAAAAACGTACTAGAATTAAATTGGCGAAAAAGTGTAGTCTACTGTTATTATAGTAAGTACCTCTAAAAAAAATACCTAAAAAAATTAGTTTAAATTAGACTTTTTAAACAATTTTTCGACATTAAAATGATTTAAATTTCACAATAGAACTTCATACATTTATATGCAGTCAACAAGTGGGAAAAATGAAGCCCCTGAACAAGGATTTAAGAATTAAACGCGATGACAAATACATTCAACAAATGTTTTATTATGCCTGAGGGAGCCTGCAAGTTTATTTATAAACTAAATATTAAAGTGAGCGATTGAATGTGAAGTCAATTATGAATTAAATATAAATCAAATTAATCGGAACATTAGTTTCTGTTTTATAAGGTACACAAAGTCAGTACCATGGGACATTTTGGGGTACAAAAACCCGAACCATCACTGTTTTGACTTGTTTGCTGGCCCTGGCAGTGAGTGGAAAATTGTATGTCAATTGAATGGCCAGAAATCACTGTTTAAATTTGCATGCATTTGCAAGGGCAATCGGGGCAGAGGACAAAGGACACGGCAGGACACGGCGGAAGCAGGTCAGCGGGATAACAAGGATGCGACTCTAAGAACCGGGTTTGGCCACCGGCAACGGTTAACGCGCAGTTGCCGCATGCATAAAACATAAGGATAACGAACGGGCACCGGTGCACCCACACACACAATCGCAATCGCAAAAGGACACGGACAGGTTGCAGATACACAGGACTATACTGCAGGACCCTGCCGGCGGCATTGTATAATTAAAATTGCATTCAGATGCAAATGCAAATGCGAGTGTAAGCTACAAAAGCGTAAGGCGAGCGCTCACAGATTAGACAACTTCCTCTTCGTCCTTGTCCATTCATGAGGCAGGATTCGGGGCTGCAGGACTCAGAAGAACCTCGGTCTCGGCAATCCTATTAGCCGAGCGTTCAATAGGCCATGAGGAACACATTAGGGCCCCGGGATTTACACGGACTTTGGCCAGTTTAGTGCAGCAAAGTCCTGGCCAATTGTGTGTGGCTAGGCTGTTTGCTGTGTGCATCCTGTTTGCATCCTGTGCATCCTTGCTACCTCCTCACATTTTGAGCCGCTCGAATGCCTCGCGTGCCTCCCGATATATATTTCAATAAACGGAATAACTTCCAGCTGGGACATTGAAATGCTTTTTTATCCTTACGCAAATCCCTGGCTAAGCGGCACATCCTAGGCATTTGAATGGCATATCCTCTATCCATTGATGCCGAGCATATTTTCCGAGTTCATTGCATTTTCGCACCTCGGATTAAGTCAGTCAGCCAGCACGTTACCTCTTTTTCACCGACTTTCTCGACTTTCCCCGCCCTTCCGCCTTTTTCCCACCTCTGCCGAGGATTAATGCACACGTGTCCCCCGGCAACAGGTAACAATTGTTGCACTGCCCGCAGGTCGTGTGCCGCTTAACTTGGCCAGGCACGCGCTCCTCCTCCTCCGCCAGCTGACTACTTCCACTTGGCCAGGTCGATCCGATCCGATCCGGGGGACAATGTCAAATGCGGGCCAGGAAGAGGATGAGGATGAGGCGAAAGCGAAAGGCGACGGCGACACACGTGCCCCTCTAATTGAAATGCAATGCGAGTGCTCCACACTCAGAGAGACGGGCTAACGTATTTTTGAAAAAATACACCTGTAACTCAGAAGAGCTAAAAAGTATTTACAGGAAATAACCTCTTTTAATTTCTACACCGAAAAAAAAATGAAATTAAAGAGATAATATATAATTTGAATATGCAATGGAGGAATCTACTGCGTTTTCTTTATAAATACATTTATTTAAAAATATGTAGTAAAACGTAAAGGTTTCTATAAAAATACAGAAACAATAAGAAAAGAAAACTTATAGTTATTATTACCCCTATTTTAATTTTCTCCGAGTGATAAAAACCGCATATATGTGGGCTAGTCGAGTGTAAACTAAAGTTGTCAGCTGCCTGGGCAGATGGAATGCTTCACAATGCTCCGCAAGTCGCACAGACAGTGCTCAAATAATAATGCGATTAGATTTGACAAATCCAATTTCAATGACACTCGCTGGCAAAACATTAATGAACTGCAAATATTTGCGCTGTCCCCTTCGTCGACTCCTTGTGGCTCCTCGAAAACCTCACTTGCCTCACTGTGTGGCACGTGGCTTGCGTTTCAATATTTGCATGTAAATTTAAGCTCGCCCAATCGAGTGCAACAAATCGCAGCTCAACAGCATATCATACTTTGCATATTAATGCCACCAGCAGAGAAGGATATTCCCGGCGAATGGCGAACAGGACTCCACGGTGGATCCAACGCAGTGGATAGCAATGTCACAACCACCGCACGGTGGTTGAAATTTCCAATCAAGTCGCGATTAATTAACTGCTTGCGAACTAGAAGGTCAATCCTTGATGTCTTTCTGCATAGGATGCACAGTAGAGTTTGTAAAACGATCGATAGAACTATCGATAGTTTCGATGGTTTTAGAATTGTGAAAAAATCAGCTTCCCTATTTCTTGTAGTTTGTTATTTATTTTCTACAACTTCCTGATTTATGCACATGGAATATTAGAATCAAGCCTTTGAATGGCAGTTAGAAAAATATGAAGATCGCAGAACTAAAATTATAGACTCCACAATTTCGAGAAGGCACCATTTATTTTACTAATTAAATTTTTGTTTTATTTCTTTTGAAATCATAACCATTATTTCCACTGTGAACCGCCAAGGGCATTTGCAAAGCATCAGCTCCAGAGCAAATGCTGCAAATGAAAGAAGGAAAATTATTTGTTTTCCTCATTGAAAATCGCGCAGAGTCTGCTCTGCAAAAAAAATGTGCACTAGAAAAAATGAGGGAATTGCTGAATAAAATGTAAATGCAATTGTGTTGGGATTGGAAATGGTAATGTTTGGAGTGGGAAAGGAAGAGACCAAGATAGCGAATTGATTGGCGCAGATTCAGAAGGAGAGGCGACTTTGCAAAAGTGAAATTTCAATGAGTTTGTGGCTCACAGATTTTTAATCGCACTGTGCTGGCAAAGCAAAAAAAAATCTAAAAAAGCCTTCAATATCTGAACGATTTTTAAAAATTTAGGAAAAAAATCTGGGCATCGTAAGTCTTGAACCAATTTATTTTAAGAATACGAATACGAGTAAGAACATATGAAATATATGAGTGTTGTATCTGTATTAGTTTTGCTATCTACATTGATCTCTCAAATTTTATGGAGAGTTTTACATGTATAGATTATTACTCAGCCCAACTATATCCTTAAGGATACCTTGTAAACTGCTCCAGACACTTTTTAGCATTTTTCCATACTTTCACTTCTGAGCTTTGGCTGCTGCCACTGCTGGGCACTCAAATTGAGTGTCTCTTCGGACCCCCTTTAATGTTTTGACACATTATTTTCGCTTTGGCACTTCCCGAACGAACGAACGGTCTCCGGGCAGAGAGATCCGAGGATCCAGCAGTTGGCGAGGTTGAAAGGCGCATTTAGGACCCATTACCATTAGAGGACACTTTGCTTTGCTCGAAATCGACCATAAGCCGGGCCCGGCATCCTTTGGCCAGGACATTTGCATGATTTTTGCAAGAGTAATAAACGTGGCCGGGCGAAAAGATGGAAAAAAGCAGGAGGAAGGGCCACTGACAATACTTAATGTCAGTCACGTAGCCGGGACAGAGACACTTTGGGTCCATTGACATGACCAGTTTTCCCGTTTGGCCAGCTCCTCGCCACTCTCTCCAGTCTCCTTTCTCCAGGATCCCCACAGCAGTTGTCTGGGAGTCATCGACAAACTGCAGGAGCAGCCGTGTCCTGGCATAACTGCCTTCCATCCGTCGGATGGCTCAGTTAGTTGGCATGCAAAATGCTTTATGAACGGCACTTGCACCTTTCCATTTTGTCATTGATTTGCAGTCATTCCTGCACAGCTCAAAAAATTTACCCTTTGAAGAAATAAGTTGTGAAACATCGAAATTATTAAAAATATAGAAGGTAAAAACAAATTAGATAAACCCACGAAAACTCTTAAAAATAATTTTAGTTTAACTGGAATTGTAAGAAAAAGTAAAATGACTATCGATTCACTTTGTTTTGTTTCCTAAAATTTAAAACCATCGATAGTATCGATAGTGCTATTAATCTTTCTACCGACTATAATACATATAAATATTTTCCTTAAGAGAAAATAATCAAAAAAAATATCTATACTTATTACAGAATTTTCTTAAAACCTTTACCAAAGTCGGAAAATTTTAATTCGTTAATCTACAACAAAACTTCCTCCTGTGCATTGATTTGATATTTTTTATCGCTTTTCCCTTAGCAACTGCCAAAGCACAGACAAATGAAACACCGAAGTGGCATAAACACGGTTATCACTTAGCTGCCTTTTCAGTCCCATGTCGAACGTGTAATTCGATAAGCTTGGCTTAAAAAATAGCCATAGCTCCAATGAGTCGATACACTTTTAATAGTTTCTGCTGCAGCAGCTTACTGGCGAAGGATGGGGAAAAGTTGTGCAAACTTTTTCAGCTTCCATCGCAAACTTTTGCGCTCCGATAAACAACAACAAAAGGTCGGGGGCGACGGTGGGCGGAAGTGCTCGATTCGATCCCGGAGCTCGAGTCAAAGGCAAAGTGTTGACAGCCCGATGCGACACACTCGCACTCACCAGCACACAGGATCTCGGAATCTCAGAGTCTCGGAAGGACCCTGAACTTTGGACAGCTCGAATGCATTGTATACAAATGCAGTTTCCATTGGCTAAAGTCTCAACTGCAGGCCAAGTTTTGCTTTTCAATTTCGAGAACCCCGAACACCGAACAAAAACACACACATATGGTCCATGGTCTCTGGTATATGGAGAGTGGAAAGTTTCTAGCTACACAAATGCAAGTCTCTTCGCAAAGTTATATCCCTCCCTCCTTGGGGTATTATTAGAAATTGAATTAGATTTCATTCGGCAGCGATCCACTTAAGGTGCAAGGGAAAAAATTGCTTGGGCTGCACCCTCTTTATTTCGCTGCAATCACATCGAAAGTTTGCAATCAAAAAACTTTGCTTCCTGCCTTCCGAAAAATTTGCGTGCCGAAAAAATAACCTTAGCATTAAATAGACTACAAAGTTGTTTTTTGGCCCTGTGCTACCACCCCCACCCTTTGCTAATCCTTTTAATTTTGAACTTCAACTTTCGCCGGCGAGCTGGAAAAATAAGATGGAAAATAACCGGAGAGTAGAAGTAGAGGAACCAAACATGCGACGCACTCGGCGAAAGTTTTTTAATAACAAGTCCTGCGAAAGGACGAGCCAGTTATCCATCGCAGTGATCAACTGGAGGGCAGCGAAGGAGGGGAATAAATTCCGCCCTGCACTGCACGTACATTGCATACATTTCCTTGACTTTTGTTGCCCGAAAAATCCGAACCCGAAACCCAAAACGCGAATCCTGAAAGCTGAAAACTTTTGGTAGCCAGTGTGCCCCGGGCAGTCGAGGAACTCTCACTCTCTTCTCATCCGGTAAAGTCCAGCCAGCGAAATGCAAATACAAGTTATAATAATTTCTTTTCAATTTCCAGCCAAAGCAAGCACTTAAGGGGATTTTAGTTACAGGGACGCGGGCCTTGAAATGCAACTGGCCATAAGGTCGGAATTGGATAGGATTGGATGGTATGGGTTGGCATGGGGTTGTATTTGTCATTTGGCCTCATCACTTCTGTGATTGCGCTGAAATTTGCATAATTCCAAGTAAACAAGCAATTTCATGGAGAGGGGGGTGCGGGGGCTGCCATGGAATTGGGCAGCGGAATTCGGGATTAATAACTCTTTGCAGACGAAATTGGATAGGATTTGGCACTTCGGTAGCCTCGGAGCAGAGACAATTTCGTTGGAAGCGAAATTAGACAAAACGTTAATCAAAAGTCAAGGACAAAAGCCCAAAAGGTGCACTTAAAGAAAAAACGGGAAACATGCTTCCGTTTTTTTTTTTTAAAGGTATACTAAAATTGTAAATTAGAGCAAAATTTTTATATTTTTAAAAGTAATTTCCAATATTTACCTAACAAGTTTTATATTTAAATTTAAACATACCACTAAAATACTTATATTAATTTTGCTAAAAGAGATAATAAATCGGAAAATTAGATCTTAAAAAAATTAAGAAACATGTCTTAATAATTTCAAGATGATTCTTCTCCGAATTCCAAAAACTTTTAGTCTCAAATTGTCAAAGTGCACGACGAAAAAAAAAACTGACACAGCAGCCAGGAAAATTCCATCGAATTAAAACTTTGATTATTTCTCGTTCGATTTGTTTTTTGTTTAAAAGTCAAAACACCTGGCAAAAATCCTGAAATTCCACCATATCGCATTGATTTGCTAATTCCGAGCGAGGAGCGCTGCAGGAGGAAAGAAAATAAAGTAAGTTGGCAACTTCCTGGTTACAACGGCGAAAGTTTCGTTTCGGCAGCGATAAAAGTTGCCCCAATATACATATTTTTGCCCAGGAGAGTGAAAATAAAAGGCACAATAAATTCGTTATTATGCTGCTACTTATGTCAACTCACCTGGTTGCAGCGATATTTGTGTATTGCCAAGTCAAAAGTTATCGCCAGTCTGAAACTGAACAGCAGCCATTTCTCCCCCTTTTTCCCTCCCCCCTTTTTTCCCTCGAGTGGAAATGGGTGGCCTATAAACGAAAGCTGCAATAATTTCCGCCCGTTTTTGTGTGCCTGCCATGGTCTCAATTTAATTACTGGCCAGCAGTTAATATTGACAGTAGCCACAGCCCACGGTAAAACCGTAAAACCGTTTCAGCTGAGCATAAACCCATGAGCCTGTCAATCGCAAAAGGTCGGTAGCCAGGGCCCATTATATAGAACGTATCCCAGCCTTTTGTAAACAACTTTACCTATAACCACAACAAACGAAAATGCGACATTTTAGCCCGTACCAAAAAAGCTGATACAAAGGCCGTACGAAAATTTATGTTGCAGGGAAATATTTAAGTTTGAATCTAGATTTATTTTAAATTTAATATCGGATTATTTTATAGGAAAAAGTACTGAAAACTTTTAAATTTATTTTAGTTTAGTTTAGGAGAGCCTCTTCCCATCTATAATAAGAAATGGGTGCCCAAAAAAAGGAAGAATAAAGTCTCCTTAAGCAAAACGATTAGACTTAGAAATCTAAAACAAAACCCGAAATTCGAAAATAATTCCATATATCGCTTTATATAGCTTTCTCAACCTTTGGGGCATTTTTAAACAGTCGAAACTCTTTAATCCTTCCGGCGAACAATGCTGCTGGCAATACATGATTATTTTATGGTAGCCAAAGCCAAGACCAAAATCCCAATGCAATTTCACTCCTTCGGTTTGCTCTCCTTGGAGACTTTTGGCAACTTTTAATGGCCTCACTAATACATTTAAGACTCTGCATAAACTCACACACACATAAAACGGAGCGAGCGGCACGACGACGGATTCGAGTCCTGTGCACAAATAATTACATGGCAAAATATTTACATTTTGGTTTTGGCTTATGCACCAAATAGGCCAACCCAGACAGGTTTGGGTTGCTGGCTGCTCGGTTTCGGTGGGTTTTTGCTTGGGCAGCAACTTTTTGGCCACTTCATATTTCATAAAAACATGCATTATGACTATTTTATGAAGCACGCGCCGAGAACTTTGGCAGTGGGGCTGCGGACGAGGGAGTCCTGTGTTTGCTAGGTATTTATTCGAGTCTGTGCCTGTGCGTTGGTGTCCTGGCGTCCCGGTGTCCTGGTGTCCTGGCATTCTGGCATCCTGGCACAAAGCCCCATAAACCGACATCGTTGTGTGTCCCCTGTCCTTGTATTTGTCCTGGGCCTATCTGCTTTATGGCTCAGCGCTTCCAGTGCATCGCTTCAACGTGGCCCAAACAAAAGGATCCCACATTCATGGCCGGCGGGGGTCACAATTTCATGTGCCCTGAATGGCTCACTTCGGGCCAACAAAACTTCAGTGGTCGTAAATGTTCGCCCCTCAGATGTGTAACTGACCTAACCCATTGCAAATTAATAATTCGACCCACTTCGAGTGGCCAGCTCTCTCTCCTGGGGATCCTCTGTCGTCCTTCTCAATATCCTGCAAGAACACTGCAACTGACTCGGCCTGCACTCGAAATTTTGATTAGATTATGCTCGTGCTCAATATTCATTTCTCAAAGTGACGGGTACTCGGTACAGTGATTCGAGTTCCAGCCTGTTGAGTAATTAGTTGATTACCAAGCCGAGCAATGAGCCGGCTAATTGAAAGGGTAAACTGAGCATTGGATCAAAGCCTCTGCCAGCTGATTTCCGATGGAAATGCTGTTAAGGATTCAGCCCTCACTTCAGGGGAATCCTGAAAGGGAAAGTTACACGTTTGGCCTACATTATTATGATATTTAAAATCATTGTTTCCACGTCAATTTTATACAAATTATTTAAGCTTCTATATAGCTTTTCCAGCAGTTTTCTGTAATTACTTGTAAGCCGACTAAATATTAATATTTGAGAAAATCTAAAGGGAAAATAGGAACAGGCCTGCTAATTTATAGATACTTGACACCAGTAAGAGTAATAAATTAACAATTCTGATTAAATAGATGAATGTCTTTTTGCCCATGGCCTTCGAAATATTCCCTTGTCTGCAAATAATAATTACGGATTAATTTAGACTACAGCTGGTCAATATTGACTTGAGACCAATGACCACAGCCCTTGCCCACATATGATTTCCATTTCTTGATTGGCATTTTCAATTAACTAACCGCTACCATTTAGTACCCGGGCTTTGCAATGTTTCCCCCGATGATTGACTACTTTTGGCTGAAGTTCATCAACTGTTTCGGCCTGGTTATGAAATTGGCGGAGGATTCGCGGGTAATCATGATGATGGTGAGCTGCACAATGGCGGTGGCTTTCATACTGAACCTTCTTTCGGGGAGAACTATCCTGAGGAACGTGGTTAATTCGCTGGCTAACCGGAGGCTAAAATCCAGACTAGATCGCAGGCCTTCGCCTATTAATATTGTGGAGAGCGAGGTGATTAAAAACCAGTTAAAATCTCCTTTAAATTGGACGCACTACGAGGATCTTCCAATGGCTACCGTTCTGGAGAATAATGGAAGTACGGTGATCCTGCGGATTTACACCCCCATCAACTTTTTACCCCACCTGAACGGAGCTGATTTAACCGGAAAATATCACTTTGTGGAGGCGATCTTCAAGTGGGGCACCCTGCAGTCCGAGCATTCGATTGGAAGGAAACACTTCTGTCTGGAGATGCAGGCACTGCATCGATGTGTTCAGGAAAAAGGAGCCTCCGAATACCTCACTTTGTCCTATTTATTTACAGTGACCCCTGTGAAGAATGAACCCCTTAAGAATATCTGCGACAATCTCAAGTGGATCCTGCACCCAGGATCTTCGATTGAACTGCCGCCCTTTGAACTGAAATCATTAATCCCACCATTCAGCAGAGGTCACTACACCTATCATGGAACCTACGATAACGGGGAGGTGATGCTGCCCACCACCTGGCTTATCAATCCGGTGATTTCTCAAGTTAGCTCGCATCAGTTGGCCCAGTTTTCGGCACTTTATCGAAAAGATGGCAGCAGGAACTCCAGCAATTCCCGACAGGAACAACCGCTGGGCAGTCGTAATGTGTACTTTAATTATTAAAGAAGATTTTAATAAATTTATAACGACTGAAGATAAATTACTATTCTTATTTTGACCGCATCTGTGTGTCTATGACTATATCTTTTTGGCTTATAACCCCCTTATAAAAAATCAAAAATGCCTTTTCTGAGCTTGGGGTTCGAAAGATAAGGAGTTGCACTCTATAAATGCTTTGACTAACTAACAAAACAAGAAACCGTTGGCCTGTAGTTTTTGTTAAAAAATATTTACTTTTTTCTTAGAATCCTTGTGTAGAATTGATGTTACTCCAAAATAATTTAATATTTTTTAAGACTACTTCCAAAGTTAAAAATTATTATTCATAACAAATGTGTTTCTTTGAAAAGAGTTTAGGATTTTTTACCCGATTACCAAGGTTATTATTGCATCATTATGAGAAAATCTAAAAATCGTTACGGAGTCTGACGGTAAAAGTGAACTCTGACGACGTGTTTGAAATAAATCCTCTGCTTCTGATTTTGCATTCACTGCCCTTTCAAAGTTTGAACTGCAAAGCTAAAGCCTTGCGACGTGCATGGAAATGCGGTGAGCTCGAGAGTCCTTCCTCGTCCTTCCATTCCTCGAGGAGCAGTTGAGCAATTCAGTTCGTGATTCGCACCCCATGAGCAGTCAGTCAGGCAGTCGGCAGTCCATCAGCCTTTGACTCTGGCTTCTCGGGCCAACTATTTGCCTATTTGACCGACTGTCTGCAGGTGCAGCCAGGCAAATAGCAAGAGTGCAAAAGGGAGAACCTGGGGAATTTGTTCATTTCGTTCAGAGGGCAGTGGGAAAAATCAGAGAGAATGCCTCGCAGCTGCAAATGCTAAAACAGTTGCGAAAATTGTCGAAATTAATTTTCAATAAACGCCCGCTGGCCAGAAAAAGGCAATCGAATACTGATTGGCTAAAAGTTGAGCTCAAAATCGCTTTGAACGGTGAAGGCAGGGAAAACCTGAACCTGAAACTGAACGCTTTGGCCCAAAAGCGAAACGGTGAATTCCGGATTCGGGGATGGGGATTGGGATTGGGATTGGGATTCCGGGATCTGCAGGAAGGAAGCCAGGCATTCGCTTATTGACTGGCCCAGCAGCACCCACATCCACCGCAAAGGGAGTCCTGCAGGGGGAACAGCATAGTTAGCTACTTCAAACGCGGCGCAAATTGTTCCTGGCTACGGAAATTCCTTCGCACGAATATCAAAAGGATTAGCCCAGTCCAGCTAGGCGGCTAAGAAAATATATATATAGGATACTATTTATTCCACCACCGGCAGACATTTTGAACTGGCCAACTCCTATTACGATTTATTTCAGGCGTAAAACCAGCGAAGGAAATATTTGCGGCGAAAGTTTAAAATAATTGTTGATGTAACGAAGCATATAGAGGCGTTGCCGAGGGCGTGGCACAAAGTAAAACAATGGGGCAACAGCCAAAGGAGCGGTTTCAGTAGCAAAATGAAACCGAGGCTGAAACAGGACATCCAAATAGTTTTCGCTTGGGAAATTGTTTCAAGTTGCGAACGGTTTCGTTAGCATATATACATGTTTAAATATGGACTGTTGTTTTCGAGTGGCCACAGTTCCAGTCCAAATGGCAAATCTAACCCAAACAACAACAGGCAGCTCAACCCATCTTTGCATCGCTTAGCCGTCAGCAGTTGGCAAGTCAAACAATTAAAACAAGCTCCAAACAATTTCCATTTAGATGCGAATAACAAGTTGTACGTATGCATACGTATACATAGTATACATGTATACTAGATGCACAGGCGATAATCAAGCTTCAAATACATTACCTTAGTATTTTCTAGAATATATAAACAATTTGTATTTTTCATATTCCAAAGAAAGCCTAAAATTAATTACCATTAATTCGCACGTGCCGACTGATCAATCAGCAGATTGATCTTTGTTTTTGTTTATTAAAATGAGAGCAATAAAGAGCTCAACAAATACCTGTTCCTATACCCTTTCAGAAGGTATTATTATTTTAATCAGAAGCGTTTTATTTAGGTGCCTTTTAAACATTCTAGAACATTTTTAATAAATGTATATATTAAAAAAGCAAGACAAATTTATCAGTTTATTCGTATCCTCTAGATCCTAACCAGTTTGGTGCGCGTTTCCATCATTGGAAGTCCATACGAGAAGCGTACCGGCTGTAATATTACATATTATTGTTTTAGTTACAGTTTTTTATTTTATCACATATTTACGTTTAGGAGCAGCGTTGCTAAGAGCAGCGAGAATGATAAAGATAAGGGCAGCGATTTGGAAGAACTTCATGTTGATTTGGGTGTTTCGGTGGTTCTTGGTTTACTGATTCTCCACTGCAGAGTGGGAGCTCTTTTATAGGCGAACGTTTGGTCCATAATCTGGACAATTTCAACCTTGAAGATTGCACATGGTCAAAGATCAACTGAGGTTTCCTAAATGTGAAACCTCCCAATAATATACAACGTTTCATATTGTATTGGAATAAAAATGTATACCAAGTCCAGCTTTCTCATTTTAAGCCCTTATCAGCAAAAATCCAGTAAAAATAATATTGTAAATAAAAATGTTAGGACATTTTCTAACTTTCCCCTGTTCTTCAGATTAATTACGAAAAGTTTTGTAATTTAATTTTTTTTATTTAAGAATCCATATGGGTAAACACATAGTCAAAATTTTCCTGCAGTTCTAACCGGTGCGGATGTACTGGGTGTTGTCGGTCTGGATGAGCACGGTTCCAGCTGTAATATTGTAAAATATTTTAAAATAATTATTATTATAATTATTGTTATTTTATATTTTATCTTGTGATTTAACACTTACGTTGGGGAACGGGCTCAGCATTGGCGAGGGCGGCGAACATGGCCAAGAGAAGGGCGGCGGCTTGGAAGAACTTCATGTTGATTTTGGTGGTTTGTTGGTTTTTTGGTAGCTTATTAGCTTGGTAGTTCAAGTGAGACACTGATGCCCAACTGCAGAACGGGAGCTCTTTTATAGCAATGCGATCAGCCAGCGAACTGGGCAATTCCAACCTGGGGATTGCACAGGTTAAAAGATCGGCTTAATCTCTTCACTCGTCAATCAGAGAGATTCGCTGTTGATTTGTTGTTGATGTTGATGCAGGGCGATTCATGTGAAGCGAGAACCTGTCTGGGTTTTCTACGCAATTCAATTAATGCTGGTTATTGACATTCGAATATGTGCACACGTAGACGGAACGACTATTAGAATAATTGGAACTGGGCGCGAACAGCGCAATATGCAATCCAGTTTTGTTTGTAAACAATACCCTTTACGGTGGAGTTTCTCTTGAAAAAAGGTAGTTAATGGCTTTTACCGACTAATTCTTGGTACTATAAAAATGTATATCTAAAACAATGAAAGATAAAAATCGTTCTCGAAATGGATTTTCCCAAAAATATTAAGAATACGCTGCAGTAAACGATTTCTAGGTCGTTGCGGAAGGTTAGGGTCTTATATAAATATTTATTTATTTATTTTATATATGAAATAATTATATAAATATGCAAAATCTACCCTTAGAAGAGTTTGATTTATTAAAGGTCCATAATTATCCATTATCCTATTTAATTAAATTTATATTAAATTATTTTTTTTACGAATACAAAATTTAAAGACGAAATATTTTATTCAAAAATTAAATATTATCATATTGCTTGCCAATTAATTGCTTTTAACAAATCGTAGAAATATAAACGTATTTTTGATTGAATTCCTATTTTGGAAAACTAATATAAAATATTTGAATAAATAAAATAAAATTAATAAATAAATAAAATAATAATAATAAGTCAAAGCATTAAACATTATGTAAATGTAGAGTTTTTTATAATTATTTATTTTAAATGTAATGATAGAAAGTTTTGATATATTTTAAAAAATGTACGAGGTGTAATAACATATAATGATGGTCGGTGAATGTCTTATCTAAGAGATAAGAGTGGCAAATCCAAAACCGATCTAAATCGAAGTCAATTTACACCTTGCATCCCATTATTCTCAGGGAATCGAATTTATTTATTAGTATTCTCGCGTATCAGCTACACGCGCATTATCAGCTCAGATCGCTCAGAGCGCTCGATTCCCGATCGTGACCCTGGGGGTTTTTCGGATGCCCATTGGAAATTCCTGATTTACAAGCCCCAGCTGGCGCTCACTGCACCGGATCGAGCTATATAAGCGACGCTCCCACGGATCGACAATCAAAGTAGAACTTGAATTCACTCTGTAAACATGAACTGTCTGAAGATCTGCGGCTTTTTCTTCGCTCTGATTGCGGCTTTGACGACGGCAGAGGCTGGTGAGTAAAAAAACAAAAATCTTATCAACGGGTTGTCACTAATTCGATTTTTTAACAGCTACCCAAGTCATAAATGCTGGCGGACACACTCTGATTCAAACCGATCGCTCTCAGTATATACGCAAAAACTAAAAGTTACCAATGGAAATCTAATAAATGTCTAAGCAAATAAAAATTATGTGAAAAAATATTGTTTTTTAACTTATATTTGAAAATAGCGCGCAGTTTGGTATGAAAGGTCACACTGGCAGAAAATACTAGCTTAGGGTGACCATTTCTCCTCCCGTAGTGTGTATACACTGGAAATGATCGCGATCAGCTGTTCAAAAAAACAAAACTATTTTTAAAACTCCGGCATTTCATCTTATTTATTAAATTTTAAGGAAATTCAGTGAAAATAAAGTAATGTTTTCGATTTAGTGACTTGTGAAATCAATTCGCAAATATATTTTTAAAACGCAGGCCAACAACATTGATAAAACCGAAAGGAATATCGTTTGATTTTGGAGGCAGCATCTGGAATCTGGTACACCGGGCAGATCCTTTTAAGGATCCTTTATGGTCCATTTTTGGAAAATGAGATTCAAAAATGAAATCGTTGAGATATTATTGAATGTATAATTCAAAGAAATCCAAATTATCCGACAAAGTTTAAAAAAAAGGAAAGTGATTTGAAAGGATCTCGTTCCTGCAGGTAATACTATACCTATAAAATTAGGGGTATATGCAATTATTAACTTATTTTTTTAGCAATACCCATAACGCAGTATTTAGTATGAAGATCTCTTAATTTACGAAAAATTAAACAACCAAATTACAACTTAAATATTGCTTGTACTGACTAGGTTCTAAACTAAGTTCAACCTTAAACATGAAGGTTTATAAATAGCTTTGGCGATATCATTAAGTTAGTCCAGCCAATTTTAGACAATCTCTTAGTCAATTAAAGGCTATCTAATCTATTGACAGTTAAAAACAACCATATCTTATCTGTTAATCCTTTTAAAGAAATCAAAGATTGATCTACTTTCAGATGTTTCTGATTAGCTAAACTTTGATAATGTCGTTATATATGGGTCATGGTGCATTGATTTTCCTGAAATCAGCGACATAAATTAGCTGAAAGCTCCGTTTAAAAAGATTAAAGATTTTGAAAAAACATGTACAGTGATGAACTTAATTCTTGGCACACTTGGCATCTTGGACTTTAGGTTCAATTTTCTCCGACTAATATATGAATAAAAAAATTTAAAAAAATTTGTTTATGTAAAGGCCACATTTTACTGTTTAAATAATTTGGTTTCATATTTATATTTCTTAAGACTAATTTTTTAAAACTCAAAAACGAAAAAATGAGCCTATTCTGCCCGAACAAAATTCTTGGCACACTTGTGTTGTATTTAACTATTTCGCTAAAACTTAACCGATTTGACTCATTTTTTTTGCTAAATCCGCTAGGCCTCAGTTGTCTAGATGGCATATTGCTAAATTTGTATCCTTAAATCGTTAAAATAACTTATTTTTAACTAAAAACGGTTATATAAAAGTATGTTAAATGCCAATACCCATATCTGTGCGAAAAACAATATTTTAAGGGCAGGATCAGGGTCAATCATATGCTAATACTAGGAAATATGAGCCCAGAAGTTGTTTTTACCATTCGGATCCTTTTACGGCGTTTTAAAGGACTCTCACTGTGCAAAAATGCAAGGCACACATCCTGACCCATGGGTTTAAGAGGCCAGGGAAGCGAAAGGATCAAGAAAAAGGATAATGTCAACCCTTAGATTTTATAAGCACAGATCGAAGTTTAGGATAGGAAGGACTTTTACAAGGATATTCAACCAACGGATATTTTAAAGGCCCTGCAGTGTGCCAACTAAATTTTTTTGCAGCAGAATAGGCTCATTTTTTCGTTTTTGAGTTTTAAAAAGTTAGTCTTAAGAAATATAAATATGAAAACAAATTATTTAAACAGTAAAATGTGGCCTTTACATAAACAAATTTTTAAAAATTTTTTTTTTCATATATTAGTCGGAGAAAATTGAACCTAAAGTCCAAGATGCCAAGTGTGCCAAGAATTAAGTTCATCACTGTATCTCAAATGTGCAGCTTGACGTCTGGAAGGTTCTTCAGGTCCTCCGCGTAGCGCGCCAGCAAGGGTTCCACTTCATCCCTCAGGAACTCCACCACCTGGTCACTGGCTCGACCCGTGAAGGTCCTGGCATCCAGTATGCCATCCAGCTGCTCGAGAATGGGCGAGAAGTAAGGATCCCGGCGCACGCGATCCACCAGATCGTTGTCCTGGCCATGCTGCTTCACCTGGGCTCCAGCCTCCTGGGACAGCAGGCGCATCCTCTCGTGACACACCTGCCGATCCCCGCCAGCCCTCACCATGGCCATGATTATGTTCTCCGTGGACAGGAAGGGCAGCTCCTGGCCGATGTGGCGCTCGATCACCTTCGGATAGACCACCAATCCCTGCGAGAGGCTCAGCAGATTGAGCAGCGCCCCATCGGCGGATAGGAAGGCCTCGGAAAGAGTCAACCGCCTGCTACCGTTGTCATCCAGGGTCCGCTCCAACCACTGATTGGCGTGGGTGTTGGCGGCACTGCTGTACAAGGTGATGAGATGCCGGGCCAGGGAGCAGCATCGCTCCGAGCGCTGGGGATTCATCTTGTACGGCATGGCAGAGGAGCCAACCTGGGTGCTCGAGTAGGGCTCCTCCAGCTCCTTGCGGGAGGCCAGGATGCGCACGTCGGAGCACATCTTGTGGATGGTCGAGCCGAGGCCGGAGAGGGCTCCCACAATCTCCACGTCCACCTTCCGGGAGTAGGTTTGCCCGGTTATCGCATAGGCCTTAGTGAAACCCGCCATCTCGGTGAACAACTGATCCAGCTGCTTCACCTTCTCGCCATCCCCGTTGAAGAGCTGCAGGAAGGAGGCCTGCGTGCCGGTGGCTCCCTTGACTCCGCGGAAGCACAGATCCTCCAGGCAGCGCGACAGCGACCGCTCATCCATGAGCAGGTCCTGGATCCACAGGCAGGCCCGCTTGCCCACTGTGGTCAGTTGGGCCGGCTGCAGATGGGTGAATCCCAGCGTGGGCAGATCCTTGTAGTTCTCGGCGAACTTACTGAGCTGGCCAATCACTTTGATCAAGCGCAAACGAAGCAGCTTAAGGGCATCCCGCATCACCACCAGATAGGTGTTGTCGCCCACAGCAGAGGAAGTGGCTCCCAAATGGATGACCGAACCCGCCGTTGGACATTGTCTGGCGAAGATGTGGAGGTGGGCCATCACGTCGTGGCGCGTGAGTCGCTCCTCGGCTTCCGCCGCCTCGAAATCGATGTTATTCATCTGCAGCTCCATTTCGGCAATCTGCGAGTCGGTGATCTCCAATCCCATCCTGCGCTCCGCCTTCGCCAGCCACACCCACATCTGCCGCCAGGTGGAGAACTTGTGTCGCTCGCTGAAGAGGAACTGCATCTCCCTGCTGGCATACCGGGTGCTTAAAGGAGACTTGTAGACATCGTAGTTTCCCTCCATCCTTGTATCCTTATAAAATGATTCTAGTTTCACAAGGGAAAACTTGACTGCTCCGAATCCAACTAACGACTGTCTGGATGTATAATTTTCGACCTCTTTTAAACGCACATATCAGACGCGTGTGCGAGCATAAAAATAAATCATTAATAAATTATCTAGATGATTTAGATTTCTGAGGGATCGATAATCGGAACTAGATTTCGTTATCGCTGTGTTATATTTGGTCGTAAATGTCTTCTTCATGCTGAGACTTTGGCTTAATCATTTTGATAATCGTTAATTAGTAATTACATTTATCAACCGAAATTTTTCAACTGAAATTTTCAACCGAGCCAAAAAGCTTTAAAATTGAATCACTGTGGACGGCAGTCCACGTAGTGACGAAACGCACCAGGCGCAGAATTGAAAATCTTATGTTCCGATCAGAACGAGTGATACACCAATCTAAAGGTGTCGCAAAAACTAAAAGGATTGCATACCCAGACTATAAAAATTTCAATTAGTTTGGGAACTCTAAGGGAAAATTTAGAAAATTGGTGGGGGTAAAAGTTTTCCTGTATTAAGCCTAATAAAAACACGCATCGAATGACCTTAAACTTACAAAAGTTCTACTATCAAATTTTGTGACGAAAAGTGCTTGTACATTATTGTCCCGAATGAATAAGTTAGTTCTTTTAAGATATCTTAAATTAAGATTATGCTTTTCTTTCACTTTTGAATGATGTAGGAACACTTTATTTTACCTTAAACACTTCCACAAATTCCCTTTAAATGCCAAGTTCACATTGAAAGCAATTTAAAATATCTCTGCATCCAATTTCAGTGCCTGGTGACCTGACTTTTGAGCCGGCGACGACTTCCCGGCTGCCGCATCTTATCGCCGGTCAATAAATGTACATAAATGCGCCCACGACAGGACAAATAGCAAGGAGCAGGGACTCGAACGGCCACAGAAACAGAAACAATAACAGTAGCAAAGCCGCAGAACTCGACCACAACAAGCCACAATCGGCAATCATCAACACTGGCGCGCCGCAGACCTCAAAAGAGGGGTCAAGGGGTCAGAGGTCAGAGGGAGAGTTTCCAAAGGGCGCCAGTTGCATTTTGACAACGTCAACGAACCGGCAACGAAAAACACCCGCGCACACAGGCCATGACAGCTGCACGGGAGACCATCTCCTCCCCGGGCAGCGGACTAGGAATCGGATTCGGATTCGGATCCGGGGAAAAACTAAGGCTGGAGCCCCAGTTACAGCCACATCGGGTGGCCAAGAATCTGCACGCCCTGCTGGATCTGCCCGCGGCGATGGAACTGCGCCAAATTGAGTTGATCTATCGGGCGGAGGGTAATGCAAATTTGGTGCTCGCCTTGCCGCAATTTAAAAAAGTTTTACGTTTGCCAAAAATGATATC
This sequence comes from Drosophila takahashii, assembly GCF_030179915.1. Classification (NCBI taxonomy): domain Eukaryota; kingdom Metazoa; phylum Arthropoda; class Insecta; order Diptera; family Drosophilidae; genus Drosophila; species Drosophila takahashii. The sequence continues at coordinate 43,009,073 of NC_091679.1, forward strand.
CAGCAGACGGCGGCCGGAGGAGCGGAATGAGCGGAATGAGCGGAGTGAGCGGGATGAGCCGCAGGAGGGTGAGGTTGCCCAGCCGGAAGGGCAAGGCGAATCATCCGCCGAGGAAGGGGCGGAAAAAGGTTCGTATGCACACTCCGAAAAAATATAACTAATTTTATAAACTACCCAAAGAATTCAAAAAAAATGTTGATTTAAAATTAGGAGCTCTAATTGATATGATAAAAGTAATATAAGTGTGATAATTATCTATATAAATAATATGATTTGATAATTTAAATAATAGGATTAAATATTAATTTTTATCCTAAACTTAAAATTAGATTAAAGCTTGAACAATTTTTTAACATAAATTTATCTTAACCAATTTACTTGAATTCGAATTTAAAGAATATTGTATACTGCTTATAAGCCGATCTCTAAAGATAAAATTTAGGTTTTAGGTATATAAATATTTTATTAGGCCCTATAGTCTTTTAAGTCAGTTAGCAACCATGTCAGAAATACCTGATGTAGTAGTGGCTAAATAAGTTGTATTTGTTTGAATTTACAAACAAATTTTTACAGTTTCCTTTCCTTATTAAGAAAAATTTTTCCTACCTTTTCATGTAGTGCCTCGTAATTCAAACCAAACTATGATCAGCTTTTCTAAAAATCCATACTTTTTTGCAAGTGTTTGGGCCAGCCTGTTATTGTTAGTTGGGCTGCCTTATATTTTCCTCCTCTTTTTTTTGTTGGACAGGAAATGGTTGCGTGAAACTTCAAACACCCAGACAAGCTGCTGCTCCATCTCCCGTCTCCCAGCCAATTTGAGTATTGTGCTTTGGTTATTGCCCGCTTGGCTGGATTCTGACCCACCATCAACCGCCGCCCACTTCCTTTTCCCGTCGCCCTTTGCCCTTTTGCACATCTCTCTATCTCTGTGCATCTTTTGGCCATTGCATCAAATGTGTTTATTTCATTTATCCACATTTCTCTTATAGTTCCTCGTGATGCTGCTTCTGCTGGACCATCGCCTCCATCTCCATCTCAATCTCTAGCTGGCGACTTGACAATGCCGGATTTTATGGCTTATATCGGGATAATGCGCCGTCTATTAGGAAATGAGTTTGTCTGCGGAGCGGATATTGTTGCCATACCAAAGGAAGACGATAGATTCTGGATAAACGAGCACATACGCGCCCAAAGACCGGGTGAGTGCACTGTGCGAAAATTACTTATTACTATCTTTAATCAAATTTTGGGTTTCATTACTGGCTGACTGAATTTATTTTGCCTTAATATACCTGAATTTAAATAATCATAACTATTGCGTGATTTAAAATCGCATTAAAATAATCATCATGAGTTCTTCTTCTTTTCGTTTATGAAAACTTTTAAGGAACTACAATCATAAATTCTTTGATTCGTTTAAATTGCTTTATTTTTCCACGTAGCTCTGGTAAGCATTTTCCGAGACGGAAAACTATTCACGGATACCGCGTTTTCCCGCCATTCAAGCGGATATCCACTGTGGCATTTTGTGTTGGTGTTTCCCCGTTGTGGGTAGAAAATTTCGTATTTGATCAGCTTTTGCTGCAGTGCCTCCCTTTTGGCCTTTTGCAACTGCAGCGGAGGACTCCCCCCTCATCCTTCCTGGCCGCCTTCCAAAGCCTTTAGAGCCACTGCAATCAATCATAAACGAGCGTTTTAGTGCTTCGTCCCTTTCACTGACGTTTACGATAGAGAAGGAGGGAGTAGATCCTTTGCTCTAGTTTCAGCTTTCAGTTTTCAGTTTCAGTTCAGCAGTCCACATGGGACTGATTAGTGGCGGACGCCATAGTCGTGGCCATATATCAAAATCGGGTTTATGCCCGCCAGCCAGCAACAGGCTGCGGAGCTCCAGAGCTGCAGAACTGGCCAGCGATTTATCATTCACCTTCGCCGACTAACCGTCTAACCATCTAACCATCGAACCGTCTAAACCACCGCCAGTGGGCGTCTATATATCAATAATCGCCGGATGCTGGCGCTTGCACTTTACATTCATTGGGAGGCCATACCCCTCATACCCCGCATTTTCCTGACTTTCCCGCTTTTCATTTCTGTCTGTTCTGTTTTCCCCAAAACCCATTGCAGTTTCGCGTCTGGATAAGGAATTTGTGGGGCCATTCGGCCTGCTGCTGCCAGATGTGACCCAATTGCCTGCCACGTTCGATGTTTTACTTGCCAATTTACAGGTGAGTTGGTCGTCGTCAGCTGCTCCTGCAGCTCCTTTTGCTCCCCTTGCTCCTTCTGCTCCTGCTGAGGCTGCTGTTTTGGCCGGGGAAGCTGTCCAAATAAATTGTGTATTTTGTACAAGGACAATATTGGCATTTTTCGGCCATATGTGCTGGACACGTTAGCCAAAAGCTGCGGCCGTTTCTGCTCCTGCTGCGGTTTAGTTTGCCTTTGTGTGGAGGCATCCACCTAAACCAGCCACCCATCCAAATTCGTAGCTAAACCCTGGCCAAGGACCATAAATCAACGGTTCTTTGTTTTGAATTAAAGTGGGCAACAGTGTAAACACTTTGTTGGCGTTACTTGCAACCTTGCCCCGTCCACTGGATCCACATTTCGATCCGTTTCGTTTCGGTTTCAGTTTGGTTTTGTACTTGTGCGGTTATAAAAGATGCCGAAATTGCTTTGAAAGTGCCGCCATAGCTGCAAGTTTTATTATATGCCCTATGTCCACCTAAAATCGGACAGCCATCGGGTACATGGAGGAAAAAATACAGTCTAAAGTCAAGAAAAATTTGTGTGGTAATCTAAGAATTTTCCTTAATCAAGAAAAAGTTGTATCTTAATTTATAACAGTTTTTTATGTCATTAAACAATTAAAAATAAAGGAGTGTATTTTCAATATTCATATTTCAATATTCAATATTTCAATATTCAATTTTAGCTTTTATAAAAATTAAAAACAAAGTTTCCCTTACGAAAAGTTTCCCTTATTTAAAGAACTTTTGTTTTAATTTCAAGAACGTTTGGTACTCTTTTTAAACGTTCTTAACTTTTTCCCTCAGTGTAGCTTAGCTAACTGGAAGCACATGCGATGGGGGAAGAGGGAGAATACCCCTTGTAGGACTTCAGGGTACTCCTGTGTTCGATCATTTGCCGACCGCCGTTTCTTTATTATTTTTTGCCAATTTTTTGGCTATTTGTTCGCCGTACTCGCTGGGTACATATTGAATTTATGGCTTTGGTGCCAAAGCATTGACCGAAATAAAATTGCCGGCAAAGGAAACAAACAGCCAGTGGAGCAGGGGCAGTGGAAAAAAGGCCATAGAATGTGGTACATATGTATATACAAACAACGTGGCCCATAACTAACGCCATATTGTGTGGGCGAAAAAAAGCAGGGGAAAAGGTAGCCGAAGAGCTGGAGAAAAAACCCATTTAATTGCGGCTTTAAATGTTAATTTTCAATTTCAAGTTGGGAAGCGCGAATGGAGGAGGAACTCCATGTCGTGCCGGCCGTTGGCTCCATAACTCATCATACAATCAGCGCAACAACTTTTGTTTTATGTCACACCAGCAACGGGAGCAACAGGAGCAGGAGCAGCGATAACCTGTCCAAGGACCTCGATCCCAAACCATGCGGAACCATGGTAGCTTTATTCATGATGGTTTCGCTCCGTTTTTCTTTTTTTCGTGCTGCGCTCGTCGCTGCATTTTCAAGTCAAAATGGCATCAACGCCGGGGCAAAAGTTCGCGGTACACGGCAGGCATAATATTTCATGGCAGGACATGCCGGCACCTTCCTTTTACTCCATTTCCTGGGGATCGCGGAGGGGAAGGGGCATCCGGGGAGCAGGCAGGAGCAAGAGCAAGAGAAAATAAGCGAAACGATATAATTTTTGCAGGCAAAGGGCACAACAGGAGATGAAACTGGAGGAGCAGGAGCAACAAGGACACCCCTTCGTCGTCTGGGCGATACATATGCCATCGAAATAAAACCCAAACAAGGCTGGCTCCAGTTGGCAAGTGATGTCAACGATTTATTTGATTTAATGCCGCCAGGAGCAGAGACAAAGCCCAAGGATCAGGGGGAGCAGAAGGAGCAGGAGCAGAAGGACAAGTGCTGGTGTCGCTTTTGCAGCATGCAACTGCTGAAGGTGAGTGACTGCCATGATAACGAAGGTCATTTTAGTCTCTCATTTCATTCCTTTCCCTTCACTCCCTTCGACAGCTGCACAATGGGAAAATCAAACGTTTGGGCCACTACTGTCCGCTGGATCTATTCTCCGGGTATGTCATCGAACCCAGGACACAGAACAACCGAGCAATATACAGGACAATGAAGAGGCGGAGGAGGCGGAGGAGGAGGCTGCTCCTTTGGCACGAACATCGAGTCATAAATTTCAATCTGCTCCATTTGCGTGTCCTGTCGTGCTTCATAATTCCAACACTTTCGGTTACTGTTTGCCACTCCTTCTGCTTTAGTGTCGGCTATTTCTCCTTTTTTTTGCTGTATTTTTTCAGGTCCCAGAGTTCTGGGTTCTCCGGGTCCACCACTTCAATTGCAATCCCAGTTTCATTCGTTTATTTGCGGCCCGCTGTTTCAAGTCATGCGTGCATCCGTGCACAAAATTCAATTTGCTTGCGCTTTCATTCCGGTTTACCGCTTGCCCCTCCTCGTCCTCTGACCCCACTTTTTATGGCCTCCTCCTTGCCCGAAACACCCCTTCGAAAATTGTTGCCAATTCTTTTGCCTTTGTTTCGGGTGCCAGCATCTTCCATATATCCCATATGCATATACATCGCTTTTAATAGTAATATTCATAAGTACAGCACGTGACGAAAGTAGCTAGGCTTTTCGGTACTCTGAGATTGATAGAGAACCTCAGGATCCAATGAAATATTTTATGAATTCCCGAGCTAATGAAAAATTTCTCATGTACCTGTTTCTTATCATCGTAAAAATATGTTAACATACAAATTTAATTAGTATTAATTATATAATTTATGGTTATTGGGGCTTTTCAGAACAAATTTGGTGCTGTATACTTTTTTAATACCACATTTCCTTTCATATTTTTCATTAAGATATTCTGCGCATTGCTTAAAATAATTTGTTAATAGGCTAGCTTACTTTATGATTTTAATTGTTCCCATAATTTGTATACGCCTTATAATTATCACCCACACTGTACTACAAACATGTCCGCTGATGTATTTCCACTGGTTCTTTTCTCTGCTTTTAGTGCACCCAGTCGTATGCTCGATGCCTTGGATGCACTTCTCGCCTGCCCGCAAAATAATTTACGTGTATTTCAGAACGGCAATTTAATTTATGGCGATCACGCGAACTCGATTTCCTTCGATGAATTGCACTCGCGTGTCTTTCCCGGGTAAGTCAGCTTTGCTTTTAAATAAATATATATAGAAAACATGATGGACGAGAGAGATTTAAGAGCTGGGAAAGCGAAGAATTTAGCTTTTATTCCTATGGAAATCAAAATCATTTCATTTATTTCCATAGAGATGTATTTTATGACATTTCCAACTGTCCGAAAAGTTCCTATAATTACTTTCTCCTCGAGTCATTCCTTCTCGGGCATAAATTTTCATGAGCAAAGGAGGAAAACTCTCAACAATTTGGCCACACGCAAATATTCAATAAATAATGCAAGAAGCAACAGCCAAACACAAATTCTCGAGTGCCAAATGCCAACATGGCCATTTTCCCGGCTGCATCCTCTCTCTCTCTCTGCCCAGATCTCCGATTCACCTGGCTTTCAACTTTTTCTCGACCCACCCCCCGTTGGTTTTTCCATGTTTTTCCGTGGCTGTGTCGCCTCAACACCTTTTGGCACCACGTTGACAACGCCGACAACGACCACACGGAATGGGAATGCGCATTGAAAACGCTAACAAACAAAATTCAACCAATGCCAACGCCATCGCCATCGCTTCCATGGCCATCGCCATAAAATCTCTGAAATTCTCCAGTGAAATTATGGTGCTTATAAAACATTTGCTGGTGGCCTGCCTGCTCAGGGAATACAAGGTGAGATACACTGAAAAAATAATACACAGTAAATTATAAATGACGTTTTGTCCTCAGAATATTTATTATTATCCAAAAACATATTATATATTCTTAGCGAACTTTGATTAAAAATAAATATATTCTTAAAATTCCACAAAATTATATTGAAACTTACAAAATTGTTAATTTTTTCAACATAATGTTATCTAACTAAGTTTACTATTTTACATATTACACGATGACTATTTTATTATTTAAATCGGAAGAAAACTTATCAAATTCTGAATTTTATTTTCAAGCCATAACAATATTTATTTTAATATAAATTACGAATACTACTTACCAACTAATTGAAGGTATATAGAATTGGTTTTTCTGTCCCTGTTTCTAGAATTCCTCTGCAATTTTAAGAACTTACCACTGAAGTAGGGTTATACAGTTCTTTTTAAATAAGAAATAGAAAATCACTGAGTTGGCAATAAGGAGCTTATATTGTTTTGATTTTTCCCCGTGCAGCAACCAGAGTCCAACCGGCCAGAGAGTCCCAATCAGAAGCAGAACCAGAATCAGACTCTAGACCAGGAGCAGCTGAATCAGAGTCGCGTTTCAATTGCGGCGACGGAGACAAAAGCCGGAGCTGCTGGAATTGGCGCCGCTAATGTTGTCCTGCCGTTTGGAGGCGTGGCAGCCGCCTCCTCCTCCTCTGTTGTCACTGCCGGTCAATCCTCGACGAGGACAAGAGCAGCTGCTGCAACAGCCACGACCCAAAGGTACACAAAAGTGGACAGAATGGAAACAGCAACAACATCGGGAAGCCAACTGACCGGCAATGTGTTGGCAACGGCAACGGTAAAGGCAACGGCAACTGAAACTGCAACTCGAACGGAAACAAAAACGGAACCGGAAACACAGAGTCGCAATGAGAATCAGGACGAAAGCCGAAATCGGAATAGGAATCAGAATCAGAATGAGCCTGCGAATCAAACCCAAACTCAAACTCAAGCACAAATCAACAAAGCGGAAATATTTCGCTTACCAAGAAATTGTGTGCTGCAAAAAATTTTGAATTTGCAATTGCTGGTAAAGGTAAGCCAGCCAATCAAACTGCTACTACTCCGTAGACCTCTGTCCGTCCGGATTTGTTTATTTTTTCCTGACCCCCTCAGGGGAACCTTGGCAATTGCAGATAGTTCGAGTTGGGTTTTTATACCCTTGCGGGGCGTATTTCCATTTTGTGGGTTAGTTTGTTTTGGCCAACTTCATTAGGCATATTAATTCTTAGGCGGAATCAGTAGAATCAGTGTTCTTTTAACTAACTATTTATATCTTTAAGAATTTTAAGAATTAATGCAGAGGCCAACAACATCGTTCCTACTTTTAGCAATTATCCTAAAAAATTTTTAGCACAGTTGGCGAAATTGCTGTTTTTTTCGATATTTGGACTGATGTTACAAGCAACCCGATTCATCGTTTGTTAGGTAGGTAAAAGATTTTAAAAGTACAACTCTTAATTTTTCCAACACCAAACTCAAAAGAATTTTTTGATTTTTCTTCCTTAGAGTTATGAAAAGGAACCTCTCAATTATGTGGACCTATTTTGAGGGTCTGTTTATTCGTCATTTATCTCTAAACTTTTAGTTGATGTAATCTTTCATGCGGAACTCTTAGCTAGAGTATCCAAAGGTTTAGTCTTGTTTTTGTTTTCCCTAAAATTCTCAGGTGGGCCGAGGGAGTAGAAACTTTATTCGAGGAGGCGGCTAAATGGGCAATGGATGGCCGCCAAGTGGCTTTGTGCGGTGCGAGTAACATTTCTTGGCAATTGCAGCGCCACTTCGACTTCATGTGGCATTCCGGCTACTCGGACCACTCGGAGCCCACTTACAACGCGCTGCGGGGTCTGCTGGCCGAGGAAAGAAAGGGCGCGGCATTCGAGCCGGATGAGGAGCAGGCTTACATGCTGGGAGCCACCGCACTGGACTGCTCGATTATGTTGACGTTTCAGGAAATCGAAATCGAATGCGAATCCGATTGCCCGGCTGGCCAGAGGTAAGTATTATCCACACAATGCCGCCGCCTGCTTCCCGACTTCCTGCTAATCGAATTCCCAATCTCTTGCAGCGATTTCGAGGCACTGCAGCCTTGGTCCGTCGCCCTGCTGGGTCATCACTTTCTAACCAAGCTCTGTGTCCTCGATCTGGATCCCAAGCCCGACAGTCACTTTCATAAATTCATGGCGCAGACACGTGAAATTGAAAAGTGCCGTCGTGCATTAAATTAATTAATAAACTTTGTGCCCCAACTAAAAGCCGCACGCATCGACTGGCGAGCTCACAAAACTGTGGTACACTTTTGCTCCTCAATATAAATCCAGTTGCTCTTTTTTTGCGCTGCAGCTTTTCGAGTTCTTTTCATACCCGTTTGCTAAAAAGGACAAGGGTATATTGAATTCGTGCGAGTTCTGGTGACTGGAAGGCTATCAAGTGCTTAAAGTGTCAGACATTCGGGCTAAGACTCTGCCATGTTCCCGGTTTAAGTCCACTTAATTGGGCGGAAGCGAAGCTAATCCGAGGTCTAACTGATGTCTGCACAGATTTTCATTTAATAACTGCGGAAACTAGATTTCGGGCAATGTTCAAGAAACCATAAAATTTATTTAAAGGCTTAAACTATATGCTGAATGAAAATTGAATTTTTTATTAAAAACTTACTCATTATATAAATACGTATTCCATATTGTATATCTAATAGTAACCCATTGAATTTTGATATTAAATTAATATTTTCTGAAATAAAAGACCTTTGTAAAAAAAATCTAAAATTACCTATTCTTTATATTAAATAGAAATTTAAAATAAAACCAACATGATATGAATCACTTTAACATCTAATAACATTTGTAAAAGATTTACTTAATCTTGTTATTTCCCTAAATTTCCCTTAAATTACCTTTGCTTTGAGGTACCTTTTATTCGGTAGATCCTCCGGGCTAAGCTTAGTTTTTCCATATTTTTCTAGTTACTTTGTTGGGCCGCACCTCTAAAAACGGTTTTTACCGCAGCTTGACAGCGAAAAAGGCAGCGGGGGCTAACAAACCACAGGATACACGGCGCTGTCCTGCGAAAGCTACGATGCGAGGGTATAGTTATGGGGCATAGGTGGGTGTAAGGGGGTGTTATGGGTAGTGGGCTAGGGATTGGCGGTCCTGAACACTCCTTAATTAATTTCCATGCGAATGCGGACGCCATACGCTGGCCATTCGCCGCAGGAACTGTGGAGCTATGCAAAGTTATGGCGCTGGGAGTTGGCCTGGCCCACAGTCGACTGTACAGTGTCAGTTGCCATTCACGCTTGGGACTAACCAGTTTGGCCGGCAGCCACGCGAAAAAAGCCAGCGAAACCAAACAGAAACCGAAACGATGGGTAACAAAGTTGTGACATTTACGGAACAGGAATTGGATGACTACCAGGTGAGCAATCAATCAGTTGAAGCCAACCCAAAGCTAATTCCATTTAATGAATTTACACTGCTGCTCCGCAAATCGGAAAAGGATTGCACGTTCTTCACGCGCAAGGAGATCCTGCGGTAGGCCATTTGTATTCTCCTAATAAGCCAAAACTATTCCATTTCATATGGCGGCAGACAAAGAATCAGAGGAGCTCCCAGCACCGCCTGCCATTGTTCGCAGCCTCCATTGTTTGCCTCTCGGCGGCAACAAAAAGCGGGAAGCAGATGAAAATACCCACACGACACAGACACTCAGCAACACAAAGCCCTTCATCTCAGTGCCCCTGGAACCCCGCCATCACATCACTTTCTATACCCTTTCAAAGGGGGATTACCCTTTCGGTGGCAGAGTATCCATATTATTGATCAGCAACTCCAGGAGACCCCATTTGGACTTTCAATTTATTTAGAATTCTTAAAGAGAATTATATATTAGCTAAAGGCAAAAGCATTTCCTAGCACTAATCTAAAACGTAGTAAGATTATTTGGTAAAAATGTTGATGAAGTGGCGTAACTGCTTTGTCCTTACGTTGATTTTTCAATATTTTTAAAAGGAACTTTATATATATAGAAAGAAATTGGGGGCACTTTGGGGTCACCTATCGTTCCATTGCATTGAAAGCACTTGTCTCCGAATTTCCGTATTTATTTTAGATTTTTATCTAAAGCCGTTTTGGTTGCAGTTGCTACTTCCCGTTTTTGTAAGGTCTTTTTATATTACACTATATTATTTGGGAAAAAGTTATAATATTAATTGTGTGGGTAGTTTGTTAGGTATGTAAAGTGTATTAACAACTTCGGTTTTCAAAGGCTCCTCCTCCACCCTTGTTTTTCTATACGTTACAGCGTTCATAAACGATTTCGTGAGCTGCGGCCGGATTTGGTGCCTCGCCAAATGACCGAAGGTCAGGCCTCGAGTGTTAAGGTTCCCTGCGAGTGCATTGAGAAGATGCCCGAGTTGCGTGAGAATCCCTTTCGCCGGCGAATATGTGCGTAACAAAAGACCAATACCAATACCAATGGCTATAGCTATAGCTACATAGGCGGAGCAGAGCAAAGCAAAGCAAAGCCAAGGGCTGTCCTGTCCCTCGCAAAAGACTATAGCAATTTTCGCATTTTGCAGGCGAGGCCTTCTCACGCGATGGCCAGGGCAATTTATCCTTTGAGGACTTTCTGGACGCCCTCTCCGTTTTCAGCGAGCAGGCGCCGAGGGACATTAAAGTGTTCTACGCTTTCAAAATTTACGGTAAGTTTGCGGTGCCCTTTACTTCTGGTTCTTGTGGTCAGTGATGGGAAATTACCATATTTTAGAGTATACCAAAGAGATAGAAAGTAATTACAATGTAAATTCGGGTTTCAAGGCTTGTTTTAGCATTTTAAAAAATGAAATATTATGGAAAAACCAATCATATCATATGTTTTAAAGGGGTAATGAAATGCATTTAAATGAAAATAGATTATGAGCTGAAATATTACGTAGCCGACTAGTTGGACGCACTTGATTATGAACTAAAAATCAGGCAAGAAACACAAAATTGTATAGCTATGTATTCGATTTCCTAGATATATTTACAAATTGACCATAAGTTAGTTAAACCCTTAAATCCCAACGTTGCTAGCAAAGAACTTTGATCCTAAGAGTTCTAAGGATGAAAATAGATTGTGTTTGCCTTGAAAAGTCATTTACGAAATAGTAGCAAATTCTTGTAAACTCTTTTTAAAATATTTCATTTTCCTGTAAAATTTGTAAAAACTAAATAAATACAAGTTTGAGTCGAAAGGATTAAATACCGAATGTCCCACTGAAAAATTGCGTAGCCAACCTGTTGAACAAAGCTTTATAAAATTTTATAGGGAATTTTACAGTTTCAGATAATATTTTTTTAGCCTATCTGTGTGGCATCACTAGTTGTGGGGAAGAGCAGCCTGCAAGCTCCATCTTCATTTGCAGCTCCAGCTGCTGGCCGGCATTTCGAGCCTTTGTTTATGCATTTCCGCAGCCCGTGTTTATTGTCTTTGGCGTAGTTGCCCTCCTAGCATGAGTGTGTGTGTGTGTTGGCCCTCTTTGCATTTGGCCTTTAAAAGAGGGAAAAGGGGGAGAAAATGGCCATGGCCACCAAACGTGGCACACAACTCGTGGTGGCGACTCGCGGCTCGACAATTTGTGGCGCCGTTTTCAGGCAACTATTGTTGTTTGCTCCTGCAGGGTGAAAGTTCAAGGACAGCCATAAATTCTAATAAGCATTTTAATTGAAATTTAAATTAGAATCTCGAAAAATGCCACCATAAATGTGGGCCAAAAGTTTGCGAGCAAATTGATTGTGCACTTGGCACTCGAAATTAATGGGCCAAAGTCCACACAATCAATAGGATGCAAAAGTATCTCTCAGGTCGAGTGGTGAAGCCACTGCAAATTTTTGCTAAACTAAACTAGTTTCAAAAGTCAGGCGATGGAGAGCTGCAGCTACAGCTACACTTTATTTCAATGTGCATTATTAGATTGACACAAATTGAAACGTGCAGCAGGCGATTACCTGTGCGGCAGAAGGACGAAGGACACAAACGTGGCAGGCAAACTCAGTTTGGCACACATCACTTGACTTTTGTGCAAGAAAATGTCAAGTTCTGTAAGCCATCTCCTGGAACCACCCACATTCGTATAACCCACCCATCCACTTGTGTGTGTGCACTTATATGTATGTCTGGGCATAACTTTGCAGATTTCGATCAGGACGGCTTCATCGGGCACGCTGACCTCATGTCCTGCCTGACAACAATGACCAAGAACGAGCTGAGTCCGGAGGAGCACCAGCAGATTGCCGACAAGGTAATCGAGGAGGCCGACGTCGATGGCGATGGCAAGTTATCAATTTTGGAGTTCGAGCACGTCATCCTCCGGGCGCCCGACTTCCTCTCCACCTTCCACATCAGAATATAAAATTGCCGTTCAAGTGCTGAGGTGCTTGCACAGTGGGAAAATGTGAGAGATCACTGAGGTACTTTATCCCATGGGAGATGTTGAAAATAAAAAAAAAATAAAAATAAAAAAAAATTAACTTTTCAATCATTTGGTTGATTTTTATTGTAATGAAATGGATCAAGGGGGTTAATTACCAAAAGATGTCTTAATGATACGGATTCCCTCAAAAGTAATCAATATTGATGACATGTTTTAAAATTTTATTTAACAAAAATATTTTATAATTAAAGAAATAATCAGGGCTGCCATTTCTAACTTTTTTTAAGACAAATCCATTAATGATTTTAAAGATCTAGCCGGAAAAGCTCCATTAAACTATAATTTCCCGGAAATCAGTTCTTATATCAAATGCTCTGTTTTTAAAGAAAATTGTTTTTTTAAGGCATTTCATTCTTGATCTGTCTGTAAAAATCTGAGAGAATTTATATATTTTTTTTATTTTTAATTGTCTAACCTTTACAATTGTGTACTATTTTCCCTCAGTGTTTATCCTATTTTATTAAATTGTTTATGTGCGCTTTCGGCTCGAATATACATGCATAACCGGGCAGATGGCATAAAAGTGCCATCAGTGTGATTAAGCTGCAGGCTCCGTTGTGGGTTTAGGGTTTTGGATACCGGACACCGAGCTCCGAGCTCCAAACTCCGAACTCCGGTCCCCTGAATTCTGGTTACGGGGCGCCTCCAGGCTCTCCACGGGCCAATTGTCGTGACAATGTGCATGTCAAATGTCAGGGAGCATTATAAAATTTATAAGCCCATGCATGCAGTCGGGTCGAATTCGCATTCGCATTCGAACTGCTGTCCTGCCCTCCTTTGACCCCAATCAGAGTCATAGTCAGAGGGGGCGGGGGGTCACGGCCAATGGAAATCGTCCTGCCCTCGGGCCACAGACTCTCATAAACCAGACTCTTATCAACGTGGGCGTGTGTGGATGGGATGTGGCTGTGGATGTGTGCGCACTGTCAAAGTTTTATCAATTTTGCCAATTTTCAGCTTAAACTTGTTTGACATTTGAGCATCTGCCTGTCGTTCCAATCCCATTCAATTATTGTAATTGCATCTGCAAAGGGTTTTAAGGAACAAAGGGAGGTCGACTTCTGGCAAGTGGACACTCGCCGCACAGTTCTTGAGCTATGAAGAAATATGCGAGTGCCTCAACATTCATTTAATATGAGTTATAAAATATTACATGTTGCTTAATTATTAATTATCGAAGAATAAAAAAAAACATAACAGAAAGGAAGGTTATAGTGCCCCGACTATCAGATACCCATTACCCAATTTTTGAAACGCCTTGGCTGGTGATCCTGATCAAGAATATGTGTACCTTATGGGATCGGAAAGGCTTCCTTGTACCTGTGACATTTCCATTAAATTCCTTTTTTTCCGATTTTCAATCGTAATTTGAACAACAACACTAAAAAAAAAAACTATGTAAAATTAACACAGAAAAATAGTATTTCACTGATGACAATTACCCACTCAATCCGAACCACTTGATGAACTATCTTTTATTAGACCTCCATGCTTCCAGGTATGCAAATCACGTTCAGTTTTTAATTTAGTTTACTATTTAATAATACGCATAATTACATACATAGTAATTGGGTTTCGTTTTTTGTTTTAGTTGGATTTAAATTTAGGCTTAAACGATACAAGAGAGTCTATTACAAGTATGCCATAATCGTATGCATGTATATATAATGGTATTCGTATTTGTATTTGTATTTGTATAATTTGTAATTGGTAGTCGTAAAAGTAATCCATTGGATGCGTGCACTCTGAAACGGTTTTTCTTGTTCGATTTTCGACTGAGCTTCACTTTTGCTATAGTTGGGGCTGCTCGTTTGATATATTCTATGGGTTGTGGCTGTATCGTATGGTTAGATCAAAGATAGCAACGGAACGGAAGTATACTGCCTATACACAAAAACAACAACACTTACATGAGAATAGATCTACTTACACGTACACTCCTAGTCGTAGTTATGCTTAAGTACTAAGATCTAGCGCGAGACGCCTTGCCAAAAATTATTGTGACGCTGGGAGGATACTAAATCCTGGCCATCCTGGCGATCTAGTTTATACAGTTTTTTTCTCGTATACGGCAAATGTTACGTCTAATGTCTACATATTCATGCGGGAATAGTTATGGCTTAGGACCTAGTTCTTCTGAATAAATCATTTAGTGCCTTCTCAAGCTTCGTTTCTCGTATACATGGTTTACATTCATTATAGTCTTTTAAGTTTAATCTGGGAAATCATGAAATCATGAAACAAATAATGCAAACACATAAATTGTACAATGCCCTAAGCCTAGGTTTTGGTTATCTTATAACGCCTCGCTGACCAACGGTTATCTGTTCGAATGCGAGCTTTTCACCACTCCACATCCTGCGTCCTAGTTTAAATCGGGCCCACTTCCGCAGTTGGAAAACCCGTAATCCGAAAAGCTTTCGAAGCTTTTCAACAAATTTCAGTACACCGAATTATGGTGCTCGTACTGGGCGTGGTGAAGGTAGGTAGGAATCGCTGTGGCGTTTAGTTCCGACGCCCGCCGCCGCAGCGCTGCGATGCTGTGTCCCCGCCACACGTCGTCGTCGTTGGCGCCATCTGTGGGCGACTGCATGGACTGGTGGCACAGCGGAATTCCGGCCTCTTGCTGCTGCTGTGTGGGCGTCGGTGGCGCCATCTGCGGGAGGATAGAGAAAGTAGTTAGAGAAAAAGCCGTAGCCGAGACACGAACCCTGGTGAACTCACCTGCTGTTGTTGTTGGTGAGCTTGTTGCTGCTGCTGCTGTTGGTGAGTTTGCTGCTGTTGTTGTTGGTGAGATTGCTGCTGTTGGTGAGTCTGCTGTTGTTGTTGCTGGTGCAGCGGCTGAAAACCACAAATTAAAGAGTCATTTGTATAATTTGTATTATTTAATTATACCCTTGCAGAGGGTATTATGATTTCAGTCAGAAGTTTGCAACGCAGTGAAGGAGACGTTTCCGACCCCATAAAGTATATATATTCTTGATCAGCATCACAAGACGAGTCGATCTAGCCATGTCCGTCTGTCCGTCTGTCCGTCTGTCCGTCTGTCCGTCCGTCTGTCCGTCTGTCTGTTTCTACGCAAACTAGTCTCTCAGTTTTTGAGCTATCGGGACGAAACTTTCGCAAAAGTCTTCTTTCTATTGCAGGTAGTATATAAGTCGGAACCGACCGGATCGGACAACTATATCTTATAGCTGCCATAGGAACGATCGGAAAATTAATGAGAAATATTAGAAAATTGAACATTTTTGCGATTTGTAAATTAATAGGAATGATCTGCAAGGGTATATAAGCTTCGGCTGGCCGAAGCTAGCTTCCTTTCTTGTTTGTATTTGTATTAAGTCAAATATTGGGATTTTTAATCAAAAATGTTTTAGGGACCTTTTTCCTCTACAGGTAAATTTGTAGAGACAAAGGAGACGAAACCGGGACTGGTAGTTGCCGCCGGGATTTGTTTTGGGTCTACTTGACCTGGTCTTCCACACGTTGCGTAGAAAAAGAAGGTTTGGAGACGCAACTCGGTAACCTACCTGACTCGAAAAAACCGCGCGAAGTTTACTGATTTATTCACAATTCTCAGGGCTTCTTTTCAAAAATTTTGTTTTTTATTTTAACTCTGATTTTTCCCTAACATTCGCACTTAAGTTGGCTACTCTGATCTCCTAGCTTACATCAATGTACTGCGATTTAGTTATCATAATTTTCGCATCATTAAATATACTATAATATTTTTATCTTTCTTTATTACTTCTTCAGCACTACTTAAAATAACATTTAATTTAATGAGTAAAATATTACAATAAATTTTTTGTTATGTGTTTATTCCGTAGGAATAAGTTTCCAGAGAGTACTTACCATGGGTTCGCCGTTCAGCTCGTTTTGGCTGGAGTTCGGCTGCGCGGAAAGTGGCGGTGGGGTCACCGAGGAGCAGCTGTTCATGTTCGGCGGGGTGGTGGCGCTCGGCGAACCACTGGGCCCACAGCTGACCCCGCCCACACTGTGCTGGTACATCATGGAGTCGCCTGCGGGAGAAAAAGTACCAGAGAAATAATTAATAGGCGGCCTTCAACGCTGCACAGATAGAAATTAAAGCATTAGTTCATTAGATTAAAGGAACTAACATTTTTTGGAGACTAGAAATTAAAGCATTATTACATTAAATTAAAGAAACAAACATATGTTGGATCCTGGAGTAATACGATTTGAATATAATTCAATTCTTATAAGACTTAAATGAAATATCAGAAGCAATTTTTTCATCTAATTAAGTTATCCATGCATTAAGGGTCAATATCCGAGTTATTTAAATCCAAAGGTGATCGTTAAGTAAATTGAAATTGGAATAATGTCCAACTAAATTCTAATTTAATAGGAAAAGAAAAAGCAGAAGCAACCACATCAATGGGTTCAGCTAAAGAAAATTGTTCCAGGATAAAAAGCACTGCATTAAGGGTTGCACAGAGGGTTTATGTTAACTTCCGAGTTATTTAAATTCAAATATGATTGATAGGCCCACAAGATGCCTTGTGATACATAGTCGTTATGTGATGTCACCCGGAGATTCAAGCGACCAAGGCAGGGCTCGAAAAAATTAAAAATCCTCAACAAAAAGTGTAACAATTAAAACTTTGCTGACGGTAGCAAGAGCCAAAAAATACAAAAATACAAAAAATCGACATGAACATGTCTCCAAAATGTCAATTAGCACAACTATACGAAACCAAATAGAGAAGATGAAAAAATGCCTTTGGGTATTCCTGAAAATTAAACGACTGCCTGTTAATTGATCGAGCAAACAGAGGCAACCCGGGGGCATTATAAATGATACGATGTATATTTTTTGGGGCTACCGAAAAAGAGGAAAAAAGTGTTATGAGTTCAGAGAAATGAGAGACGCGGACTGTGGCGTCGTGTTTGGTCAATTGTCGGCCAGAACTGGAACTCAGAAAACTGGAACTGGATGGCATCGAAAGCTAAGCAAATAAATCCCCCAGAAATAATAAACAAAAAACATGGCAGGCGAAAAAGTGTCAACGCTTGGCTTTTGTCAGCCGCATGCAGATGGAAAATTTCCATTCCGGGCATGTGATCTTGGATCATCTGGGATGGGAGGTTTCTTTACCCAGAGCATTCAGTCCGTAGTGCTGATAGCTGCCCGCTCCCAAGGCGGAACCCATGTTAATGCCCGAGTTCAGGCCGCTGTTCAGCGAGGACGAGAGCGGCGACGACTGATTCAGCTGGCCAAAGCCTTTTCCCAATCCAAAAAAGCAGCAGTTAGTTGGGGATACGAGATATTAAAGTTAGTGGGTAGTTAAATTTTTTAGGGGACTCTAAGATCACTCACCTGCCGTCATGGGGTTAACGCCCACGCTCCAGCGATCCCCGCCAAACATTCCCGTGCCGCAGAGGCCATCGCCCATGGCGATATTGGTGATATTAGCCCCAAACGGCGGAAGTCCATGGGAGGGCAGCAGGGCGCCCGGGGTGCGGAACACATTGGTGGTCTTCTTGCGCTTCTTCCACTTGGCGCGGCGGTTCTGGAACCAGACCTGTAAAAATGAAGGGTAGGTTGATATTACTAATGAGTTTACTGTTGTTATTAAATTTAATGTTCTACGATTTAAATATTCCTGCTATTTCTTTACCTAATGAAACTAGATAAACTTTAATCAACATTATTTGTACCTAATTTAAATTTAATTAAATATGAATTGATCTTTTTCCTGCAAAAAACTAATAAACCAAACAAAACTGAACTAATATTAAAAAACACTATTGAAAAAGTTGGTTTTAATTAAATTATTTTTTTTTTAATTCAGTTTTGCTTTTCTTACATTTTTTAAATAATGACTCACAATTCTTAAAAATTTTATGGAATTTATTATGGAATTTTAACCTTAACCTTAATTGAAAATGTTTAATATAATTTAAGGATTTTCCCAGTTTAGTTCTTGAATCTGCGACAGGCCTGTTTTGGCCCTTAACTGGGGGAACGCCCACCCAACCCTTCGGGTTTCTTCCGACGCTGTTTGCCTCCTACGAACACGGTCTTAATCGAGATCAATTACCGCCGTGACAGTCAAAACATGTCTCGACACAGCATACACACTCTCGCAGAAACAGAAACGGATTTACATGGGCATAAATTCGATATGTAAATTCCTCAGCCTATCTATATAGGGGATGCCCAGTCCCAATCCCACCCACTTTCCGGGCAATTTGGCATCTTTGGCCAGCGAATCCTGGCCGGACCTACGCTTTTGTCTTAGGCCGAGAGAGAGGAGCAGAGGAGAGAAGAGGTCGAGGCCCATGTCGGATGTGTTCGCTTCAAATTGGCATTTCCATATGCATAAGAACAGCGGAGCAGAGAAACAAGGTAGACACGTTGAGGTTTTGACATTTACAAGGCAGCACACAAGCACTCCCCACGTCTCCTTTTCCCCCAGCCCCTAACTATCACGTAACCTCCACATAACCGGAAGGGGTGGTGCGAAAAGGGTTGCCTACATTTAGGAGTTTTCAATTTCAGTGCATTCTCAGTTCTCGACTTTCAGCTCCTTTTTATTCATTTTTTTTGCCTCCTTCGAGCGGCGCTACAAAAAATCGGAATAAAGTGCCAGCCCTTGAATGACTAGTGACATGGAAACGATTTTCGCATCCACATCACTCGCAGTCGGGTTGACAACTTAACCGTTACTCACCCACCCACCCACTTTCGGGCACATAGATATGTAGGTATATGTGTGTGCTGGCTATATAGTATTTATAAATCCCAGCATTTCGTGGCAAATCTTGAGCTGTCACCGACTGTCGGCGTCGACGTCGCCTGTTTCTGTCTGAGTGCGCCAGACTAATGGCAAAGGAATACGAATACGGCCAAAAGAGCGGGCCAAAAGCGGGAAAGCCTGGAAAGGGGGAAAGGGGGGTTCGATGGCAGAGCCAGAAAGAAAAATGGCAAGTTTCGAGCAAAGTAACTTTGCTTGTAAGGCCTTCTGATGGCCTGATGGTCCCCAGTGGGTTTGTCATATGTCGGACAACGGCAGACGGAACCAGAAAAACCGAAAAACAACCAGTTCGCGCAGAGAAAAAAATCAATCCGAATTCAAAATCCAGAGTGCGGCATTAAGAATGTTCTGTTTTCATATTATTTTAAGCAATTTATTTCTGTGTCCTCTTAAATATAGTTGAAAAATAAAAAAATAGTTAAGTGCTGCTACCAAAAAATTGTTTTCAATGGTTTTCATATTTTCACTGCGCATAAATAAAATAAATAAAACTTAACATATTTTTCATGTTTAAGAATAAAAATAGTTTAATTAACATAATATGCATTTAATTGACTTAATCCTTAAGCTAAAGCGGTTTTTCCCAGTGCACCCATTTGAACTCAGCAGAACTGGAACTATCGCAGGTTGTTCAGGTTGTTCATATCACTCGTTTTCTGGATGTTACACCAGGGACGCTAATGTGCCAGATTGTGCCAGGGATAATGGATGGAGAAAGGGTGGGTTGATGGGGTGATATACTTTTATATATATATAGTATATTCCTGGGGGTTGGGCGGTGTCGGCGACCTTGACTTGTTTATGTTTTTTACGTGCTTATGCGGCGCTCTATTCATTAACTTTTAATTTAATAATTTAAGACAATGTCTGACTGTCTGGCCTCGGTTCTCTGTCTCTCTCTCTCTTTTTCTCGCTCCCTCTCGCTCTAACCGTGTTGCCATCTCATTCTGGCTTATTGAGTTTGGTAAATTAAATTTAGCTTGCTGTTTTATTTTGCTAGCCACATTCGTGTGAGAGCATTTCCCTACTGGCAAACACACACAGACACACCTACCCACACACCCACACGAAGAATGCGAACGGAAATAAGCAGAAGAAGAAGAAGAGGGTGAAGAGGAAGAGAAAGCCAAAAGTCATTGCCTGCTTTTTTGGCCTCTAAGGCTGCGAGCCATTAAATTGGCATAACGTGCATGACGTGCACGGCACGTAAATAGGCGTTAAAATGTCGGTTAAACAAAACATTTATTTTTTATGTCTGCCTGAAAATTGTACGTATGTATTTGGGAATATTTGAGGGTGTGTGCCAGCCCAGGCAATCCCACTTTGTATATATACGTTTTTGATTTGTTTTCACTCCTGCTTCCTTTTTTCCCCAGGCTTCCTTCAGTTTCAACCAATTTGAAGCGTGAACCCAAACAAAGCATAAAGAATAGCTCCTTATGCCGCGTTAAATTGTGTGTCTAACGGTAATTTTTTAAGCTTCACCCTTATGCATAAATTATCAGCTGCTGAGTGGCTGACTTTCACCCAAAAGCCAAATCATACGCCGTTTTTACGGTTTTTTGTGGGGGAATTTTCTTCAATCAAAGCAAGGAATTTTTAAAAGCATATTTTTAGGTTTTTTTTAATGAAATCTTGGCTAGAAAATTACATTAAATTATAAATGATAATAAATTGATCACCGCCACTTTACTGCTTATTTAGAAAATATTATTTTTGTTGAAAATGTTCAAAAACAAAAATCTCTGAAAAAATATTTAATTTAATATTTATAATTTACTTTAAATAATTTAATTTTTTGAATTTTTAAACATTTTTTTTAATTTTTATTTTTTTACACTGAATTGTTATTTTTGTTGTAGTTTTTTTAATAGCAAGTTTAATATCTACAAATTCTTTATTTCATCGACATTTTTTTCTACTTGTGCTGTATTTATAATTCACTTTTTAAAAAATAATATTTAACCAATTTTAATTTGAATAACCGTCTGGTTCAAAAGAACTTTCCAACTGCAGACTGCATAGCCAGACAGACAAAAAATAGAAAACCATAACAAGTTGGTGGTCCGCAAAAAATTTGAGCCATATGTTCCATACAAAAGCATTTTCATGTTTGGACTTTTAATTTTCACTTCTCGACTGACACAAACAAAAATAAGCCACAAAGGCAGAGGAGACACCACCGGCAAAAGGCAAAGGGAAAACAAACAAAGAAAAGCAGGGGGAAAAACGGGGAGGGGAGGGCAACTGTTGCAAATAATAAATGAGTCAAGTTCATGAAAAAGCAATTCCTTGTGGCAGGCCGCAGATATTAGCACCCAGGAATCCCGGAATCCCGAACCCAGAAATCCAGAAATGCCCACGAGGGGCGAGCAAATGGAAGCAGAAGTCAGAAATTAAGTATCGGCCAAATTACACGGCGAACGCAGGGGAACTGCGGCTGCAAATGGGATAACAAGTGATTTGCCTTGATTTTATGGGCTGGTTGGTGGATGGTGTCCTTATTTTTCCGGGGTGGCAGTTCATATAGAGCGTAGATCCCATTTTGATGGGGTGGGTGTCAAAGGAGCAACGGCTTTTTATTATGAACCTGTTTATTGTGTCGCTGTCATCCCGAACTTATGATTGCAGTTGCGTGCCCTAATGGTCTTATAGAGACGATGATACCCTCTTGTTTACGATATCCGCTCGGTTCGTTATGCAACATTAATTGCACATTATGCCTAATGGCTGATTAAACAGCTGTAAGGATAATAACAGCATTTTTTCCATTCCATGTGATTTGCATTTGACAGAGAATCCATAAATCCCACAGAGCCTACATAGAAATGCACTTTGCCACCGAGAGCCGCACACTTGAAAAGCCAATTTCAAAATTATCAATCAGAAACAGAGGGAAAATATGGGAAAGAGTTGCGCGCGAGCTGCAGAGAAATGCAATCAAAATTCGATTAGCCCCGAATGCAAATGTTATTGGAGGGGCGAAAAGAGGGGAGCAGGATAGTTGGATCCATTCAAAAACCGTAGGACAGGTGGAGAGCATCTCTTAATAAAGGCTTGATTGGCAAAAGCCAGAAAGTGCAATAATATTTTTCGGCTCGTTTGCGTTGACAATTTTTGCTGGCACTGCTTCGATTTCTGTTTCTGTTTTTGCCGACTGCAGATTGGTTATTGCCCCGGCATAATCGAAAATCAATTGGCCAGGATATTGCTTTTTCTTGAACCCACTCCAAGCCAGGACCTCCTCTCTCCCACTGGG
The DNA here is from genome assembly GCF_030179915.1 of Drosophila takahashii. Lineage (NCBI taxonomy): Eukaryota > Metazoa > Arthropoda > Insecta > Diptera > Drosophilidae > Drosophila > Drosophila takahashii. Next base: position 43,031,661 of record NC_091679.1, read on the forward strand.
GCTGCCAGGCAACCGAAATATAAAATGGCCACTCAACAAAGTCCACACACAAACTGTCCCCTGGCTGCCGGCCTTTGATGTCCTCCCTGTTTTCCCTGCTCCTCGTCTCCGTCTTCATCTTCAGCTCGAGAGCATCTTTTTATTATCATTATTGTCCTTTCATATCCTGCTAGTCCTGCGACTCCCGGGCACTGAGTGGTTTATGGAAATCGCTTTTCGGCCAATATCTTTTCATTCCTGAGCATATAAAAAATGCGTATAAATTCATAAAATGCCGTCTCGCCTTCGGGACCCCCTCTCAGTTCCCTGTGTTCCCTACACACACACAAATGCCAGTCGATTTATTTTATGTTATCCTTTAAATCCTGCTTTACGAGTCAGCCTCCTCCCACCCAGCTCAAGCTGAAACTTCCCCCGGGATTGGAGCTCCAACCCGCCGAGACCGAGACCGAAACCGAGGCCACTATGGCCGTCTCTCTCTCCCACACTCTAGCCGTCCCTTTCGGCAAATTGTGTCCTTTGATAGACATCATCAAAGCGATTCCTTGGCCGCTTTTTTTGGGGTTGCCTTAGATTTATGAAATAGTTTTAGATATTTTTTTCGGATTTCCGGGACTTGTGTTTTTCATTTCGCCCATTTATATTGTGGGTTGCCGGGACAACTGCAGCCTCTTCTTATTTTGGGGTGGGAAGGGGCTCTGAAATAAGGGGGTTTCGGGGGATTGGCCACCAATGCAACCCCCGAAATTGTTTCGCTGCATTCGTGGAGCATGCGCAGCTGGAGGATGCTCCCCTTTGGTTCCATCTTCACAAAGTTTTTCGGCCTTTTTTGCTTTGTTTTTTGGGTCGTGGGTCCCGGGGACTCTTGTCATTCTATCAATGGCAGCAGCATTTGGACCAGCTTATCCCAGATAGACCCCCGCCCATCCAGCCCATCCTGCAAAGTCCGTCCGGCACTTTGGCACGCCATTTTCACACAAACATTTCAATGAAAAGTATCAACGAAATTGCTTTCGGAATTGCTTCATATGCCATAAACAGAATGCGTGCCAGATTTCCTTGATGCTCTTTATGTGCATTTTATGGAGAACCCGCCCTCCGTCCTCCATTTCCCAGGCTTTCGGATTTTTAAAGCTTTCGCTGAATTTAGCCCCTCCACTTATTTCGCTTTGGCTCTCCTACCTTTCCTCTGATTTTTTCCTGTATTTTCCGTTGGCTGCATATTTTCGTTTTTGGTATTTCAATTAAAGTTTAATTAAAATTTGCGATGCCATGGTTATATCAGTCGCGACCCAGTCGCCTTTGGCCCGCCTTCGAGTGTTTCGCTGGAAAATACTTGTTACAATGTCCCCGGCTCCTTGACCCCGCATTTACCCACTACCTACGTAGCCCCGCCGAGCTTTTAATAAAGATGCTCACTTTTTATGAGAATATTTCGTCTAATTTTCGCGAAATATTCGCATATTGCGAGGGAGTTACATGATATCCCCCAGACCCTCATCCTCTCCAGAATCCAGAGTCACAAACAGCAGTCGGGGGACTATTATTAGAGGGGCATTAAGCGGCTCAGCAAATAAATTAGTTCTGTCTGAAGTCGAGGCAATAATTTATCAACGCTCACAGTGGGAAGGCCGATGAGTTTACTTCTGGTTGCGAATGGCCTGCCTTTTACTTCGCCTGTGGCTCAGGCCAATCGATATTCCCTATTCCTGCTGAATCACTGAGAATTGAGGTTGTTTTCGGAGAACATTAAAAGTTAGTTGCCATTTTAGAGTAGTTTTTAAAGATGGTTTTAGAGAGCCATAAAGGTAATTAAAAATTTAAAACAAGGTTTAAAAAACCTCGATATGTTTATTCAAACATTAGTTTAAAGGAAGTAGTTGGAAATTATTTTTTTACATATTCTAAAATATCTAAGAATATTTTCTAAAATTATATTGAGACACACTTCAAAAGATTAATAATATGATTGTCTAAATCCGAAGATTTGCTCATTTAAACTAAGTTCGTTTAGTTGCATCTACATTAAAGCATTCATTTCAATATTTTTTATTTAATGAATTATTGTTTAAATACATAAAATTTCAATATTCAATGTATCATTGAATCATCACTCTTAATAATTCTTGTGGTTCAAATTACTCTGATTGCTTCAAGGATTTTAGCAGCTTGGACTTAATATGGTTTATTTAAGTTTATGATCTAAGACCCAAAGATTTGTGTCAAAATGGGAATGTAAGATGCAATTGTAATAAACGGCATTAATACTTTGGCTAATAACTGGTTATAAAATGGTTGCCAAGCAAATGATTAGATGCCCGATTCTGTTTTACTCCCCTTCACCTGAATATTTTCCTGAGAACCTGCTTTTCTTGGCCCAGGTTGCCAGGCAAATTAATCATGTGAGAAATTCATTTAGTGCACTGGCACACCCACACACAAACAGACACGTGCTGTGCCGCCGTTCGACCTTCTCCTTTGACCCCTCCCCTTTGTCCTCCTTTACAACAATTTAATAAACAAACCAATAAATGTTGCAGCGTTCCAGACAAAGCCGACAATGTGCTGTTGACAATGTCCGATCATGATAAGTCAATTTGGTGGGCCATCTCCTCGGTTACCCCTGGAAAATACTCCACCCCCCTGAAAATTCCGCACCCCACCCCCCGCAGAGATGTCACGTGTGACAAACAGATTGTCCCTTGCAAATTGCACAAATGCCGCCCACTGGTTTTTGGGCGGTGTGAAAACACAAATTAACAATTGCCTTTTGGGGAGCCTCCCGCTGTTTTCGTCTATTCTAATTTAGCCAGAAAATCGGGAAAAATCCGATTAGGAAAAAGGCATTCAAGGAGAAGCTCAGCTCAGGAAACTTGGGAAACTCCTTAACTGCGACTTTTATTCTTATTAAATTATATTTACCATAAATGATGCTCACACGCGTGTGTGTGTGTTAGGCAGTCGGCACTACGTGAGGCTCATAACTTATGCACCTGCCCTGTCGAAATCCAGCTAAAACCCCCTTTAACCCCCCTGTAACCCCCCTTTAACCTCCCTTTATCCCTCATTTTAACACATACCAACTTTGACTTGATTTTTGGGGCTAATATGGACAAGCGTTTTTCGGTCATTTATCTGGGGGAAAAAAGGGGGGACTTTCAGGGGAAAGTCGGCTGTCTTTATGCCGTCATTAGCTGCAAATCCTTGTAGATTGATTTAGGGCCAGACGTGTGTGTGCATATCGAATGAAGGTCCGACCTCAACAGTCGCTCTCACATATCCGTTAAAGTGTGAAATGCTCTAAATGTTTCAGTTCGCCTTCGACTGCGAACTTAATTTATATGCTAATTTTATTAAACAGCAATCCCAAAACTAATCCAACGGCCTGACATCCTCTAAGCCGCAACGACAACGCAAAATCAGGCATTAAAACAGCGGGAATAAAAAAAACAGAGCAGCGGAGAGCCGTCGGCAGTTCTAACAACAATATCCTGCAGACTCCCAACCCCCGGTGGAAATTCAGAGAATTTACCCCCTGGCAGGTGATTGCATTGTCCTTTTCGACAACCGGATTCTGGGGGCTGGGCGAGTGGTTCTTTGGTTGGAAAAAAGCATTAACGGCCAACACTGATACGCAATTATTAAAACAATTTATCAAAGTAGCAAACATCCGGTGGAGGTGTTGTGTGTGTGCGATGCGGGACAGGATCATCATGGAGGTGTCGTCGCATTTGCTCACTCATGGCTAATTGTTTTGGCCAGGAAAGCCAAAGTAGTAGTAGATATGGTCGAATAAGCCAAAAGTTTTTGGCATTCATTCGGACAATCTGAGGGGAAATCTCAGCAGAAGAGGAAAAGCAGTGAAAGCGGAAGCGGAAGCTTAAACACAAATTTAATGAAGCAGTAAATTCGATTGTCGCATAAACAAAGCACGCCCGCATGCAAAAAGGACTTCCGAGGGGGGAAGGGGGAGGTGGCAAAAGAGAGACAAGGATAATGGCAGCAGCACAGGGGAGCTGTGCCAGCCACAAAAGGATAATGCCCATTCTGTATCTGTATGTGTGTGTGTGGCGCAAACTTTTCTGCGAAAAAGGAAGAGCATCCTGGGGAGTCTTTCTGTGTGTGTGTGTGAGTAAGGAGGCAGGGGGCGTGGCTGAATGCCCGACTAAATGTGACTTTATGTGCTTTAATAAAGTATAATTTTGGGCGCTTAAATGGCGTTCGGCGGCGTCTCTCAGCCCAGAGCCTCGTAAACTGTTGCGAGCTGGCAAAAAGGATATCCCCGAACTTTTCGACTGCAGTCGACTCGGTCTCGCAACCAAAATCCAAACGTCCGTTGCGGTTGTGTGCAACACAAGTGAAATGTCATGTCCGTCCTAAAACGAACTGAGCCCCCAAATTCCGACAGCCCCGACCAACTGACAACTGTCGAGCCGCAGGACAAACCACGCAAAGTTAGCATACAGAGCTAGAAAAAATAATTAGCCAAATAAATGGGAATTAAGCATCACAAAGAGGGAAATTTCTTGTACAAAACCAGAATATTTTTTTTATAAAGAAGATTAAAAGACTTTTTCTAGTATCCTATTAAAATTGTCTAGTATAGAGTAGAATATCTTCACGATTCCAAGAAGAATTTTTCTCGAAGGTAATACTAAGCGCTGTCGATTTCAAGAGTTAGTGCTCTTTTTTCCAAGAGTAAATCGTTCTTGGTTTTAATTAAACTTTTTTCTCTTATCAAGACGAAACTATTGTTGTTTTCAAGAGCAATTTATTCTTGAAAGGTGCTCTATTTCAAGAACATTTGTTCTTAAAAAGGAAAGAGAAAAGAAGAAATAGTTCTGAATTCAAGCAGATTTTCTCTTAATAAATACAGGTTGCGAGTTGTAACTCTTGGGAAGTCTGAGTCCTATTCCTAAACCTTTTATCTCCCAAACTATAGATTTAAGTGGGATTCACTCACCTGAACGCGGGACTCGGTGAGGCCGATCCGCATGGCGATCTCCTCGCGCATGAAGATGTCCGGATAGTGGGTCTTCGAGAAGCATCTCTCCAGCTCGTTCAGCTGGGCGGGAGTGAAGCGGGTGCGGTGGCGCTTCTGTTTGTTTTTGTCCAGGTGCTGCAAGACAGACACGGCCAAGAAAATGGGAACAGGTGAGTGCGTTGGCCTTATCGAGTGGCTCTTAGAACACTGACGAACTACCAGACTAGGAATGCAAGCTACGCACTACGTTATTGGGGTTTACGGTTTAACAGATTACAGATTACAGATTAAAGGTCTACAGAAGTTATATATTTAGTTGGGATTAGACTAGAATAGGAGTTCTACGGTTCTAAGTATGGAAATCAAAGTACACTTACTTTTGTTTATAGTTTACGGATATGATTCATAAGGTACGAGTATATGATTCATGGCACATTTAATTAGGTTCATTACACAATTCAGAACACACACATTCACGTTTTTGGAAACGGATCGAATTTCGGATCGAATTGGATTGTATTTGATTTTGGATTTTTGGCATAGCAGAGTAGAATTTGAAGGAAAAAATAAACATCGAAAACATGGATTATTAAAAAAGTTTCGTATCAACTAGGCGCTATGTCACTCCATCCATCTCTCTCTCTCTTTTGTCACTAGGACTTTCTCCCCTTCTCTTTTTTTCTCTCTCTTTATAGCGCTGGCCTGCTCACCTGATCCTGTTGCTGCATGCTGTTGTTGTTGCTGTTGCCGTTGTTGTTGTTGTTGTTGCCGTTGCCACTGTTTCCGTTTCCGCTGTTCAGCGCATTGGAATTGTCGCACAGTCCGCCGGAAATGTGGAGGCGTGCCACACCGCCGCCCACCTGGACTCCGCCAGAGGATCCGCCGCCGCCTCCGCCGAGATCGGCCAAGTTGGGACCCACGGGCAGTTGGCCAAAGCTGTTGACGCCCGCGTGCAGCGCTGTCAGCGCGGCCTTGGGCAGATCACAATCCTTGGGGCCTAAGGGATGGTACAAGAAAAAGGGTAAAAGGTATATTATTAATTATTAATATTTCAGGAGACATTTAAATCATTTAACAGTCCTACCAAGTTCTCAAACAATATCCGACGGCTTTTTTAAATGCCAACTATTCTCTTAAAACGACCAATGTCTTATAACAATAAAATTGAGTAAGGAATAAACGAATGCTTAGAAAATACCGATGTTTAGTTATCAAAATCTATTGGATGTAGATCCCTCAAAGGGTATAAGTTCCCTGTATCAAAGAAACACTTTTTGAAACTACAATTAATTAAAACAGATAATATTTATTGTCTTTAATGCCTGTTTAAACCAACTTGGATTTTTTTTAAATTTTCTTCCTCACATTCTATTAAGGTCTCTAAGTTTCTGAAAAATATTCGTTGTCAATATCACCAACAAAGTCTATATACAACCGAATATTCCATAAAATATAATATTCCATCACTCAGTTCAAAACTAATTGGTTGAATTTGTATAAAATTACTCTTTATTTAGCACTCATTTAAGGATTTGCCATTTATCCAATGATACTTTAATATATTAAGCACATCAGTCACTTAATGTCACAGTTTCAGTTGGCCTGGAAAAACTTTTCAAAAGACTTGACTAGTCTCAGATTCCTTTTACTAATCGATTTATATTTCTGCAGTAAACAATGATTTTCTTCTTCGTGGATTGGATCCTGAACCTCGCTTGCATTGGCATACACTGGATGATTTGGAATCTGGCCAAAATGATTCTAATGCAATCGTCCACTGTTATGGTGATACTTGCCCTTAGGCACTTTTGCTTAAGACGTTCGACTTCGGATCCGCCGCCATTAAACGGATACAAATTGCGGGGCGAAAAGGCCAAGGAGACGCCAAATCGTCAGTTGACAAACGGGAATGTAAGTAGTCACCTTTTGATTTATTTGTAGTATTTAGATTTTAATTATCCACGAAAATTCACAGATGGAAGGTCAAAACTGAGGCTGAAAATACCCCTGCACACACACAAATATTTTGTTGAATTGTTGATGAATCTCCGAATGAATTACAATGCGATTCGACATTCACTTGTTCCGTTTGCCTTTTAATTAATTTAGTTTCTCGTTGGATGCGCGGGTTACTTTTTTTTATAATTTCTGGGGACCGGTGAGCTAACGAACTAGAGGATTGCTCGGAACGAACTGCGGCGATCGGCTAAATTGAATTTTTCAACAACCTGTCATTCAGAGGGAAAAAGATGCCAAAAACAGTAACGAACGTGAGAGAGAGCGGGCTGAACAACAAACTAAAGGTGCGAGACACACGGATATGGCCAGAAGTTGAAAGATACAGATACAAGTGCAGGCTGGGCTACAGATACAGATACGAAAATCAGTGAGAGAGAGCCGCCAAGTGTGCTAACCCCTTTTCCTTAACCATTTCCTACCTTCAGGCCTCACTTGACTACGTAACGTATTTTTATTTCACTTCCATTTTATTTGTACGTGTATATCGCGGGATGGGATGGTATGGTATAGTATCGTATGGGATTGAAAGGGGTTAGGGGTTCGGGGTGCGGGATTCACGGGAGAGTCATCTTCATCGTACGCCTGGAATTTTTAACATGTACGTGCGAGAGAGACTCCGATTCGATTCCCTTTGTTGGCCGAGAGCTCAACTGTTGCTACAAGTCAAACATTTACTCATCGCCGGTTGATGCGAACTCTCGTCCCCGAGTTGTAACCCCGCGATGTTGTCACAATGGCTCCCATCTCCCATCTCTCAAGTCCATGCGATTGGGCCTAAAGTGAAGGTGTAGGCGGTTATCGGTCGCTGCCCACTAACCTTGTGCCATTTCCACTGAAAGCGAGTCCGAAATGCAAATCCCGAGTAAGTGGAAGAAACCCTCTCCTTCTCGGTACCCAATCATTTTAAATCCCCAATCCATTTACATTTCAATTTCTTTAGGCAGACACAACAACACTCTCGATTGCCGACTTTGATGTTGCAGCGGTGGCCGGAATGGCGGCTCTCAATGATTTTTATTGTTTTCGAGATGGACTTGTTAAAATTTCGGCATACATCACAGGTCCGCGGACGTCAGCAATCCGGAGCGGCGTATTCGATCACAAAACTCCCCAAACAGGTGAACGAGTTCAGGTCGACGGGGGTAAAAGACAAGACGCCACATAAAACCATAAATATAAATATCAACAAATAAAAGATATAGAGTTACCACAGGCGACATTCCCTGAAAACGGGCGTTTTAAAGCTGCTGCCCCGGAAAGTGCTAATTTTTACACATACACCCAGTGCGGCTACTGTTCATTAGCGATTTTCAGATGGTGACGTCCCCAATCGGGACTATAAGTCACCGACCCCCTTTCCCCCGTTTTGGAGTCGAAGATCCAAAGAGGCAGTGCAACTATACACCCAGAAAACGTAGAGCGAATAATTTAAAAACAAACAAATAAGTTACATTAACCAACATAACCGATTTTAAGTACGAAAGTGTAGTTGAAAACTTAAGAATTCAAGAACATCTGTTCTCAAGTTCAAGAACATTCGCTCTCAAATTAATAACTTTGAATTCAAAATAATAACATGGAACAGCGCTTTATTTTTCCTGAGTGTATACATAGTAAACTGTAGCAGTGATGAAAGCAGAGACCATCTCACTGACATATTTTTAGGGCATTACGCAGCACGCATCGTATACGGTGTCTTGAAGACCGAAGAGTTGCTCCTCCAAACTCTCTGCTCGTGATTAGTAAATTTAAGGCGCGGTGTTAGGTGCGATATCTCCACATATACTCGATTCCCCCGATTCTCTGCGACTGTAAAATTCACGCTCGATGGCAACATCTCAAACATACTATATGTATCTGTATATCTGCGAGTCTGGGAGAAGATACGTTGGTCCGTTGATCCGTTGCTCCAAAGAAGTGCGACTTTTAACATCCAACTGTTCCCGCTTCCTTCTGTTTTCCGTTTTCAGTTTTCTGTTTTGTGTTTTCTCAAATCGAATTTCAAATATATGTGTGTAGCCAAGAGAGTGTGTGTTTGGACCACGTTTGGGAGCCATAAAATAGCGCCACTTCTCGAAATCGCACTTTGCTGGCTGAAAACCCAGGCCCCTTCCCGCCACCTAGCCAGCAAGCCAGCTAGTTAGTTAGTTAGTTGGTCTAACTTTGATTTTTTCACCTCGCCTTTTACAGTTGTAACACATAAATATTAAAAAGAAGCAGCCCTAACTGTTCATCGTGTATGCAGATCAAGATGACGCAGTAGCCACACATTCAGGGCCAAAGTCTCTTGAAAACTGGAAGTGATCTTATAGTAGCAGCTGTATTTAATTTGTTTTATGAGAATCTGAGACTATTATGTGCCAAATAATTCAATAGCTTTATGTTTTTCCTTATATAAAGTTTATAACTTGGTCATTAAATAAAAACTTAACTTGGTCATTAAATAAAATTTACTTGACAAGCCAATATTCTTTTCTCATAATGCCTAAGAGGGCCAACTAAAATGTTGCCAAAAACTACGTGTAAACCGCAAAATTGACTTAAAATCCTATTCGTGTTTCCAAATCATTACGACGCTTGCTAATAGAGCATAATTTTGTAATCTATCATCGTAATTTAGTTTGCTACCACGGGCACCGAAAATTGCGATAAAGTTAATACGAAACTGTAAACATTGCAGCAGAACAGAGGCCAACACAACAGCATCGAGATACACAGAGAGAAATATTAGAGCACATTGTTCTTGAAATGAGAATCGCGTGAGCACATTTTAAGTTGACTATTCTGATTATCAGAACAAAATGGTGGGAAAGAAAAGTTCTTCTTGAATTGAGAACATTCGTTCTTGAAATCTGAGAAAAACATCAACACAAAATGGCGAGAAGAGAAATGTTAAATTGAGTTTAATCAACAACTTTTTAAGACAGTTGTTTAGTTGTTTAGATAAACAAAGTAAATTCCGTCAATTGAACTTGAAAAAATGTCTACTTATTTTTAATAACTTTTTCAATTTTATTTTTAACATCAGAATTCTCTCTGTGTACAAATAATAGTCGCACTCGGATTCGGATTCATTTACATCTGGCCTGAAGCCGACATTTTAGTTGGTGATGTTTAAGAGGAGGTGAAAAGAGGAGCGAAACGTTGCGATACGAAACGAAATGAAAACCGCACAAAGCGATTAATTAATTAAAATTGGCAAACATGAATTTATCGCGCAAGCAATTTGCACAATTTGCGCAAATCAGTTTGCCAGCTTTTTGGGAGCGAACGGCGCGATTTCTCCCGCAAAATATATGGACCTGGTCGGGAATGGTCTGAATGTTCTGAATGGTCTGAATGGACCATACGAAATGGCAGATACCAGAGGACCTGCACCCAGAAACGCCGTCAGTTGCATGTGCAATGTGCATAATTATTGAAATTTGGAAATTGTGCGGTTTTAAGCAGGACATAGGATGCCAGCGTAGGCTGTAGTTGGAGTTGGAATGGAATCGAATGGAATGGAATCTAGGCTGCTCCAACAACTAACCGCAACTGGGAACAGAATCCGCAGCAACCGCAAAACATTTCAATGCAAAACGGATGCCCGTTGGTTAAGAGGGGGTTAGGCGGGGGTTAAGAGGGGGTGAAGCACACATATTTCACTAGCGGAGGCCACCGCAAAAATGCCGAACGCACAAAGCGAAGCACACGCAGATATTTCGAGGGGGTTTTCAGACCCCCTCTGTGCAAATTACAAATGCAATCATCAAATTAATTTAATTAATGCGAGGCGAAAGGCGAGGCTCACGAAAAATGGAATAAAATGAGCGAGTATTTCGAGTTTCTTTCGCTGCATGCAAATTAAGTATTAGTAGGGGAGACACACGGGAAAGTTCAGCCATTTCTTTTGCATGCAAATTGCTCTTAATTGTAAATAGGGGTTCACAACCCCCCAACCCTCCAGCCAGTATGCAAATGTTTTTGGCGGAACTCGGAAAAAGGCTTACGGAATTTATTACGGCAGACTCCGGCACTGCAGGCAGGATTTGGCCAAAGGATTGCGCACTGCGAATCATTGAAATTTATAGTTTTTCGTTGGGGCAAAACGGTTGGCCTAACTTAAAGCGGCAAGAAAACTTTAAAAGCCAACTTTGACAGTCGAAAATATTTATGGAAAGTCGCCCTTTTGAATTTTGGGAAGGAAAAGAATAAAACTCGAAGGCTTTCAATTAAACACCTATATAATATATCCCTGCAACTATGGACATTACGCATACGCCGCTTGGGCCCCGCGAGCGGCGACAATTGGCGCGTGAAAAATGGCAATAAATTAATAAAAGTAATTAATTGCAAACGCTTCGAAGGATGCAAGGATGCTGGCCATAAAAAATTGAATAAAAACGCGAGCCATAACTCAAACACACGGAGCTGCTGCCGCTGCAGTTGCATTTTACAAACAGGCAAACTGCAAATTGGTGGTAGTGTGTTGGCCGGGCTAACAACAAATTGATTGCCAAAATTGAAAGTGCTTGAATTGAAACCATTGATCAACTGTGTGGTAAAAATAATTTACTCTCCCATTCAAACACTTACATACATATACCTACATTTATGCCGGATTTATTAATATATTAATATGCCGACACAAGTTTGATAATTATGTGCGTGCGCCTGTAATTCACAATTTGCGGCATATTTAAAAGAGCAATTATATCAATTAACATACACACAGCCACCCACCCACACGAATGGGCGAAAGGAGAAGGTTTGTCGAGTTAGTTAAATATACAACTTAATTATTGCTAAATGCACGCGACACCCGGCGCCATCTGGTTAGACGCCTCAATTATAGGCCATTTAGCGGACATATCGGAGATGCCGTTCGGAAGATCGGAAGTACGAGTAACTTAACTACCCCAATCCAAAACTTGTAGGTGTGCTCAAGAAATTAGTTTAATTATGGTCCGCCGGATTGATACACACGTCATTATACATTAGCGCAATTCACTGGCCGATCTTAATTACAATATTATACGAATCGCATCGAACTTACCCAGCACATTGGCCCCAAGATTGTTCAGCATGTTTGCCGAGAAGCTGCGGATCGACAGAGTCGACAGTTTGTCGCCGTTTCTGAGGGCCGCTCCAAAAGTTAAGATCACCTTCGATCCGCCGACGTCTGATTCGGGATTCAATTTGATTGAATCGAGAACCGTTTGGAGGGGTGGGGGTTTTAGGGGGGTAGGCAGAATCCCAAGGGGATTGACTGCTCGTATACTCGTCTATCACAGAACGTTCAAGTTCAAGTTCACCTGCGGTGCAAATTACATCTCAATGGATCGGTGGAAATGGGCGTGGCTGAAAGGGAACAGTATTATTAGTTCAGTTTTGAGTTAAAGTAAATTTATAAGTAATTGGATTAGATTTAACTTAATTTTATTATTGTTGTCAGTTTTATTCTCTATTTAATCTGCACGTTTATAATCTTTTGAAACGGGTCTAGCTTAATTTATTTGTTATTTTGAATATCCTACGTTTTATTTTATATTATTTCCGAATTTGTGTTCTTTATTTTAGATTTTTATGTCAAGCCGATCTGGTTGATTCTTACTACTTTCCGTTTTTTAAGAAGAGAATTATATAATTGTTAAGATAATATTTCGATTTTATTATTATCTTAACTAAATCACAATATAATATATCGATTTAAATATTATCTAAACTAAATGAGAAGTTACCAAAGTTATACGAATTTTTAAAGAATTAAAATAACTAAATTCCCTTATCTTCTTCTTGAACTCTGACCCTCGTCAGATGTCCAGCTATTCGGCTAATTCCCGTAATGTGTGTTTTACTTGAAAACTAAATCCGTTTCACTTTCCTTAACCGCAGAAACTTTTGCCAAAGTTCGATTGTGGTGGTATTTGCATTGACTTTTATTGCTCATTTGGCCAGAAAAGGACTCACCTGGCTGCTCCTCCTGCTCCTTTTCAGCAGGATTATGGGTCCGAGGGGTCAGAGTTCAGACCAGTACAGACGATCAAATTGCCATAGTAAAATTAATTAAATGCCTTGACCATAAAAAAGCCAAAGAAATTAAATCGAAGTCACTTGGCCGGAAGTTGCAAAGTTTCCTCGGCTCACACGCACAGCGACACACACACACTCACACGGAGACAGCACAGACACACGCAGACATGCCCAGGTAAAGGACACGCAATGAAACGGAAGTAGTCGACGAATCGTTTATTGATGAACTGTTTGACCAACTGACAGCCGGACACTGTCCACTGTCTTTCACCTCTGCGGGTGTGGTCACTCCCCTATATTTAATTTTTTTGTTTTTAGTGTTTAATTAATAGCTTCTTGGTTTTGTGGCACATTTTCACTTGGTTATTCCTCAGTTTTGGCTTGGTTATATCTTGAGTTTTCTGATGGCGACGGCTTTTGACAGAAGAGTTGAGAAAACGGAAATGGAATGGTATTATATTGTATCGTAACGGAACTGTTCCCCCGAAACGTAGTGCTGCCTACGCGGACTGGCTTGCATTTGAGGGCAGTGCGAAAAAATCAAAGCGAATTGACTCCGAGGATGGAAGTTATCCCTCTGATAGCTTCGACACCAACGACTGCGCAGTGGCGCCGGGACTCAATAGTCACCCCCCCTCGCACAATTGACGGTTGTTAAGTCGAGCGTTATCTCTGCCAGCGGGCTTATCTCCTGCATTGATTTGCAAAAAGTAACCAGAGAAAAAAGAGGGCGGAAAAGAGACGACTGCCTGAACCCACTGCCATCTTGCTTTTGAGCCGAGCGCAAGCTGTCTCTCTCTTGTCTGCTTATGGAAGTGGTTGCTAGAGCGGTTCGACTATACTCGCAGTGCGTAGATTAGGCCACACCCCCTGAGTAAAACCAACGAATGAGGGTTGCCGGGGGCTTTTGGCCCCGAGAACGATAGACCGTTTTGGCGCCCTCTGCGATAAATGGGTCCTTTTCGCCTATCGATAGGCGATGGCCATTGTTCGGTCTCAGGATTCAGGATTCCCTTCCTGAGCAACGAACTTCAACTATACTCCACAGCTGGTCGCTTTGGCAACCTGCGCTTGGCCCACAGTTATTGCCAAAAGTCCACTCCCCGATAAATTGCCCTTAAATTCTTTTCCAGCCGGAGATGCCACGTGTCAGCCTTTAGCCTTCACCTGTTGTCGTTTATTAGTTTCTGTTTCCGCTTTCATTGCTGGGAAGGGGGGCGAAGGGGAACCCCCGCCCGACATTCGGCGGAATTTTGATAATATTTTGCATGCTGCACAAACGTTGAATTAGCCAGACAACGGAATGCCTGGCGAAATGAGAGTTTGGCATGGCAACCGCGCATTTCAAAGGATCTCTAGCCCACCCCCCTCAAAAACCGACCCACCGCCTCTGTTTCGATGTCTACAGTGTACGTTTACAGGTGACTCGGGGGCGTTAATTAAAAACACAAAGTAAAAATTAAAACCACAAGAAGAATGCACAAATATACAGCATTCGTAGTGGGCATCATATATTTAGTTTTTCCTTGTGGACATTTTATTATATTTTTTCAATTGTTGCGGTCATTTTATGAGGAATGTGGCAACAAAAAAATTGGAAATTAGAGAAAATATTTGTAATAAAGGCAAATACAACTAAAACATTTATAACTTTGTTGAAAATTAATTTATTGGTTTATGACATTCGCTTGTTTATTATCAGATTTCACTGTTCTGTTTACAAATTTACAGTTCGTAATCAAAGTAAACGATTAAGCCATAAACCTCTAACCGGAATTTTTCGGTTAGTGTATTATAAAGCAAACAAGCCGAATAAATCGTGATAACATCTCAATTCAGTGTTGGGTTCACTTATTAGAGCTTCTGCATCATTTTTCATCTTATTCATCCACAAAGCAAATATAAAACTTCGAGTGTGTTAATTAATCAAAGGCGTTTTTGGAATACACAACAAAGCAAAATAAATGTATGTGTGTTGCGTGGAGTAGTTGAATTTCACAATATTTGCCAAGGACACCGAGAGAAAAATGATCATAATCATATAAATTCCAACCTTTTGAGGTTCCAAAAATCTCTTAATAAGATGAGAAATGAATTAATATTTTAAAATGAATAAAACTATAAAAAATGATATTAATACTAGATATATTATTTATTAATAAGTCAGTACAACACTTTTATACTACATCTAGTATATTTTTAACACAACGAGTATTAAGATTAAACAATATTTTTTATTTGTGTGGACTAATCATCCAAGGGGTAGTCTCAATTAGACTGAATTTTGAATGCGCGGCATGAGCAGGTCGTAAATCACTTTGTCGAAATCCGGGGAGCAGATAGTGACTGTGACTAGGACATGGGCGAAATCCTTGAGATGCCTGGACCGGCATACCAAGTATACAAGTACAGAAGCAGAAGCAGCTCAAATGCAAAGGATTTCCTCTAGCAAGCACGACGACGCTTCTTTGACTTTGTTTGCCAATCGTTTAAGCCCCGAGAAAGGGGAAGGGCTTTCTGGGGCGGATATGTGAAGGACCAACAAGTACGTGCAGTCAAACAGATTTCCAGTTAGCAGCTCACAACAATTCGCTTTTAAGCCAGCGCATAAATCAACCTCAAAAGATATCCCCGAAATTCGAGGGGGAGGGGGCAAAAGTTCTTTCCTTTTTTCGGGCCGCGGCATTTTATTGAAAGGATAATCGATTGCAGCAGCGCATTAAAGGATTCGACTTTGGGCAACTTTAAAAACTTGAGCCAAGGCGAGATGTCGACGAACTGAGCGACGATGCGAAATGCGGCTCTTTGCGGTCAATTTAATTGAATGATGAATTGCGTCGGACACTTGGGAGGTTGGGTTTTGTTGCCGCAGAAATTTCTTCAGTTGTCACGAGTGCTTGGAAGGATGGGCTGAGGTCCTTGGGATGGTGCCCCCCAAAAGGGCAAAACGACAAAGACGAATACGCATAATCAGTCAAAATTTATGACAAGCTCGAACCCGAAAGTCAGCTTAAGCATTTAATTGGCCCAGGTCCAGTTGGCCTTCCCCCAGGACATTCCTAATTAGCATGGGCGTGCATGCCCGTACAGGATGGAGTCCATTTTTTGTCGCCTATGTGGGGGCCCGGGACCCAAAGAGATTTTTACTGTTCCTCGACTCTGACTGATGATCCTCCGCCGGAGGACTCGGTGGTAATTTGTCTAGGCCAAAAAGGCTTCGCCTCTGGCCTCCTTGACTGTTGACACAAAGCGAGTGGAGTTCAAAGTTGACTCCTCCGGAACAACATCCTCCTGTCACCGCCTTTCACTCGATTCGCCTTTCACTGCAAGGAGGCGCATAAAAGATAGATAAATAAGATACAAAAAACTGCGAGCAGCGTAAAACCCAAAATGTTGAGCTTAGTGCAGTTCCGTGTAACGCATTATTCTTGCTTAACATTTGTCGGTTTTGGATTCTTGCTCCGCTTCTTTTTGTTTTGCCATTTTAAGCCAGCTTAAGTTCAGATTCAAGTGGTGTAAAAAATCAACACAACGTCTAAAACTAAATACCGTAAATTCGGACAGACGGATAGACAGACGGACAGACAGACGGACAGACGGACAGACGGACAGACAGACGGACAGACAGACAGACAGACAGACAGACAGACAGACAGACAGACAGACAGACAGACAGACAGATGGACAGACAGACGGACAGACGGACAGACAGACGGACAGGCAGACGGACAGACAGACAGACGGACAGACAGACGGACAGACAGACGGACAGACAGACGGACAGACAGACGGACAGACAGACAGACAGACAGACGGACAGACGGACGGACGGACGGACGGACGGACGGACAGACGGACGGACGGACGGACGGACGGACAGACGGACGGACGGACGGACGGACGGACAGACGGACAGACGGACGGACAGACAGACGGACAGACAGACAAACGGACAGACGGACAGACAGACGGACAGACAGACGGACAGACAGACGGACAGACGGACAGACAGACGGACAGACAGACGGACAGACAGACGGACAGACAGACGGACAGACAGACGGACAGACAGACGGACAGACAGACGGACAGACAGACGGACAGACAGACGGACAGACAGACGGACAGACAGGCGGGGAGGGGTATCTGGGTGATGTCCTGCTATATTGCATTGTAGAAAAACTTTACGTGTAGATACAAATTTTTTACATATTTTTACATGGCAGGGGTCTCCTTTTGTCGTCACAGCGCCATCTATAAAACAACTGAGGAACTGCGGCCATTTGCGGTGGAAATCGGTGGGGGCGCTAGTAACGAGAAACAAATTATTATACCCTTGCAGAGGGTATTATGATTTCAGTCAGAAGTTTGCAACGCAGTGAAGGAGACGTTTCCGACCCCATAAAGTATATATATTCTTGATCAGCATCACAAGACGAGTCGATCTAGCCATGTCCGTCTGTCCGTCTGTCCGTCTGTCTGTTTCTACGCAAGCTAGTCTCTCAGTTTTTGAGCTATCGGGATAAAACTTTCCCAAAAGTCTTCTTTCTATTGCAGGTAGTATATATGTCGGAGCCGACCGGATCGGACAACTATATCTTATAGCTCCCATAGGAACAATCGGAAAAAAAAAACTTTAAAAAATTCTAGCTTCGGTGTTTTTTGAAATATTACCTTCTACTTTTGGGGATGTTATTTTTTAAATATTTCTGAATTTCGATTTAATTATTTAAAAAAACGGACTACTATATCATATAGCTGCCATAGGAACGATCGGAAAATTAATGGAAAAGTAATAGGAAATAAATTCTAGCTTCTTTGGTTTTTATTGTATTATCTTCTACTCTAGGATATGACTCTTTTTAAATATTTCCGAATTTCAATTTTAATTTGATCAAAATCGGACGACTATATCATATAGCTGCCATAGGAACGATCGGAAAATTAATGAGAAATATTAGAAAATTGAACATTTTTGCGATTTCTTAATTAATAGGAATGATCTGGAAGGGTATATAAGCTTCGGCTGGCCGAAGCTAGCTTCCTTTCTTGTTAAATTGAAATTTATTTAATGAATATATCTTGATTACTAAAAGTTATTTGAGAGCCTTGTAATCCACATGCGATTTCACAAAAACCTAGCACAATCCCGAATTGCTTAAAAAAAGCCTACAAGGACACTATTTGTTTATCCATACCTTAAATTACTTCTTGCAAATCATAAAGTTATAGAGTTATTTTATTTTAATAAGTCTGTTTACATTTTTCTGATTTTTGAGAAAATATTGGGAATTATTTGATTGAATTTTGCCTTTGCAATAATTTGTTTGTGTATTCCCCAACAATTTGTAAATATTATAATGTATCGTGATAAAACGCCGTCAAAGTCCAACAACTGCCGAGATTCAAACTGTACAAATCTTAATAAAATCAATTACGAATATAGCTACTCGTGCTCTTTAAAAGATCGATCGATAGCGAACTAAATTAGCTGACAAACGATAGCGATCACCCGATTTGGTTTCAAAAATCATCCCTCTGCTTCCCAAAGGCGTTGTTTCGGTTCTGGTAAATGCCAATGATACTATTATTTAATGGATCGCTCTCGCAGGAACCTCTTGTTCCGCTCGGAAAGGCAAGAAAGGCGGAAGGGAAGTGCTCGATGGCTGTTGAAAGAAGTGTCTTTCGGGCCGTAAAACATTATAGTAGCCGAGTAGCAAACATTGTCAGCCAACGAGCAAAACACGTCAACGCCCCTAAGCTGCTAATGAGGGCAACTGTGGCCGGAGGCTGTGAAAACAACGCAGGAGTAGTGAAAGGACGCATGCTGCGATAAGGATCAGGATCAGGATCACATTCGCAGGGGCAGCTGAGAAACAGAGAGAGTGAGAGAAAAATACAGTGGCAACATGGCCGCAAAACGATCTTGAAGAATCTGTTTTTGCGGTTTTCGAAGGAGAGAAGACACACTCTGCTCACCGTTGTTCATTTAACAATCGCACCAAACAAGCGATAATCCTCAGCCTCCGAAAAAAAGTATTCCGAATGAGAACTGAGTTACAAAAGCCTAAGCGGATTGGCCAAACAAAGTTGAGTGCCCTCAATACCTCATCCTGATCCAATCGCCTGCGCCCTGTTTGATGTCCTGCGGCGCATATTAACATTATCAGCTGTATTTTGTGTCCTCTGTCCTGTGTCCTGTGAGGTGTGCAAAAGAGACGGCTGCCGAGGTGGAGAAAATCCCACTAGACAATGTTATCGGAGACCAGTAATTGTCTGGGCATCCGAATAATGTGTGAAAATTTACACCGAATTTACACCGAAGGCTCCCGCTGCTTTGCGCTCGACTGCCAAGGACATTCTTCTTCTGTCCTCGCTGTTAATCGGCAAATGTGGTTAAGTGATTTAAGAGGATATTACCGAGGATGCCGAGTGCAGCAGACAAATCAATCGAATTCAAAGTGAGACCAATTTGGTTTGCATTATCCCTGTGATGCGATTTTTCCTTGGCTCCACTTTCGCGTCGCTTTAACAAAGTTTCGCCGCAGCGGAAGCGGAAATTTCCTTGGCATGTTTGTGAGCGCCAGAGTTGCAGATGCAGTCCTAGGAATTTTTATTTTGCAGCTAGTAAATGGCTAGTACAAGCCTTGGTCAATTGTATTACTTTTTTACTTTTTTGAATGCAATTATAGGCCGGTTTAAAAGAAATCTATTTCATATAAAATCCGACATCTGGTAATAAGTTTGTGTTTGAAGAACAATACTTAGGAATAAAATAAAAATATGCATTCATTTTTCCTGTTGGCGATTTGAAACAGATATGAATACTTCACAACTTTTAACTATTATTAGCACCTTTATAGACATTTAAATTATAATCAATCAGTTATTTATGAATGTCGATCATTCAAATTCTGACCACTTAAATAGAGACCTTGTAGCGGATATAAAAAGCCCAGTAACCAAAACAAACATTGTGTAATGTGACAAGCAACCCCTGAGTGGAATCGTTGAATCGTTGAATCTGCAGCCTCAATTAACCCTAAGCGACCATAAAAATCGAGTCATTCGGTCATAAATGAAAACAACTGCCTCGGGCGGTCGTGGTAACTCAAAAATGGTTATGATTGTTATTCCGTTATTTTCGTATTTTGTTATTTTGGCACCCTCCTCTGGCAGGACTCGCCTAACGATGTTAGTGTTTCCGTTTATGCCACATGCTTACCCGTCAATTTGCGTGCAGCTCGCATGCCCCAGGACATGTTCCATGTCCATGTACTACCGATACTACGAATACCACCCGGACACTCGACAGATGAAAGGTAGATGAGGAGGTCCTCAGAGGTCGGGGGCACGGACAATTTGTAACATTTGGCAGACGTCAACGCCCTGCACAAGTGCAGGAAAATGAAATCAAATCAAAGCCAAACGAATTGATCAGAAAAATGTCATAATTGAATCGCAGTGGGTATACGTATAGCCACCCCTCCTCAACCCCCGAGAACTGTGGGCGTGGCTGGCTTTTGGAGAACTTTATGCTAATCAGAGATGGCCGAGAAGTCTCAAATTTCACAGGCCAAAAGTCAAAACATGGGCCTACAGGCAGAGAAAATAATGATTTTAGGGGAAATGTTTTTAATATGATATTTGATATGTTGAATAAGAATTAAATTTGAAACAAGTAATGTTTGAAACGGTGAAAAAAGAAAATTATTTGTGGCCAGAAATAAATATGTAAAGAAATAAATAACTAAACAACTAAATAAGAAATAAATAATAATGATAATCTAAAAATTGAGTACTAAATCAATCGACCTTTATATCCTTTTTCCCCGTGCAGTTCCTGTCGCCGCACAAAAGGCGCTGGAGAGCTGGAAATAATTTCCGTTTGGCACCTAGTGCTCATTTCGCCTATTTTGTACATACAAAACTAATTAATTTCCCAAAATGCAACATAGAAGGGTTGAAGGCGAAACAGGAGGGAAAGGAGGAGGAGGGGCGGGAGGATCCAGGAGAGGAGCGTCCACGCAGGAGCGGCACAGGATATTTGTGCAAGCAATTTCCGCCGCCGAAGAGAGTTTTGTGCGTAATTAATTTATGCAAAATACAAATGCAAACAAATTGCAAATGTTTTCGCACAAAATTGCCGGGCGCCCAATTTGTTTTCCAAAATAATTAACTTTTCAGCGGGTTTAATTAGAAATTTTCTCAATTTTCCGCGCTCAACCAGGAAGGCCAGGAGTTGGTTGTCATTTCAGCGGAGTAAATATTATTCTTCACCAACTTTTACTTGGGTTATCAAGATGAACGGCTGCCTGAGCTGTGGCTTTCTGAAGTACCTATGGTGCTGGCTGGAGGATCTATCCTGTCGCCTGCAGGACAGCAATCTACTCAAGCTGATCCTGGCCATCAGTGTGGCCTTACTGGTATTGGTGAATGTGCACACGGGCTTCCAAATTGCTAATAACTGTGAAGGAGGAGAGGAGGAGGATTCTCGAGATGCTGGCGGGGATCATCTGCGCGGCTCCTCCAGTGATTTGGACTGTACTCCTCGAGTTTCCCCCGAGAACTATAATTATGGTTGGGACAGGGGTCCGCATACCTGGAATGCCCCCTGCAACAATCAGAGTCCCATCAATATAGAAAGGAATTCGTTGGAGATCAACTACTTTGATGCACCGCTGATATGGTCACACTACAATGACATTCCCTTGGGCATTCGCCTGGAGAACAATGGTCATACTCTGATCCTGCGAGCTGCCTTTCCAGGACGAGTGCCTTCCCTTGATGGTGGCGATCTGCTGGGCCGCTTTGACTTTCGGGAGATCTCCTTTCGTTGGAGCTGGAGCAACTCTTCCGGTTCGGAGCATACTTTAGATCATCAACACAGTCCCCTGGAGATGCAGTGCCTCCACACAGATGCCAGCGATGGAGAAGCCTGCTCCTCCAGCCAGGGCATCCTGATGATTTCCTACATGTTCGACTTTACCGATGACAATCCCTTCCTCGATGTCCTCGTTCAGCATCTCGTGGCCGTTCAACAGGCTGGACAGGTGGTTGAAGTACCGCCCTTTCCCCTTAGTTACCTGATGCCAGCCTTCTACGACAAGTTCTACAGCTACAATGGATCGCTAACGGAACCCCCTTGCCATCGGGGGGCCGAGTGGCTGATCCACCCGGTGCCCTTGGCCATCAGCGAAAGACAGCTGAACGAGTTTCGTCAGCTGAAGGACCGACGGGGAGTTCGGATCGCACGCAATGCTCGCCCCGTTCAGCCGCTCGAGGATCGTACGGTGCACCTTAATCGCTACAGGACCGGGTTTTAGGTTTAATCAAGTGTAATTGGCCGGGATTAATAGAAATGGATGTATTTTTATATTTATGTATATTTTGTTATGATTTTTGATGTTACATCACCTAAAATATAAAGTTAGAAACTCTTATTTCACAAAACTCTTCTTTTAGATTGGTTTTAATATATTATTTCAAAGCCTAGAATAGTTTTAGTATTATATACCACATTTAACTTTGTTAAAATATAATCAAATAATAATATTTTTTAGCGGGAAAATATTTATTTCGGGTAATATTTATAGCAACTGCATCTTGTTTCCAACCTTAGGTAAATATAAATCCAAAACTTTTTTATAAAAGAGGTTTTTAAATTTAGACAATTTACTTTAGAAATCTAGAGAAATTTTCAAAGCTGAAAAATCACGAATTAGATAAGTTCATTAATCTCACTAATGTTGAACTATGTTAGATAATAGAATCACAAATAGCAAACATCTCTAAAATCTCATTATGAAACCGAGTGCAGTACATTCACCCTTTTGACTGGACAACCAGGACCCCAACGCATCCCACAGCTGTCTCTAATTGGTCCTGGTTTCCGCTCTATTTCTAATGTACCAGTCCTGGCCAGTCTTCCGGACAATTTGCTTTGGGTTGCCGTTTGCCGGGCAAATAGTTTGCTTATATAGTAATTCACTAATTAGTCGTTCAAAGAGCATTAGCATTAGCATTAGCCGTTGCAGGGAGATCCAAGGTCCCGAGGTCCTGTATGCCTGTGTTCCTGAGTTACTGAGTTACCGAGTTCACGAGCCTGTTCCGCATCCTGTGCGCTCACAATCGCCGCAGGACATGGCGATTGCGAGTGTGTGGTGTGCGTGTGAGCCTGCGTCTGTAATTTCGTTAGTGCAGCGGAAACTGTTGCGGACATGTTTGCCCTGGGATTGGGATTGGTATTGAGATTGGCAACGGGAATGCCGAATGGCATGGGATTGGGTTTGGGTCTGTGGGCCTCCTGCGGCGACGCACCCTCATCTCCTGTCCCTGTTTTCCACCCCCCACCCCTCCCTTATTACAGCTGCTGCTTGGCAATCAGAGTTCCAGTTTCCAGGCTTATAATTATCAGTTGGCGCCTAACCATAGATGGCTGGATTTTTGGACCCTGGCCTGTAATTAGTTTTTATTCCAGAGATGGGAGATGCGAGTTGGGGATTCCCCGGATCTCGATCCCGGTTCCCAATCGACTTGTTTAATCAATGGCAGGCCAAGTGAATTTTACTGCAATTGCGAGTGTGCAATGTGCATTTTTGCTGCAAATCAACGCTAATGAAATTATACAAACAAGTTTTCGGTGCGCTTTTGTTGCTCTGCGGCTCTGTCAATATTTGTCCTGTGCGCCCATTCGCAATTTGCATGTTTTGAAAACTTAATTGAATTGCAATTTCCACAAATAAAGCTTAATTTTTCGGTCGCGCTTTTCGTTTCCAGCCTGCTTTCAGGTTTTGTCGTCGCACAAAATAATTTGTTTTTCGGCCCCAAAACTAAAACTTTTGTCTGAGAAATGCAATTAAAATGCGGATAATTCCATTTATTAATGCTTGATATGCAAATTGATTGCACACAAAATGTTCAATTAATATGAAAATGTTTGTTAGAAAATTAATGCAATTTTTCCCAGAATGGCAATAATTATTGCGTCGCATGCATGTGGAAGGCGGTTGGTTTATTTTCGTTAAATTAGATGAAAATGCAACACTAAAATGCAAATAATATGCAATTAATTAGTTGGCAAATCCATTTACCTGTCAAAGTAGACAAGCGTTGTTTTAGGAGATATTCGAAGCAAATGAGATGAATATTTAAAAAGGAACTTAGAATAGAGGATTTAAAAGAGATTAAATTAACCGAATCAATATTAAATATTTATCAAATGTTAAAAATACTAAAATAATCCCATTTTAATATTTAGAGATTTAGAAATGTATAGTATTTCTACACACAAAAAATATCCGCCGGGATCAAATCGATATGCGCATGGTATATGGTTTTTACCATGCAATACCGATTTCTGTGTCCTCAAAATTCTTATGGTGAATGTTATTTCCACTTAAGTTTCAAATTTTAACGATTGTTAATTCGTATTTATCGCTTTTTCCCAGTCTAACTTTTTGATTTAATCCCTTGAATATACAACTTGAAACACAAACAAGGAGCAAACAATTGCGGGCTGATTTACCCGGGAATCCCCCTCCGAAATCGTTAACTCTATCGAGGCAGTCGCAGCAGAACAAACATATCAATCAGCATGTTTAATTGAATGTAATTAGAATGAAGCAGGCAGTCTGCCAGAATCCAACTATAGTAGCTCTAGTAGCTGAATAAACCGAAGCCAGTTTGGCCAAAAGGAACCCAGGACCTCTTTCTTCTTCTTCGTCTGCCCACTTTTCCACAGCAACAACACAGCAGTTTGTGCAAGAAAATGAAATTAGACGAATAGAATGACGATGTAAGTGCCATGAAAAGACGTTAAGACGCTCTAAGCCAAGACGTTCGTTTGGGTGGGAAAATGGGGAGAGTTGGCTGCTGGGAAAATTGAGGCAAATTGCATTTAAGTGTTGCCGTTTTCATTTAGCCGCATGAATATGTATGGAGGAAGCTTCTCAGAGAGGTCCTTTTGGCTGGTGGATGTAGCTTAGCTTAGCTTCCTTGGCTCTTGCTTTTGTGGCATGCAAAATTGAATGAATAATTGAGAAAACGAGCGCATGATGGCATTAGTGTGTGATTGTGTGTAGAGTCCTTGTGAGTGTGCCAGTGTGTGTGTTCGCAGCTAATGAATTTTAATTGCTTTTATTAAGGCACAAAGAGGATGGCAGGCAGGCAGTGTCTGCATCAAAAATCCCTGTTCAATGTTAATTGTTAATCATTAAATATTGTTGCTGGCAAAATCAATATGGCGGCTGACGATTAATCAACGCCATTTTGTAATTATCTCGCTGGAATATTTAATTCAATTAACTTTTCTCTCTCTTTCGCCTTTTATATATCGTTTTTTATTTTCCTGGCCATGAAAACAAATAAGTTTAATTGAAAATTGTTATTGCAACAGTAACCGCACTAAAAAAAAGGATATGACACAAAAAATGAACAATAACAAGAAGTACAAAGTCTGGGAAAAAAGATGGGAAAAGGGAGAGACATACACATGAAATTAATTTGATGGAAAACTCGGTCCTTGCCGAGTCCTTTTTCCTTTTTCCCTCAGTCGCTTCCCTGTCGCTCAGCCCTTTGGCGCACTTCCTTTTTCAATTAAACGCCACCATTTTC
Organism: Drosophila takahashii; assembly: GCF_030179915.1. Lineage (NCBI taxonomy): Eukaryota > Metazoa > Arthropoda > Insecta > Diptera > Drosophilidae > Drosophila > Drosophila takahashii. The sequence continues at coordinate 43,057,294 of NC_091679.1, forward strand.
CATTAACGAATTTGCATGTGTGTCTGTGAGGGTGTGGGCACTCACACACAAGTAAAAGGCTCTCACTCAGACTCTCACACACACACTAGCACACACATGAGTGTATTTCTATAATAAAATTAAATTAGAAGACCAGAAAATTAAATCATCAAAGCTTGACGTCTGCCGGCAGCGACGGCTGCTGTTTCCTCCTGTCTGTGTGTGTGTATGTGTGAGTAAGAGTCCTGCACACACACCCATACACATACACCGACACTCGCACACTCTCAGAGCCCAATTTGCAAAAGCGACAGTTACGAGTTCATTAATTTTTCTTCTTTTTTCCCTCCTCTCTCTCTTATTTTCTCCGCCTCTTGTGCTCTGCGGTTTTTGGCTCCCTCCCTCTCCCTCTCTCTCTCTCTGTTGCCATCTCTTTCTTGATGGTGTGAGCAGCATCATAAATTAAATTCTTCATCAACTCAAACTCGTTAAGCGCCAATAAAGTGACAGAGAGTTATTTTCATCACTTTTTCAATGGTCTACCACAAGGCATGTGTCGGTGTGTCTCTCGGTGCATGTGTATGGGTGAGTTCAGTGCGCCGAAGCTCTCGCACACATACCAACTCATTTAAGAGAGGGAGCGACTGGTTTGGGCCACGCCCACAGCAAAGAGAGCGGTAATTTGAATGGGAATTATGAGTAAAATAAAAGGTAGCAAGGTAAACTGGTTCTTTACTCTAACAGCAGAGTTCCCTTCTATTTTTTTAAGACCTTTACGTATGCGCAGAATGATTTCGATTTTAGAGGGTATTCCTGTGATAATGGGACTACCACTAAGTGCATCTCGATCACATCTGTCGGGGAAAAGAGATAGGATCAGCAGCCCTGAAGCCCAGAATTCAGTATTAGAAGATTTATTTTATTCCTGGCCCACCCTGCGTATACTTAATATTTCCCCTTCGCTTCAATGGAAAGTTAACTGCTTAACGATAAAAGCAAACTAATTAAATCCAGCGAAAGGCGGAGAAATTGCCACATAATAAAGCAAATTAAAAGCAAATTAATTTAAAACAAAAAAGGGGGAAACCGAGTAAAGGAGTGGCAGTGAGCAGCGAGTTAACGTTGCGGATGTGGCGTAAATGAAAAGGATAAGTGGATACACACACACATAGACACACACACACTGGCTTTCAGGACGAAGGATATACCCGAGATACAGTTTGTCCGTCTGTCGCTCCACTTCAATTAAGCAGCGCGCCAACATGGCAGCCTCTCACAGATACACACGCACACAAGCTGACAGGCAGGAAGAGAGCGCACAAGAGCCCCCCCCCACTCACACACAGATACACCCACACATCCCTAGGACGTAATTACGTTTGGCAAGCTCGTTATGCGTAAGAATAAACGCGCATTAAGAGCTCATTAGTTGGCACAAATCGAATCGCAGGGCCAAAAGGAGGGTCCAAACCGAAATGTCAGGGGGAGGGGTTGAAAACGGGTGGAAAATGGGTGGAAAATGGTTATCTGGCATTTTCATTTAACGTGTAATGGAAGATAGCGTAAACGGGGCAAATTGAAGCGAAGCCCGAAGAGAGAAACTGAATGAACTGGACTGAAATGAAATAGTCGAGCTCTGGGGAAAAAAACCACAACTCACGACAACAGGTAAGCTGCGAGATGCCGGCTAAATGTAAATGGTAATGGTATTGGCCACGCTTAATGGCTGGCTGAACTGGCTGACTGCGTCTATTACCCGGCTGACAATCAAGTGTCGGAAGTTGCCAGGGGGGAAAAGGGGGTTTCAGGGGTTGGGAGCTCTTCCAGGGGACTCACCTTCCATTGCGATTTTAGCAAATTATTTTGGCCAACCAGCTAAACCTGCTATGTAATGACGGTATTAACAGGTTTTAAAGAGCAACTCAGTAGCTACTGGTAATCGAGTTTAAGATATTTTTACCGAAGTTTATAAGAATAAGCTATAAAAATAATTATTAAATGACTATTGAGTTTATTTTTATTTATGTTAAAAATATATTTAACGTATCTAATGAATTAAAAACACAAAATTATCTTTTAAATGCATTTTATTTATAACGTACAATTAATACGATATAATGCGTTAAAGTCCTCCACATTTATCGTACTCCTTCATCAAGTTGTGCTTGAATTAATTCAATCGAGTCAATAGGCTCGATGTTTCTTACGGTGTTCTTAAGTTAGAAAGATTGGTAAAATTGAAGCTAACTTATCTAATCAGAAACCCTAAGAAGCACGATACAATAAATAATTCACAAACAACACTATTATTTTAAGACTGGAATGACTGTTACACCTTAATTCCAAATTCAGTTTGTGTTAATAAATAGTATTTATTAAATACACATACAAATTAGAAATCAACTCTTTATTCAACTGATTACTAAGCCTACTGCCCAATAAATTCCCTGACCTCTTTCGCCCCTTGAAGAATGCTTTTAAGTTTATTTCCTTGACAAATGCCGCTTGCCGCAATCAGCTTGCAAATTTGTAACAATAGCAGGATATTAACAAAATCCACTTATGTATCCGTTTTAGGTTTCACGCTCCTTGGGAGAATCCGTAGAGCGAGACGGAAGAATCAAAGGATGTAGAAGGAGAGAGAGAGAGGGAGAGCGGCACACACTTTGTGGCCTAAGCCCAAAAATGGTTTGTCGATGCAATTGTGGTCGAAAAATCTGTGGCAGCAAAGTCATAATTCCGTGTGTCCTTTTTTCCCCCACCAGGAGCGGCAGGACCTCCAGGACGAAGGGCAGTAAGTGCAGTTAGTTTATTTTATTACGAAGCCGACAAACAAACCACTTGGCAGGAGTCGAAAATTCATTGTTACACTCTGGACTCCCGGATCGTAAGGATATGGGATTGGGAGGTATTTTCCGTGCTGGAGAGGTCCTGCGCACTCTCTCCCGCTCTCTCTGAAATCCTCTCTCCAGCTAGCTCCGCCCCTCAAGCACACACACACAGAAGAACCCTCTGTGTATATATAGATGTGGTGAGCTCAACCGGTTTCCAATTCGATTTGGAAACTCGAGTCGTCAGCGGGCCTCAGTCGCTGTTTTCGAGCCTCGAGTTTATTGCCAACTCTGCCTTGGCCCGGTGCGCAACGGTTTCGGTAGTTTGGTAGTTGTGACATTTAACCAAAGCATAAAAACAAAAAAAGGAAAAGTGAAGGAAAATTCCGAGAGAGAGATCGAATTAAATACAATTTGTGTGTGTGTTCTTGTGCCCCAACTGTGATCAATCATATCATCATTGCCGATTAAAGTACTTTTGCCCCTGAAATCGCCTAAAAATCGAATGGATATCAAAGCCTCGACGCCGCCCGCCCTCGAAGTGGCTCCTCCCGGCCAGCCAGGATCGCCAGGAGGCAGTGGTGGTCAATCCAACTCCAACTCCTCCTTGGCAGCCACGACGCCCAACAATCCAACCGCCGCCACATTCCAGCACATCTTCGAGCAGCTCGTCCAGCAGGGCGGCGGCAACCACAAGCTGCCGCCCAAGCAGCTGGAGCACCTGCGCCACCTGCTCGGCAATGTGAGGGATGCCAAGAACCTGCAGATGATCGTGGAGAAGTTCAAGAACCTCGAGCAGTTCCACGAGCACTACGCCGCCCACCTGGCCAACAACAACACTGTGATTTCGGCCGAAGGTGAGCGCAGATTGGGTTGGGTTGGGATGACCTGCCGACGGCTAAATTTAATTCGATTTTACATTGGATTGATTGTCTTTATAGGCTTCTTTGGTTTTTGATTTCGATTCAGGGCAGTAGATTTGAAGAAGGTTTTCAAAATATATTTTTAAAAATATATTTTTGACTTAAATTATGGATAATTGAAGAATTTTTTCTTAATTTTCACCAATTAATAGATTAATATAAAACAATTTAATGAAAGGGAAGAGTATTTCTGATTAAACAAAATAAAATAAAAGAAAAAATTAAGTCAAGGCAAAGGAAAGCATAATTATTGCGATTTAAAGTAGTACATGATTTAATTATTTGAATTATTATTATAGCAGATAAATACAGGCATAAATTTAACTTAAATTAATTGTATTTATTTTTATAAGTTGGAACTAGTAGCAATACTGAAAAATAAACCGTTGGTAACCGTCTAAAATCCTTTCAGCCAAATATTTTGGTTTATTCATCTTCTAATATCTTTATCTTATGTCAAAATAGACCCATACTTTTTATTCCTATTCTGTTTAGCTACCTAATTTGCAAAGTTCACAAGTTTATTTTCCATGTGTGGCCTTAGCCGGAAAAGGCTTGCAATTGTTTGATTATAGATTTAATTAACACAAATTGCTGCCGGACACGGACATTCCGAACCGCTCTTGCTCCCTGAATTCGAGAGAGTGTGCGTGTTCACAGCAATGTTTTTTAGTGCATTAACATGCACAGCGGAAAATTTGAGAGAAAAATTATAAGCTAATTGCAAGACGAGGCAATTAAAGGGATTTACCCGCTGCACTTTTCCCTGTCCACTTTCCACCTTTCACCACCGCCACTCGCCACTTGGCACAGTTTGTTTTAATTTCGTTAAAAATGCATAAAGCCATCAGGCAACATGTTGCCTACTTTCCAGCATGCCGTCGTGACAACTGGCCATTTTTATTTGGTGGAGGGATAGGGGGAGACATGGTTGCAATTACAGCTTTTAGCTCGTTAAAATCGCAAATAAAGTTGTGTGTATGTGGGACTGGACTAAATTTTAATACTTTCGAAATTGCTGACAAATTTGCATAGAGTCGCAGGTTGCTGTGTGTCGTGCGCCTAATTGACTTTGGCAAACTGTTGGCAAACAGGCTTTTAATTCCGTATGCCCTGCGCTTTTTTTCGTTTTACCCGCAGATAGCAACGACTTGCTAAAGGATAATGCCAGGAAGTTCGGATCGGGCGGACAGACGCTGACGCCGCGCCACACAATCGATGCCATTCTGGGCCTGAAGAATCGCAATGTGAATGGCACTGGGAATGGGAATGGTCGAAATCCGGAAATGGTCAGCGATGGTAAGTCTCGAAAATCGGATGGGGTTATATCTAATCAGTAGGGTTGTGAAAACATCGATAATTTATTGTTATTATCGATACTATCGGAAATTAGAGAAAATAAATTACCAAAGCTAAAGAAAACTAAATTAAAAAGTTATTTAAAAAAGCTGCGCTTTAATTATAAACCTAACGGAAATTTAATTTTTAACGCCATAAAAATAAAACAAAATTTAATGTTTACATTTTAAAACTATCGATATTATCGATAGTGTTATCGATCGTTTTACCAACCAATCCTTCTCTTTAGAACTAGAACCATTATTTGCCCATTAGCCATGATCGTTAGCTGTCATAAAAAGTGGCAAATCGATTTCAATTACCCACTGGCAGGCCATGGAATCAACAAACACAATCGCAAAATTGTATTAGCCTTGACAGGGGGTGTTGGTTTTTTCTGGGTGGTTTAGTTGGGCGATTGGGTGGCTTAGGTGGGTGGTGGCGTCGGTAGTTGCACTTTGGCAACGCCTCGAGATGCACGACAGCTGATAAGCAATCAGTCAGGTAATCACTCGCCAAGAAAACGAGAAACGAGGCCCGAAAAAAGGAAGTCACAATATAGATGACATAGGGATTAGAAACCCGCCTTTGGTTGCCAATTTAAACTTCTATTAGTTGAATACTTTTGAAGGCTTTTTAACTGGATTATGGTGGGGATTTTCGTGGTGCCAGCTGGCGACGGCTCCTCGTTGGGCGCCAAAAATAGTCTTCTGCACGTCATTTATAATTCATTTCGCTACTGTTTTGATTGCCGACTAGCGATTGTCGCGTCTCGACCACGCCCACCGCCCAAATTGGCAGCGACTTGCGAAAAATGGGTGGGCATTGATATGGCTGCGATTATGGTTATGGCCATAACTCCATAGCCTTGAGTCCTTGGATCATCCAGTGAGGTGAGGTGAGAAATTAAGGAGTTCCTATTGCCATTTGGGCTGGGGAATAGTGCTTTTCGCACTTATATTTCATGGGTAGGTTTGAACAGGTTGGGTTCTTACACAGAGAAAATCAGCCGTTGAAAATACAAAAAAAATAGTAAAAGTTTCTTAGCCCTTAAAATAGGTAAAATTCACCTATAAAAAGGTTAAAAGTTGCAGCAACAAAATACTCTATACCATTTCAATCATCATTTTTCTCGTTCTGCTAGCTTAATACTACAAATTTAATGGGTAGATCTTGAGGAATTTTTATTATTCTTTTTATTTCAAATTGTCTGTATAGAAACAAGACAATTATAATAATCATTAACTTTTTTATAAAACCATAAAAAATTTCACTTAAACTTACCATATATTGATTTTAAAAATTTAATTGCTGTAATTACTTTTTTCGCTATAAAAGACTGTACAATATTAGCATTATTGATCAGTCTAATTTTCTTTTATTCCAAGGCAGAATGCCAAAATTCACCTAATATTATAACGTATCCCATACAAAATGTAATCATCTAAATTAAAATCAATATTTCTATTTGCCCAATCTTTAATTAACAAAAGCAATTAGAAACTGTTTAAATTGGCAATTCAGCAGCATTTTGAACCCGCACAGCAGACAGCCAAAACAATTAGCAGCAAGTAAATTTACAATTAATTCAATTAAGTGCGTTCATAAACGCTCAAAACAGACACCTCGAATTCCGACAGTGGCAAAGAGCCTCCTCTGAAGAGCTCGGACAACCAATAATAACAAATTGACAACAACATTAAGAGCGAATCAAAATGGCGCTGGGCGACAACAACAACAACAAGAGCACAGATTAAATGGCCGCAAATTAATTAGAAGCAGGCTAATTAGTGGTGTTGGTTGAGGAGGGGGAGGGGGTTTTGGAGGTCTACCTACAAGGCAAGCTCGCAGCATTTCGCATTTAAGCCATAATTAAACTGGCGGCCAGACACAAGCCGTCAAAAAGCATTTAAACTGACAGCTGGTGGCGTCCCACGGCAGAAAGAGACAGGTAGAGTGCAGTCGAGAGAGAGGGAAGACGTAAGATGTAAACAATCATTAAAGGCGCAAAGGAGGCACAAGTGCATTTGGCCAAGAAGCAAAAAAAAAAAACAAACTTGCTCTGCATCGTTAAGATCAAGATAGGCTAAAAGGAAGAGCGAAAGAGAGGGGGTTATGTAAAAAGAAAGAGAGGGTGATATACAGACAGAAAGAGACGGGGAGAGCAATCGAAGTGATCCCCATCTACACGAGATCTGTTAAGCAGTTGACGCGGCATTAAATTGAGCATTAAGGCGTCTTAATGATTTTAATGCGTGTCTGTGCGTCGGCGTCGTCTTATTAGCCGCCTTTGTGGCTTCTACCACTTTTTATAACCATAAGAAAACCCCCCTCCTCCCTCACACTTGTGATTGACAGTTTTGTTTATGGCTTGTTTCGCTTTTTGATATGAATCCGATATCGCATCTCATCTGGCTGCTAAGATCTTCCGGCGAACAAGAAACCGAACGAAATGTGCATTTCCTTTACCTGTTCTGGCCATGACTTTTCGAAAACCCCCTGCTTTTCGGCTAATAACATATCAATTAGGCCGCCTAATGGCCAAGTATTGGGCCAACAATGGGAAACTGTCAAATCATCATTAGGATTAGAGACATGGAAAGGGAAAAAAAGAAGAAGTGACGCGATTAACGTCAATTTGTCCCTCACTTTGCGATGGACTCATCGGAAACACGAGTCAAATTAGAGCAAATTGAGAATCCATTCTAATCGAGGTCTAGCATCTCTCTCAAGGAAAGTTTCTCGGTAGCCAAGTATCTCAACCTTTTAGCATTTACAATCGCAGTTTGAAATTCATAATCAAATTTAAAACTTGAATTTAATAGCTAATGGAGAGCAGCGCACGGAAATCATTTCTTAATTGATCTGTCGATCATTTTTTCACGGGGCTAGCACTGAATGAATACCAAACCTGGTTGTTAAAGCCAACGAACCTGAGTGAATGGGAAGTGGCTTATAAAGCGGTTCATTCACCATTAGGCAACTTGGATCTTAAGATTATATTGGTTTATTTATGGAACTGATATATCAGCTTAAAAGGTTTAGAATTTTGTATTACTCAGAAATCTTTCTTCATATTATTTATAATTATGTTAAAATTAAAAATAAATACATTTTTGAGAAGATTGTAATATACAAATATAAAAAAGCTTTAAAGCTTCAATAAATAAACCCAGTAATACAAATCTTATATTCTAAAAATGTAATAAAAGTTTGATGTAAAATATATAGTACTTATATTTCAGAGTTTAGTGTTTACCATTTTCCTTCTTCAGTCATAAATTATGTTTTTCCCTCTGAATTGATTCCTGTCATATAAGGTCTTGATTTATGTCACGTTATAACAAGTTCCCAGCGATATATATCCATCACATCATTCACACTTTGGCGAATTGCTTAGGAAAGAGCCTCCGCCTCTTGGTCGATAGGCAGAAAAACTTTTGTTTTAACCTTTTATTTTTCGCTGCTCACGCAATTAACTCACGCACTCCGTGTGGGCAACTCAGCGGTTGGTTTTTTGGAGGATTGTTGGATTGCTGGATTGATAGAGGGGTTTTTCGTCAGCCAGCTACTGTCTCTCATGCCTCATGTGGCTCACATTCAAATAAACCCATTCCGACATCTTTTGTGCTACTTCATTTGCAGAGGCTTTGGGCTTTCAAAACGAATTTCGTTGTTAATTTCATTAGCACCACAGTGGCTGTGGCTCAAAATAAAACGCATGCTGGGCGTGTAAATTTCGATTGATTGGTGAAAACGCTCGCTGAGGTTAATTCGGGGCATTTACAATCGTTCGCTTTGGCTGCCGTTTAAATTTAAAGTTAATTAGCCAAAATGTTGACCCAATTAATCGGACTGAGCCGAATCGAATCGAATCGGAACGCATAATTACATTAGACAATCGACTAAGCGAAAAGGGGGGCCTACATGGAAAAGCAATTATCCAAAAGACTATCAAATAATTACAGATATTCTCGGGACTCGGCTCGAGTAGCAACTTCCCACCGTCTGACTGGATAATTGGTTTTGTTTTCGAATCGGCCCGCCCTCGAAAGCCAATTTAACATAGAAATTGAATTCGGTTACACAAAATCCAGCCCAGAACTGCCAGGATCTGATAGTTGAACCTGTAATATGTATGGAGCCTTCGGCAACTAATGACTTCCTTGCATGTCACGTGATATGCACAAGCGCTAGTTTGGAGAACGCCCATTAGGGACCAATATGCCATACCATCCCATACCAACTAACCTCATCGGGAACTCCTTCTCTTTATTCCGAGAACTTTTATTGCCTCACATTGTAAATAGCAGGCGTCTAATTGAAAGCCGTTTATTAGTGGGTGGGCGGCCAACAGGTTTGACCCGCTGTGGGTCGAAGGCTTCCATTCAACCACCAAATTAAATAACACGTTGTTATTAGCCAGCCGGGCTGTTCAAGGCCTTCAGCCAGCAAGTTGGCAAACAGCTTTATGACTTCTCTGCCCGCCTCATTGGGCATACTAATTAAAATCTAATCAGGTGGCTAAATGCGTGGGTGAATCGGAAAAGGAAAGGAAAAGGAGCCTCGAGTGCTCATTATTGATCATGCTCAATTAATTACACACTTAATATTGCTTTCAGGTTTCTGCTTTTGGGATGGGTTAACTCAAGGAAATTATGTTGTTGAGGAATATTTATTGCCAGATTTATATTTTAGTAAAATGTCATTCAAGGCGTCTCAAATCATTTTCTTTTTTAGTTTTAAGGTACTTTTTTGAAATAGACTTATACTTTTAATCCTTCGATTGGTGTTTAGATTGATATTATTTGTAGGTGGGTAAGTAATAAGTTGGTATGGTATTTGAGTTTTGTTCATTTAAAACTCTGTTTCATTTATTTTCTATTTGATTTTTGATATTTTTTTTTCTATATTTATTTGATTATTGCCGTATGACACTTGTTAAAACTTTCTACAGTTATTTCCGGAAGTACTGCAGTTGTAAATTTTATTTTATTTTTTCAAAATCAGATCTTTTATTCAAAAGTTATGAGCAAATAATAAAATTTATTTAGGTAATAAGCGTGCAAGCAGTGCAAGCAGTGGCTTTGCTGCTTGCAAGGCTCCATCTCCCTCGCACTCCCTTTACCAGATTAACAGAGTTACTGATAGCCGATGTTCTAGTTTTCATTAGCCCTATTAAGATACTTACTGCTTCCTACACTTTACTTAAGTTTAATCTTCCTTTTCTACCTCTCCACCCTTTCAGGCGCCATGGACCCCTCCCTGGGCGACGAGGACGCCACGGATTTGCGCTGTGGCATGACCCTGACGCAGCTGCGCAGCATGGACAATCACATGGCGAGCATGTTGCAGCAGCACGCAAAGAACGGTGGTCTGCCCTACGGCCCCCCAACTCCCCCGGGGGGCGGAGGTCAGCAGCAGCAGCAGAGCCCCCACAACCCCCCGAATGCGACGCCCCTGCACCATGGACAGCAGATGGCTGTGGGCCAGCCGACTGGACATCCCGCGCATCCCGGCCACCACCCCTCGCATCATGGACATGCGCCCTTTGGCTATCACAATGCCTTTGGATTTGGCCAGGCGGCTCATGGGTACCATGGACATCAGGAGGAGGCGACGGCGGCAGCGGCGGGTAATTACCTCAACTCGATGCACCAAATGGTGGAGGCCAATCAATTGCAGCCAGGAGCCTCTGGAGCTCCCCATCCTCCGCCCAGTTCCTTTGGCAGTCATCAGCAGCATCTGGCCGCCTTGGCTGCTCAGGCTGCGCAGGATAAATACGCCAAGTCATCGCCCAGTGGAGCGGGTCCTCCTGCTCCTCCGCCTCCGCCTCCCTCGTCGACGGGTTCCTCCCCCTACTTCATCGCAGAATCTCAGACGGCGCCTGTTGCCCCGTCGCAAATGGGCTACGACGAGCGTTCAATGTCCTCGGCCAGCGATCTGGAGGAGGACGACGATGATGCGGCAAAGTTGCCCCTCGATGTGACCTCGCCGCCCACTCCGGCGCCTCGCAATCCCCTGGCGACCGCGATTAAACGCAAGTCCGCCGGCGTCTTCTGTGATGATAATGAGCCGAAATTAGCCAACGGTCAGTTGGGCGCCAATTATGGCATTAGAGCGCGCAGCCTGGAGGAGGTGCATCATCAGCAGCAGCAACAGTCGCATCACCAGCAGCAACAGCAACAGCAGAGCTTTCAGCATGACTTTCGCAACAGCAGCAATGGCAATCCCAGTGGAAACAGTGGAAACTCCGGCGATCATGGCGAGCGGCTAAATGCGGACAGCGATAGTCTCGTGAACGGCAGTTGCGCCTCCAGCGAGGATCTCAACCAGACCAACAGCAGCGAGCAGGGCGAGAAGATCACTTCCGGCAGCGACGATGAGGGTGAGTAAGGGATCTAACAGATCCCTAATTTGACATAAAGCAGGATATATTGATAATCATCAAAAATAGTTCCACTTACAATGAATGTAGCCAATAAAACTAATTCGGCTATTAAAGACCTTGAGTTAGGAAAGTACGAATAAAGTTCGATATTATTTCAATTTTATATATAGAGGTACAATCTCGGTTGATAGATAGGAATACTTTACTAATGGAAAATAATAATGTTATTTATTTTAACTTAACTATACCTTTACCTTGATCTCTAATAAGAAATTACATCGATCAGCGGCGATATGAATCTATAGTATTGACTACGTGCCGATTATTAAGCCTACTATTAAGTGCATTGTCGGCAGAGGAATATCTACAAAATTAAATAATAAGAATTCCTTTCTTAAGGATCGAAAAATAATAATTTCGAAATCGAAATAATAGCAATAGCATTTTATTTAACCCCTACTTAATTTAACCATTACACTCAGAAAATGAATCGCCCTGAATTTTAGAAAATCGCCTATGGATTTGCTTCACTGGCGATTTTTTTCTTTAAAATAAAAAAATTTTCTACTGGTAAAGAAAATTTTCTTCCAATTAATCAAAATTCATTAAATTCAAGAAATATTCCAGAAATATAGAAAAAAATCGCCAGTAAAGCAAATCCATAGGCGATTTTCTAAAATTTTTTTTTGAGTGTAGGGGAGAGTGGGGGAATTTCGTCACAGGGGCAATTTCGTCACCTGCAATATCTCGGAATCCATAAGTCGTAAAAATATATAATTTTTTTGTTTTAGTCCTTCAAGACGGCCAGACACAACCAATGCATTTGTTTTGCACAAAAGGCCAAGATAATTAAGCTATAATATTAAATGTGTTTCAACAGTTCAAAAGCTACATTTAGTTCTCGACGAAATTTTTTCTGTATGCCACAATTCAAAAGGAATAAGATACACGATTTTTTATATAATACACAGTGCTATAATGTGCATTTCTGCGTCAGTGATTTTTAACTTCGCGCCTAATTTCGCAAGAAAAATAATTATTTCTAAAAAAGTACGGTCTGGGGAAATTTCGCCACCGTACGCTAAGGGTAAATTCGCACCTATTTTAAATACATATTTTTATATTTGACGAGCTGGCTAACGAACAGACTACCAGCAGCAGCAACAAATATAGGACGTCAACAAAAATGGTACGCTTGATCAGTGTAGCATATTTTCAGGCGTTAAACTCCCTACATTTTTCAGGTGACGAAATTTCCCCAGTTGTGTGGTGATTTTACCCCCCTGTGTGGTGAGATTGCCCCAGTATATTGGTTTTACATTTTATTTTTTTATAAATCACCAAGCTAATTAAAAAAATAGGGGAATGTCACATTTTAAAGCTTGGTGCTAACCGCATTCAACAATAAAAATAGAAATATGATAACGTGTCTCAAGATGGACAAAAAATAGCTTTGAAAAAATGCTGACGAAATTCCCCCACTCTCCCCTACTTAATTTAACACGTATTTAATTTAACCCCCACTTAATTCCGTTCCACGTATTTGAATCGGCAGGCCAAGACGATAACTGCGCCAAGAAGAAACACCGTCGCAATAGAACCACCTTCACCACCTACCAACTGCACGAACTTGAGAGGGCCTTCGAGAAGTCGCACTATCCCGATGTCTATTCCCGCGAGGAGCTGGCCATGAAGGTGAACCTGCCGGAGGTCCGCGTCCAGGTGAGTCATCTCCAGTCCCCTTCGAACACCATCCTTATATATACCCAGTATCTCTTGTGTTTCGAGAGTGATTTACACACCCGTAGCTCGGCTAATTGTGCAATCAACGTGTCTGCCGAGCGGAGTAACCGCCAGCCAGGCTCCGGAAATTAAATAATTTCCGTTTGCTATTTATTTTAACGAAATTAAGTTGTACCCGCTGTTTATCATCCCCTTGCATCTGGAAAAAACAGCTAAAAATGCAAGGTGTTAGATATGCTTATAGGGACTTGAAATAGCTGACAGGGATTTATGGCCGGAGGATCCTTAATGAAAGGAGAACTAGATATTTGCATTATTTAATTGACTTGTGCGTTTTCTTCTTTGTATGAAGAGTACTATCTTTATTTAAAGGTAAATTAACGAAATAACTCCAAACGATTTAAATACCTACATTTCACCATAACTCTTTTCCTTATTCATTTATGAATTTTCCCTCAAACCCTTCGACTATATATCCCCCGGGAGCCATTATAATTGTCAAACTTTGTGCATAAATTGCCTCCGAGTGCATGGAACAATTTATGTCTCAATAGCAGAATGACAACGCCGAAAGAGTTCTCAAGTTGAGTTTGCTTTTCTTCCTCGGAGAGAATTATGCATTTTATGCGACTATGCGCTTTTATGCTCGGAGACACTGAGGCAGTGGCAATGTAGCAATGTGCCGATATGGCGGGATGCCATGTCTGGCAGCCATTCGTTTCGGGTGGCAAAATGTGACGTGAACGGGCAGGGCGCCTCGTAAATTCCATTCACAGCGGTGTAGCATAAAATACGCTTAAGCAGCAACTATCGATGGGCGAAAGTGGGTGTTACACCCAGAAATAATATTTATGACTTATATAAATATTTCAAGAAATATTAATTTATTTAAGCTCCTTCTAATTCCAATATTTTTATAGATTATTTAACATAAAATAACTTATTTTGCTTTAAAATTCTACATCATTTTTTTAAAAATATTTTCTCAGTTCAAACATAATGAAGTGAATTTATAAATCCAAGCAGTATACAAATATAATAATCTTCATTTGTTTAAAAATTAATATTTAAGATAGTTAAAATTGCCAGTTTCCAGTTATGATTTTATTATTTTAATGATTTAATTATAATTTTATTAGGGTGGACCAAATGATGACTAAATGATTCTTCAAAGGCATTACTTAAAGAAATATGTGATAGTTCATGCAGTAGCTTTCTGTGTATTCCAAGGCAATGAAAAAAATACGTCTGTTTCCAACTTGGGGCTGCTGTAAGTTCTAGAGTGGACCAGTCAATTGGCATAGTTTTCTAACCGCAACTACCGGAGTGAGGCAAATTCTCGGGGGGAGGAAATAAAGCTCCCTCCCTCCCCTCCGGTAAATGCAAAGGACATATCAAATTTCACGATTTCGTTTCGTTTCCTCAGCCGACAAATCATTTTTATTGACTAAACATTATCGTGCCCACACAGCCAGAGTTTGGCGACACTGTCGTCGGCGTCTCCAACACAACACGGGACATAAATAAATAAACAAATACCGAAAATGCCGTATGTATTTATAGGTAAACGCAAAGCTATAGAGCCGCCCAAATGGAATACAAAAGTAATGAAGCGAAATCGCATAAAAATTTCTCCTTCTGAACGTTCGGGGCCTTCTGGCCCTCATGTGTCACTTTGTCAAATTGACACGAATTCAAATTATGCCAGCAGGAATCGAAGCGAACTGGAGTCCAACCCTTTGACTCGTTTTTTCGATTTAGTGGGGTGCCTCGTACTCGTCCTTTCGTCCTCGTCCCGTGATCCTGTGTGTTTGTAATCGTATTTGCGGTTAGTTTGCATGAAGTTCTAGTTATCGTTTTTACTCCTTTGCTTCCTGATTTTTTTCCCCATTTTTTCCATTTTTTTTACCCTTTGACTGGGCCTGGGAAATTGCTTGGTGTGCAACTCGTTGAAGGTGGAAATTTGTTTTGATTAAGTTTGCTCGCACACACACATCTGCATGCATACTATACTATAGGCTATAGGCTGGCAAAAAAGGAAATGTAACCAAAACCAAAGTTGACTGAGTTGTTTCTTTCTGGCAAAAACCCAGCCAGCCGTCCACCAAATAGAATTTCTCGTTTAGATGAGTTCATTTCAGGGTTTCACTTTGGTCGCCCACTTTTCGTCGGTTTCTTTTTGGTTGCTGTCATTGCATTGTAATAGATTTGTTAAATGTTTGTTTAAAAAGTTTGATTGGATTTCGGCATTTTGTGTACGGGGCAATGGAATGAATTTCTCTGTGGCTTGTTTGATTGTTGTTTAAATGGCAATATTCGTTTGACAGGCGGCGAGAGGGCCCGAAACTATGCAAGTTCAATTGAAATTGTGTCATTTTGTGGTTTAGCAATGGCCCGAAAGACAACTAAATAAGGTATATAAGGGCGGCAACCATTAAACAAGGGTTAGGCTAGGCTGTCCATAAGCCCGGAGATTTTCGTTGATGGTAACCAAAACAAAACGCGTTAAGCCAGCAAATTAAACGGCAGATTAACGCCCGAAAAAAAAGCATAACGAAAGGAAGCTACACAGGGAGAATTCTGCTGCTTGATTTGGAATTGAAAATGTTTTTAAAATTATAGCTCAAAATATAAATATACTTGAACTTGATATAAGAACATTTGTGCTTATACGGACTTTAAGAACAAATGTCCTCGATTTCAAGAACAAATGGTCCCAAGTCAGAACGATTGAATATTTCTCTCTGTGTAGGCGATCATTAACACTTGCCGTGGCAATAGACATCGTTTCTTTCCCCCTGATATGAGTATAAAAACACTGGGACCCTGAGAGCCGCAACATATGTTCTTCTCTTCTGGGAGATGACAATTACTTTTGTTTGGATTACTCGCTGACAGGACTGAGTGCGGTTTTCCACTCCTCCCTCTCCAGCCGGGGGTTGTCTGGCGCCCAGTCAAGGGTTAAAGCCGCCAGTCGACTCAATCATACGCCGCATTAAACCGGGGGCCAAAAAGAGTTTAATTAAAACTTAATTTGCCATGGCCGAGCGCAGAAAATCGCATCCCAGATGGGGGGTTGAAACAGTATAATGTTTTCAATAAGATCGAGTATCGAGTATTTCTACTGCATGTCTTGCTTTAGTTAGGCAAATAAACATGACTATTCCCATGTGCAACGAGCATTTTTATTGAGTTTATTAGCAGCAAAAATAAACAAAGTATCGAAAGAGACGGAGGCGAAAAGTTTGTGTCAATTATTTTGCATAGTCAAATGATTAAATATCGTAAACCTGTCAAAATATCCTGCGCCAAAGTAAATAATAATCCTGTGTAATAGTTTATTTATCTGCATATATTGCTCATACGACATGTGTGACGTGACACAGACAGCCCGAAGCGTTCTTTATATCCTATCCGTTATATCCCTCTGTGTGTGTGTGAGAGTGAGTGGATGTGCATAAACAGCAAACAAATAAAAATGTCATTTCACTAACAAATAAAATAGATTTTTATTGCATTCCACTTGGCCTGCCTGCGTCTTTGGATTCGGATTTACCAACCCCTACCCCATTTTTATGCTCATTTCGTTGGGGCGCTCCGTTCTGGTTTCTGCTCCGATTATTTTTTATTGAATATTTACTTCAACTTTGGCATTCGTTTGCTTGCATGACCGTTTTATCGTCGAATCGCTTTCGTTTTCACATGCCATAATAATAATGCATATTAGGTTCATTTGTTTAGAGCCCCAGCCCCCAATGAAATCCTATACAAATCTAATAATGAAAACGATCGCTGCTCGCCGCTCTTTCCGTTCGTTATTCGTTTGGCAACTTGAATGTCCTGTGCGGGTCATCAAATCGAATGAATGAAAGCCATTGAATGCTTAAGTAGGCTGGTCCCACTGGAAATGGGGAAAATGGGGGGCGTAAAAAGCTTTCAAACTTATTTAACTTATTGTCGTGGGGAGGGACAACCTCCCGGGACTTCTGAGTAGTCTCTTTAGTGATTTTTCGGGAGTGGCCGGGTCTTTTAAGGCCATTTATTAGGCACTTGTCCTGATTTGTGTCCGTTCGACCAGTGTGCCCAGAGCAGTTAGTGAACATTTGCATTTCTTTTCTGCCGTCGCTGTAATTAAATGACTATGAAATATGCAACGAGCTCAAGCGGCAGCTGCCTTCAAGTGCCGTTATTTATGGGGAGGAGGGTGATGGAGGTGGGCGTAAGAGGGTGGGTGTGGGCAAAGCAATTAACACATTATGCCACCTTGGCATAACAACAGTAAGCGGGAGGGAACGAAAGCCAGGGAAAACAAAACCACCGCAAGGGTAAATAAATGTCAGGTCACAAAGGGCAGACGGGAATAGAGGGAGTTACCCTATCCGGAAACCGGGCTTATAATATATTTAGACAGGGTCTGAACTTGTATGCTTGTGTGCTTGATTTACACATCTGCCGTTTATTAAAATGTATTTTGATCAACTGTCAGCTGAAACAAAAGAAAGCTTGAGCGAAACTTTTGAAGCACTTGATATGAGAAGGCCAATTTAGGTGACACGGGTGGATTTCGAAAAACAAAAGTAGGGATAGGGGTAGAAAAAGTGGTATTAAATATGTAAATATATGAATGTAAAAAGTTCAGCTGAATAAACAAAATCTGCTTAAAAAATATATCTAAGTTCTTTGTTAAAAATATTATTCATTTTCTTTATTTTTATGAATTTTTTTTTCTAATAACTATATTATCAAATACTATTTTTAATGGTTTATATATTTACCTTTATTGAACCACAAAATTAAGGTAAATTACGACTAGATTCTAATTGAAGGCTTAGGGGGAAACCCAAAATCGGGAGGGAATTCTCTCCGCCACAGAAGTTTGCCGCTTTCAATTAACCCTCATTAGAAGCTCCTTGCGAACGAGAAGAAGAAAGCCTTCTGCGATCGAGAAACGCCCACGCAGAATCCGTGTCGCAATTAATTAAACTTGAAAGCGCAGAAAGCAGATAGCTGAGGAGTAGGGATGACGACGCAATTACCGGGCGGCTCAAAGGAATTTTCAAAGTTGCGGGAGAGAGAGGGAGTCCTGGGGGCCGGAGATGCCGAAGGATTCTGGCAAGGAGCACATTGTCGGCATCGTTTGTGTTTGTTTGCGATGGCATCCAATTTCATTCTTTTATGCGACTTATTGAGTTTGCTCTGCGTCGTCGTTGCCGTCGTCCTCCGCCTCACATGTCCTTTAGGTCCTGGTCTGGTACGGGTCTGATGTCCTGGAACGGCCAAAGGGTGTTGTTGTCTCCAATTCCTCTTCCCAGTTGCCTCGCGGGCTGAGTTTAAAGGCAGCCTACTACGCGGCATCCTTTTCCACCGTTTAAGCTGCGAAACGTGTCCTTGTGTCCTTGCGGCCTCTCGCTATTTGCTTTTCCAGGACTTCCGAGCTTTGATTGCGCTTTTTACGTGGCTAATACAATCAGAGGAGGGGGCCACGTGCTGGGGATTTGTTTTAGTTCGGTCTCAGTTGTCTCAAATTCACCGTAACCTGTCAACACATTTTAATATAAATGCATAAATCAAACGGAATGAAATTATAAATCAAACATTTCACCCCTCTAGTGAAATTGCAACCCCCGAAATGACACACACTTGACATCCATTTGTTTGGCTTATGGCAAAATAAAATATAAACCAATGTAATCAAGCGAAGACAATTACAATTACAATGAAATTATTTCCCATTTTGTCAGGGTTTTTTTTTTTTATGGTAAATTACTTTTGCCAAAAAAAAGCCTTGAATCTCTGAGAAAACAGCGAGGAGAGCAGCTGTTCTGCCTGGAGTTTTCTGAACTCAAGTGTCAAGTGGAAAAGGAAAAAGAGGGTGGACCAAAGTGGAAGGTGGGTGGTTTATTTGGAGAGGCCTTCACACCCCCGTCGCTGATGGGAACATTATGAATATTATTCAATTTGAACGCCTAAATGCTTTGTAATGAGTTGCACATCTGTTCTTTCGGAGTCAAAAGGCAACAGGATAAAGGATAAAGTGCGGGTGCTTTTTTTCGAGTATTATGTTTTTATTGCATTACAGCCCTGAGTTCCATGTGTCAGATGTCAAGGATGCACTCAATCCAGTTTACAGTTTACGAAGAGATTCAATTATGACTCTGATTTTCTGGATTGTTTAATCTGGGAATCGGCGAATGATGAACTTCAGGGGGATACCCTATACCAAACAAAACAACAAAAATACTCTTGATGCCTCTCTGCTGTCAGTTTAAACGAGCATTGGGCTTAAGTTGTCAAATTAGCGGCAACAATACAATTTCAATTTCGATCCACAGTCAATCAAAGTAATGCCCAAACCAGAAAGAGAAAAAAACAGGTATAAATCGGGGGACTGCGATACGTAAAATTGACTTAATCAGCTTTATATAAATGCTTATTTTGACAACGATTGGGGTGATGCATGCCCACATATGTACGCTAATTATGTCGGGCCCAAGCGGCTTATTATAATTTCAGACATCATGTTTATGTTGTTTATGGGACCTCCTCACTCCCTACTCCCCACTCTGAATTCCGTTCTCGGCTCGCTTTTCCGCTTTTAATTAATTCCCGCTGCCTGCTAATTGGTTTTATGCGTTTCCCAAACGAATTCCTCCCGCCGACTGCATAAATCACAAAACACTTAAACAATTTTCCAAGCTCTGGCCTCTATTACCTCCTCGGCCGACTCGTTCACGTTGATTACGTGCTAATTAATCACCTAAACAAATTTCGCTTCGGCTGGCAGGTGGAATAACTATAACTATAATAACAATATTATTTTCGAGAGCACGCAAATTATAATTAAGTTATCAGGGGACAAACTTTGAATGCGAACAGGCCCCGAAACTTGTGCCGCCTTCCACTGAGGAAAAAATACAATGCCAACATTTATGAAATTCCAATCTAAACATGTAGGAAATATTATTCCTACGTACACTTTAAAAATATTGATAATTAATTGACAACAATATATATTTTCAGCCAGATAGTTAGTCCTTTATTTCATTGGTTGTTTATAGATATGACACTAACTTAAGTATTATATCTGTAAAGATGTATGTATGTTGAGAATAAATTTATTAATTCACCTTTAAATTCCCTGTTGCTAAGACTTCATTTTAAATAAATCCAGTTAAAAATTAATTTATTAGGTTCCTCTTTTTCCGTTTACTAATGCTTGATTTTCGCAGTGCACTTCCATCTATTTTGTGAGTCCCCCGAAATTATTCAAATTGAGCGTGGCAACGGCTCGGAACCGGTCTAATTCAGATCCCCCGACTTTCTTTCCCTGGGGCCCTCGACTGTTGCAAATTAAAAATGCGTCAACAGAAATTTGTCCCTGTGAATGTGTGTGTGACTACGCCTGGGAAGTGGCAAGGACTAAGGGCTAAGGACTTAGTGCCCCGAACCCCGTGTGACAATCGCGCTGAGCAACCCCGAAAGGAGCCCGGTATTTGTCGTCCTTTGTAGCCGATTTAACTGCTTATTAACTGTGCGTGCGCCCGTTTCTTTCGCTCGGAATGCTGCCCGGCATGTCAGCGAGTAAATAAATAGCTAATTAAATACAGGGTGCCACGTGGCCGCCAGCAAACACGCCCCGGCAAACAATCCTCCCCAGCTCCCCGGTCAAAGTCAGGTCGGAACAATTGAAATCCCAAGGAAACCCGAGAAACCCTGATCGAGTGGGTGTCGGATTGGCAGCTCGCTTTTCTTGGCCCGGCTTTTCTCATGGCGACATTCGAGGCGGAGTCGCTGCTTCTGCGGCTGTCAGAGAATCAAGATTTGTCGCGTGTCTGGCCTTCGATTACAGGACTCTCGGCAGAAAAGTAAGACTGCAATTAGCAGTGTGAAAAGCTGGAAAAGTGTGGGATTCAAAGGTCATTTAACTTTTTGGAATTCATGGAAACAGCGTGTTTCTTGGATTTTTTTCTAAGTTTCTAAAACGTAAAACAAATCTTATTTGTTTAGTAAAATTACTTTATTTAAAAAAAATAAATATAAATTATTTTGCAGTAGAAATTTTTTGTAAATTTATAGGAAAATATCACCATTATCTTCAAGATTATAAAATAAAACTTTAGGGACATTTTCCGTACTAAAAAAATAATATTTTAAATCAAAGTGATAATTGCAAAATGTAAAGTAAAATCTATTATTTTTAGGCAGTATAAATATATATAATTTTAGGGTTCAATGGGATACATTTCTTATATGTAAAAAAAAGTGCTGTATGAAAATACCCCTCCAATATCTCCCCTCCCCATCAATTTTACTACAAAAACCAAACGGCGGCATCGAGTGTAAATCAATACGCTTGTCGGCTCCTAAACTAATTAAAACATCTTGCGGATTGTGGTCGTCGTCAGAGCTTTTGTCTCTGCTCTAATTTGCCCTGAATCGAATCGCACAAAGAGCAAAGAAGCAAGAAAGCGAAACAGGATGCCCGAGCTTCTTCTTCGGGTAGAGTTTGGATTCAGAGGGCACCGGTTTGCGGGTCCTTTTTCCTTGGTCCTGTGCCGGAACTAAAAGCCAACAATGGAATAAAAAACATGTCATAAACTAGCTGGGCCCGGGGACTCCACGCTGCGGCATTGTCCCTCGGAGTTTTGGGTTAAAATTATGACAGCCCCTGAAATGGATTGAAACGGACTGTGCCGTGAATGCTTCGTGTCTGTCGCTGTCTGGGTTCGGGACAGCCCTATAATTAGGCTCCCCCTGCCTATACAGAATTTGAGGATTTTTTAATTGAATTAAAGCTTGCGCGAGGAGCGGCCGGCGTTCCCATGCAGTTTGCATTCGGGTTATTACCTTAGGCGCCGCTATCAATATCCTTGAACGCAACGGGTTGTCCTGCCCTCCCGACTTTCGAACCCTAGGACCTCGGGTCTCTAATTGCAGGACACGCTGGGCCATATTTTCCCTCGCTTCGCTTCCATGCAATTAGTTTGCCTATCGCAAATCGAGAAACAAGCCAGAAACAAAGTGCATTCGATGGCATCGAGTTTTCAATCAATTTGATTGAATTGCATGACAAACGGGCGGCACTGGGATAATTATAGTCCTGTTGCCGGCATATAATGATTATGCGAGTGAGTAGTAAGTAGATCGCACGAGTTGATTCCGAGCCGATTGCCCCCCATTGGGAGAGGTAAAAAGGTATCGAAGGGGTTTACCCATTGCTTAGCTAAATCTAAATAAAATATAACAAATTTTATATCACAAAATATATTTGTGTTATTACTTCAATGAAATTTTTTAAAAGTTCTCTGACTAAAAAGGTTACAAAAACAATCTTTTAAAATAAGAACTTTACCAAATAGAAAACAAATACTATATTAAATCCTTGTTTAAGCATTAAGCAAGAATTCAAGTAAAGATATTGCCAAAATATTTAGTTCCTAAAAGATCATGTCTTTATAATAAAATTTTGAAGTTGAAAAATTAAAAACACATCGACTCGTATAATTTGTAGTGTGAGTTACAATTCCAAACTCATATTTATTAAGTCTCTTAAACAGGAGTTTTCCCTAAGAGGCCTCGCATAAACCTAGCATGTGGTCACTCCAACTTCCTTCTGTGTTTCCATTGATCAAAACCAGGCGAAGGTTTTTGGGAAGTAATTTGGCCCAGGATCCCGTTGCCACAAGACCGAAACGACCTACCAAAAACGGAAGTATGAATAATCCAACAACAAGCGCTTTCTGTGTAATATCAAGTTGAGCTGCAACAATTGAACCACCCCCTCCTAACCACCCACCCACCGCTATGCCCCCTCCCCCCTCTACGACCCTCCCTCTCTACAACTTGCAAACAGTTTTATTAAGCTGCTGAAGCTCTTGTGTGTTAAAAGTCAATTTTCCAATTTGCAAACTGTCAGAAACATTCGAAAAGCAATTTCTGCCACACAGCGAGTGAGAGAGAGGGCAATATTTAGCCGAGAGCGAGAGAGAGAGAGCGCGCACATTGCGTATACGCCTTGTATGCTGTGTGAGTTACTTCAACATCTATGTGGGGTTATTTTTGCCTTCATTTTTCCCTCTTTTTTTTGGGTGGAACGACACTTTGCGGCACAAGTTTTCCAATAAAACGGCAAAACTTTGCTGCGAACAAAATTAAAGAAGACGACAAGGAAAATGGTAGAATGACATAGCCAGAGGAAGAGCAAAATGATGATGATGAGGTTTCAGGGGGGTCACAAATTGTTTGCTGCCAATGTGAAGTTTATGAAAAAGATTAAAGTTGAAAAGTGGTTGCCTGATGGGTGTGTGGGGGGTGTGGAGAGTGGGGGGAGGGGGGTCTTGTGGTGAGTCGCGTGCTCCACATGAATGCCAAATTGCTGCAGGCCTGCTCGATAGGTGGGTGGTTCAGTGGGTGGTTGGATGTTTGAGGACACAACCGGCTAAATGTAGCAAAATTGAAAATGGCTGAAAATGGGGATGCCCGCCTGTGAGTGTGTGTGTGTGTATGGGTGTGTGTCCGCCTGTTTGTATTTGTGTCTATGGGGTGGAAAATTGAGTTTGGTCCATGTCATGGTGAAAAAGGGGATGGCGGTGGGTGGAAAGCTGAATGGGCGGCAGCATCAACAGCCAAAGATGAAAGCAGACAATTTCGCCAACTTTCGGGTGGCTGAGTGGTGGTGTTGGCTAAAGGTCATTATGATGTTTGTGGGCGTGGAGAAAGCTTTCTCCATCCCCCTTTCTCTCTCTCTTTTAGCGGGGTTTATATGGGGGATTTTCATTATGGCGCGCCATGAATGGAAATTACAAAATTGATTTTGATGATTTAATTAAAATGAAGAAGCACAAACTCAAATTATAACAGCCAGCAAAGGCACTCTCTCCTCTCTGTGCTTGTGTGTGTGTGAGTGCGCTTGAGTGTGAGCCAGCTGAATGTGGCCTAAAGCTGCTAACTTTAATTTATTTTCTTCGTACAGATTTGAGAGACAGGAAATTAGACTTTCTAAATGGGATTTCAATTCGGTTGAGGAGGGGGAAGGGGGTTGGATGGTTGGAAAGATGGAGGGGAATGGGGGGAAAGAGGAGCCAACGGCATGAGCCATTTTGTTATTGTTGCCTGTCTGCTCTGCTAATTGATATCCGACAGATATTCAAAGATAATCAAGGAACCACTCTAATTGGAACGGATTTTATTGGCTTTTGATTAGCATGAAATGAGTTTTCGATAGTTGTAAATAAAACAGAACTTGGAAAGCTAACTGAAAGATCTTTTACATATTCTGTATTATTTTATACAGTTTAAGACAATTTGTAAATATTTTAAATTTTTAGTTTTTGGTTAAAGGATTAAATTTGTTTAATACATTTTTTAATGCAACTTTTTTTTATAAAAGCTTTTATTATTTATTAAGTTTGATAATGTTTTTAAAAAATAAAAATTTCAGAAAAACTGGTATATTTTACAACTATTTAGGTTAATTAATTCCAGCATTAACAAAAAAATTTTCCAAGTTGATCAACCTTGATTTCATAATTCACTTTTTAACTTCCCTTCTTGCTGCATAGTGTATTTTTAATTAAACCATTTGGAATTGCATTTTCCGACTGGCAAATTTGTTTTGCAAATCACTTTCGGGGCAACGAAAATAATTTTACGCACCATTATCTTTAATTAAAGAGCCGCAGAGCGGCTGAAACCAGAGCGCACACATACCAACAAAGATACAAACACTCACATACTTATAGATGGCTGTTTATGTCCTTGTGGCAGGAGCGGCAGCAACCAAAAAGCGGCAACAACGACAAACAACATTATTTCATGGTAATGAAATTTCCATCAGAAATAATTTCTTATTAATTTGCGCAAATTGCATTTAATTACTTTGAGCGTGGCAGCAGCAGAAAGTGGGTGGTAATAACCCGGCCGGGGGGCAATGAAAACTTTTCCTAGATGGCTTTTATCTCCCCTCTCTTTTGCTCCCTCTCTCTCTGTCTCTTTCTCGCTCTGCCACTAATTAGACAGCCACACTAATACACACTCATTGTTGCGATAATTCTAATTAGAGCCAAGGCATCTAATTGAATTTTATTTTATTTCCTTCGTTACTTGGGTGGATTTTCCCCGTGTGTTTGTGTGTGAATGTGTGTGTGTTTGGGGGGCTGCTCAGCCATTTTGTTTGCCCGCCTGTGTGTGTATGTATGTGTGGGTATCTCCTGGCATCTCTTTTGTAGGTGTGTGTGTTTTCATTAACAATTTTGCGTTGGCCGCCATTTTGCTTTTTGTCTTGTGTGACTCTCTCTCTTTCTCTCTCTTTTGGAGCTGCGACTCTCTTTTTGGGGGGATTCCCCCTCTCAGCTGTTGCTTTCCGTTTCCGTTTTCTAATTACGCGTTATACTCTTCTTCGAAATAAAAATGTCTTCCGCTTTATAGTTCTTTTTTTCTTTTTGTTTTTTAACGCCCGATTAAATTAGCCCGTTTCTTTGCAAGTGATTAATTTAATTGCTCCAGCCATCAACCCAATTAGCTAACCCATCTTCTCCTTTTCTTTCTGTCTTTAGGTGTGGTTCCAGAATCGTCGCGCCAAGTGGCGTCGCCAGGAGAAGTCGGAGAGCCTTCGCCTGGGCCTGACCCACTTCACTCAGCTGCCCCATCGCCTGGGATGCGGTGCCTCCGGACTGCCGGTGGACCCGTGGCTGTCACCGCCACTGCTCAATGCCCTGCCAGGTAATAATCACCCTCTAAACTAGAAGAAAACAAAAAAAAAACAACAAAAAAATAGAGTTATAAGTTTGATTTTAGCTTCTATACTGACATGGCCAATAAAAACAGTTTGACTTTAAAGACATTAAAAGCAAAAAAAAATGAGTTCATTAGTTTTTCTTTTTTTTCTGTTCCATATTTAAAAAAAAAAATTATTTTCTTATTCCTTTTTCCTACAATTTTAGGCTTAGAGTATATAAATGAATAAATAAATACTTTGGAAAATTTATTATTTGTTAAATTTCAAAGTCTTTTTTTTTGACACTTAAATGAGCTTAACTAAACTATTGAAGAGGAATAATAATAAATACGTTCATAATTTTCAGACGGACAGCTTAACAAGCTCTGTAGATTTTGTAGATTTTTTTATCAGTGCAGACACATATTGTTCTACCTTCCCGTTCAATATTTTTTATAGAATAAGTTTATGATTTATTATAATTGTCCTTCTTTTTCTGGGTGCATACTTGTACTCTTCAATTACTCGAGTAATTTAAATTGCAATTTTTAGGAAAGATATTTAATTATATCTCCCTTGCATCCCTCAAGGCTTTAACTCACCTCCCCCTTTTTCTTTCTACCCCCAGGCTTTCTGTCGCATCCGCAGACGGTGTACCCCAGCTATCTGACGCCTCCGCTGAGCCTGGCGCCTGGCAACCTGACCATGAGCAGTCTGGCGGCCATGGGCCATCACCACGCCCACAACGGACCACCGCCCCCGCACGTGGGCCACGGGGGGCATGGTCAGCCGCAGCCACCGCCGCCGCCGGTGCCGCACGGAGTGCCCCACCCACACGGGGGCCACCATGTGGTGCCCCTCTCCCACCTCTCGCCTCACCTGTCACGCATGTCGCCGCATGCGACGTCCTTGGGCTCCCCGCACCACCCGCACCACGGAGTGACCCCACTGCACAGCAACAGCAACCTGCCACCGAGTTCCACGGCCACCACGGCGGCCGTGGTCTCATCTTCGCAGTCGTCCTCCTCCTCCGCCTCGCTGGAGTGCAGCGGTCCGGATGTCTGCATGTCGCCGCAGAACCTGAGCCTCGGCAATGCCGACTCCGATGGCCGGGATCTGAGCAGCGACCTGGATGCCGGCAGCACCAGCAGTAATCCTGGAAGCAGCCTGGACAAGTGTGCCGCTAGCGCCAATATCGAACTGCTCGATGTGGGACGTGACAGCCCACCTCCTCCTCCGGGGGGTGGAAAGAACAACTCCTCCGGCTCGCCACCGGCGGACATGCGGAGCAACTCGATCGCCACGCTGAGGATCAAGGCCAAGGAGCACCTGGACAACCTGAACAAGGGCATGGTCTCCATTGTCTAGCAAGAGATGGAGAATCCTCCCAACTAAGTTCAGCTCCAATCAAAAGCCATTCCTTACCCATATCCCCATATCATCTTCTAGGTGTGTCCTAAGTTTAGTGAATTTCGTGTTGTAAGAACTAATTTCAGAACGGTTAGATGGTTAACTTAACATGTGCAAAGTGTATTTGTAAAATTTCAATTAATTCCATGAAAAACGGCTGATGAAGAAGTCTATTCCTAATGCATATTAGCACAAAATAAATACGACAAGTTTTAGCTCAAGATATTGGTGTTTTATTGGGGGAGGGAATAAGTTCTGGCATTAAAAATAATTAATTTAAAAAAAATACAAAAAAATTTAAGTAAATAAAAAAAAAGGAAATATAACAAACGAATTAAAATTACGTACATTTAAATTTTAAATAAATCATTAATTAGGAACATAAATTAATTTATTGTTTAGAGTTACTCCTCTATATATTGTTATTATTTTTTAGGGCTATAAGAAAGCAATAATCACATGAAAAGTGCGCAGTCACAAAATAAATATAAATTTATGACAAATAAGTCCATAATTTTCTGGGAAGGAGTTCAATTAGCAAGGGAGCAAATTAGGTATAGGAGGCAATCTGAGGGGACACCAGCCATCAATAACCCAACTTGTCGGGCCAATTATGAGTGCTTATCTGGCCCACTAATCGCCTGTTCGAGGCTGCTTAATGACTTGATTAATAAGAAAATCGGGAGACATTGAGCAGAAAATGCTGACAGGCAGTAATTAAATGCAATTAAAAAGGACTAAATGCAGTGCAAACAAAGGACTCAAAGGAGAAGTGGGGGGCGGGGGCTGAAAGGTGAAACAGGTGCAGTAGCCGCAGTTGAATTTAATAAAGTAACGAATAAAATTATAATTGATTAACGCCGCGGGCAATTAAAATGCAAGCATGTTGCCCTCGCCAGGGGGTAGCTACTAGCTACTAGCCACCTGTATGTACAAATCCTGAATGTTAGTTCCAGGACCTGTAACTACTGTACTGGTTTTTTGTGGAACAGAAAAGCATATCCCACATGAGCGTCACAATTTGCTCAAAGGACCTCGGCGCAATGATAATTGCCTGCAATTACATCAGGCCGCTTATCACACGCACCACATCTAGCCGGGAAAATCTCACCCATTTGCATATGAAGCGCAGAGCTTGGGAATAAAACAATGCGTTTACAGTGAAATTGTCGAGGGAAATGGAAATGGGGGCCACTTAGCGGTGGTGAGCGTTTACTGGCCAGGGCCAGTTTAATGACAATCGCCGATACAAGGCTTTTTCTGCCAGGACCGAGCATGTCATGCCATTAAATAGAAATGATTTTACAAAATTGAGGACCTACAAATGTAACTAGTTAAATTAGTGAAACCGCAAGAAACACAAGTCGAAATAATACAAATTAGGGTAAAGAAAACTATTATTCAAACAACTATTATTTGCTCCTTTCCAAATGCTTGTAATAATTACAAAATTTTTTACATTTCACCTTAAGTTTTCTAATATTTGCTTAAGCAAAAACAATAATATTAAAAAAAAACCTATTAAAAAATGTGCAGTTATTATACCCGTTACTCGTAGAGTAAAAGGGTATATTAGATTCGTGCAAAAGTATGTAACAGCTAGAAGGAAGCGTTTCCGACCCCATAAAGTATATATATTCTTGATCAGGGGCACTAGCCGAGTCGATCTAGCCATGTCCGTCTGTCCGTCTGTCTGTCTGTCCGTCTGTCCGTCTGTCCGTCTGTCCGTCTGTCCGTCTGTATGAACGCTGAGATCTCAGAAACTACAAAAGCTAGAAGGTTGAGATTTTCCACACATATTCTTTGGCTTCCTACGCAGCGCAAGTTTATTTTAGCCGAGCGCCACGCCCCCTCTAACGCCCACAATCGCCCACTAACGATTTTAAAATGGGTCCTGCGGAATATATATACAGGCGATATATTTAGTGCACCTGGTCTAAATTCTTGATTCGCGTCTTTGCTAATGTTGCACACCACCTGGCAGGAGTATACAAGAAACTACATTGTTGGTTTGTGTCTAAGATAATTTAAAAAGAACGATTTAAATTACAATACTTAAATAATAATAAGGATGTTATTTTTAATCGTAATATAAAAATTTATTTCCGTATTATGGGTAGCTTAAAGTAATTACTATTTAAGATCTAAATACTAAACTAAATCTTACATTTGACAAGTAAGTGGCGCCAGTGCTTGGATGAAACAAACATAATCTTGCAAAATTAGCCGTATAGGGGTCGCCACACAAATTATCAAGGTCCTTTACCGTTAAATTTAAAATTATAAGGTCCTTAAAAAATTAATAGCTGCAAATCGATAAAATGATGCAAATCGACTAAGTAGCAAACTGCATCCGGGGCATTGCACTTGCACTTCCACCTCCACTTCGGGAAAAACTAATATACACTTATAGATCACTCACTGATTGAGTGATAGCCACATTGAGAGATGGCCAAGAATTTTCCCTCGATGGGGAGAAGAGCGAAAGATCGGGAGGCGAATGAATCATCTAGATTTTACATGGTCGGAGGAATACCAAAAATACCCCGTTTGTGGGGCGACTAGGTGCCAAGTACTCGCCATATAAGGCATAAATGCCCGCCGAGGCATCCCATGTGTGCCGCCCCTTTCAAGAATGGGACTTGTGGTACTCGTGGGGTGGTGACGAACCAAAAATACATTACAAATGAAATAAAACTGTGATGCACGCCAAGTGCAAGACAAAGTCCACCGAATTGAACTTGAATAAAGTGAGTGCATCATGCAAACACACAGACAGAAGCAGAAAGTCGTCTGCTTGTGACGACTGAAGAAGTCGAATTAAAATTCCTAAATGCTTTTGCGAGGGTTCGGTTCTGTTTTTGGAGCAGACACAGGCGACAAGTGTTCCGAAAAACACAGAGAGGGAGCTCTATAAATAGGATTTGTCAAAAACCACCGAGTCCAAGTCCGAGTGGATACCATGCGATCATGACGATGATTGTGCTGCTAATGAAGATGCTTTCCCATGGCCATGAGTGGTCCGAGCGGAAGCTGAATGGCCATGGGCCAGCATAGATATTTCTTCCAATTTCTCTGTATCCGCACATCTCAATTATACTTTAATTAAAAACACATCTCACTCACACCGACCAAGGAATATCTTCGATCCCTATCCCCATCCCTCCCCCGAGATATATCGCATATTGACGACATACAGCTGATCGCGCCCGTTTG
Organism: Drosophila takahashii; assembly: GCF_030179915.1. Classification (NCBI taxonomy): domain Eukaryota; kingdom Metazoa; phylum Arthropoda; class Insecta; order Diptera; family Drosophilidae; genus Drosophila; species Drosophila takahashii. The sequence continues at coordinate 43,087,840 of NC_091679.1, forward strand.
GTCGATTTTGGTCGATGATGAAAGCGTTGGCGCTATTTTCCTTTTGCTCTTTTTCTTTTTCATCCTCTAATTTTCTACATTTTTTCCGATATATATTTTTTGTTTTTCCTATGCGCTTGCTGGCTGCTACTATTTCGTGTATATATAAAATAACAGCGTTAAAAATAAATCCATACAAACGAAATGAAACGAAAGCGGCCAGCACTGAAATTATTGAACAACATATTCCTCCCGATTATGATTGTTGTTGTTGCTGCGAGTGTGTGTGAGGGTGTGCGGGTGTGCCGATTTGGGTGTGTTGGTGTGCTGCAAACCGAACAGAAATCAGTTTTAGAGCACACCATAAATGTCCGCGTCACTTTTGGTTGTTGTTGCTCTCCTCCCTCTCATAGGTAATAGCCGGCTGTATATGCAATTGATTTGGGTGACCCCAAAGGCATCCAAAATGCTGCCAGGGAAACTCAAGTACCATGGGAAATGGCATGAATTTGTATCCCATAATTTAAAGGGTTGATAAATAGTTTTAAGTTTTTTTTCAATACATTTTCTTTATAAAATGTTAATTAAATAAATAATATCTTATAAAAGTGCCCATAATTATTTTTATGTTTATGTCTAATTTCTGGCAATTTGACCTAATCCCTCAAAAATGGATTTTCTAAAAGTTTGGTTAAAATCAAGACAAAAATATGAGAGTTTCTGTGAAAAAAAAGTTAATAGAAAAATGGAAATATCTATTTAATATAGAAATATCAGTAAAACTTAAAAACTAGGAGGAGTACAAATATGGAGCAATTTGGTACTTAAACTTAAAAAATAATTACTAGTTATAAATATAAATTATTAATTTTTGAGAAACAATTGACTATTTTTGAGGATATTTTAATTTAAAAAAAATACCGATTAAAAAATACAACAATAATGAGAATATATTGATTTTTAAAACAAAATAATAATGATTGTTGTCCCTTTTTATTTTGAAATATTTCCCAAGAAAATGTTGTATTTTATCCAAAATGTAGGCGGTTTTAAAACAGGTTTAGGTTACTTTGTCTTTGGGATGCAAATTCTGCAAGTTAAGTGCTCTTAAAAAACTCATTGGGTCCACCCAACTCCCATATAGACATTCTAAAGGAGAGCATCTATACAATTTGCCGTCTAGTCCCCTTTATCTTAGCCTCTACGCTCTGTTCTTGAATATTGGCGTTCGCCCTGGAGGCGTACAGTGCGGCAGACACAGACTAGGCAGATATATAACAGACCCACAGATTTGGGAAACAATACTCGATGGAGCGCATATCCGAAAGTATTTCGGTCTGGCCAGTGGACACAGATATATGTGCGGATTTGGCATAGAATATTTGGGTCTGCATATACAATTTGCCACTTGTCTGCCTTCGCTTTTGACCGATTGCAAGCAGCACGTGAATGACTAAATATTAAGTTATGGCTGGGGATTGGCTTGGTCTAAGGAAATGTTTCGGCTGAAATACGATAGGATTCGCCTATGCCCACTGCCCGTGGAAAATTCCATCTCCAGGCAATCGCTTGTGTGTATCCATTGTGGGCCCCTAAAAATAAACCTCGCCTGCACTCCAAACCCTAACAAACGGGAAATCTTTTCCTCTTCCCCATTAACACAAATTAATGCATTCCAGAAATCACAATCTGAATCGAAATGGTGTGTTTATATGCCTTCGCCTGACCTGATTTTAAGCCTCCTAAGGGAGGGGGTTTTTTTTGGAGGGACTACCAAGTGGCAGATGATGAGTTTGTGGCAGCTGGACAGTGGTCAATACTGGAGCTGTTAATGCGCTAAACAAATCACCGGCCATCGATTGTGATGATTAGGCCTATTAAGGGATTGTGGCTAACCCTTCTCATTCAGGCGCCCCTTGTGTGTCTGCCAAAATCCAATAAATAGCAAAATGCATGTGGCAAACTAATTTGAAATTAATTCACACAAAAATCACGGGAAATATTCAGCCACCCCCGCAATTGCCTAGGCACTTTGATCAACTCTGTCAATTGCCAAATTGGCAACTTAATAAAAATTCCGTCGAAATTCATGGGAATCCAAGGCATTTTAAGCGAACCAAATGGGGGTGGTCCTCGGGCTAGCAGCCCTGTGAACCCAGTATATATCCTCTATACTTGGAAAAAAAACCTTTAAGAAGTCTCAGTCGTCGATATTAAGTCAACATATAAACAGAAGCGAAGGGGTTTTATGAAGTAGGTAACATTAATCATCAGCAGAGCTATAACTGGTTGGGAATTATAGTGTCGCCAGAGCAAAAAAATTCGTAAAAATAATGAAATTCTCACTTTAAAGGTGGTTCTCTTCTTAAGTTTGGCGTTTAAAAACGTAGAAATTATTTTCGCTGCGACAGCATTAAAAACAAGCAAGATTTTAATATTTATATTTTTAAAATAAAACTAAATCTTTAAATTTGTTATCAAGAATATTATAATCAAATATAACGCAAATAAATTTTCTAATAATAAAAACAAGAAAAGTTGTAAAATTTAGAAAGATATTTCTTTGAGTGTATCCACAACT